>NC_043710.1:26217687-26289922 GCF_006229205.1 Suricata suricatta | reverse complement strand
ATCCTAAATGTCCATCACCTGATGAATGGAACAAGAAGATGTGGTGTATATATATACAATGGAGTACTACATGGCAATGAGAAAGAATGAAATCTGGCCATTTGTAGCAAAGTGGATGGACCTCGAGGGAGTCATGCTAAGCGAAATAAGTCAGGCAG
Organism: Suricata suricatta; assembly: GCF_006229205.1. Classification (NCBI taxonomy): domain Eukaryota; kingdom Metazoa; phylum Chordata; class Mammalia; order Carnivora; family Herpestidae; genus Suricata; species Suricata suricatta. Next base: position 26,289,764 of record NC_043710.1, on the reverse strand, counting down.
AGAAGGACAGATACCATATGTTTTCACTCATAGGTCTAACAGGAGAAACCTAACAGAAGACCATAGGGAGGGGAAGGGGGAAGGAGAGTTGGGGAGAGAGAGGGACGCAAATCATGAGAGACTATTGAATACTGAAAATGAACCGAGGACTGAAGGGGGAGGGGGAGAAGGGAAGAGGGGGTGGTGGTCATGGAGGAGGGCACTTGTAGAGAAGAGCACTGGGTGTTATATGGAAACCAATTTGACAATAAACTATTAAAATAAATAAATAAAATATTTAAAAAAATAAACAAGGGCACAAGCTGCAGGGTGTGGCTGTGACGTGGTGTTACCTCAGTCACGATCCTGCAGGGGCTCTCTGTCCTCCCTTTTCCAAGACTGCAGCCTGTGCTGTCATTTGTGCAGAACATAGACACTCCTCTTGCCAGGCTCTATGGTCTGTGGGGACAGGGAGGACATTGTCCAGTTGAATGAAGGGCCCTTGTTCTAAAAACTGCACCCTCTGGACACCACCATGAGGGCTTCTAATGTTGGGATGGTTGAGCTTCTAATGTGACCCATGTGCTCTATGGCTGCTTTTTGTGTCCTTGACCTGCAGACAAGGTTGGACTCCTTTTTCCCTCCAGCCATTTCTTTCCCAGTATCTGTGGGAAGCCCGCTGCCCCGTCGTTCCCTTCAGCCTCGTCAGGCAGCTGCTGGCCCTGCTGATTCCCCTGCTTCATTCCCCTTTCTTCTATCCTTTTGTCTCCTCCTGTCCATCTGTCCGTCTCAGCTTGTGCAGGGAGTGGCCTCACATGACTGGACTCATCTAACCAGGCGTCCTCTTCCAGGTCTTCCCTTCCTGGATATTTTTGTGGTTGTTCGTAGCCCCAGGAGGGCGGGCTTTCACTGCTTTCCACTTCCTAGTTCAAAAGTATTCTAAATTCTGGAGATTGCTGGAAGTTTGCCCTACCCAAGTACAAAAATGAATTGTATTCACAGTGGGGTTGATCGCAGTGCCCAATACATGGAGCTGACCATGGAACTGGACACAGGGCGCTCACAGCCTTTTTCCTGAGGCCCACCTCTCCCCCCTCCTTTTCTGCCTGATGTTCTAGAAAGACTGCATTCATAACCTCTGCTTTCTTCCCTCCCCTGCGTTCCTTGGCCTGCTCAGTGTCTTACACCTCCAGTGTCACTGATTTAAAGTCAAAGCCAGTTTTCAGACTCCTTTATTATAGGACCTCAGATTCACCCAGTTGGCACCCTCATTTCCCTTCGTTCAAGTCATACTGTCATTGGTCAGTGGCTCTCTGTTTTATTATTTTATTTGCCATTAAAACTGTCAAAACTGTCATGGGACTGGTCACCAGAGGCCCCCAGGATTCCAAGACCAGAAGCCTCTGTTCAGTCCTCATTCCATGTGATCATTGTGCAGCAAGTGCCTCTGTTGGCTTCTCTCCCGAAAGTCTCTGTCCTGGAGTCCATGACAGGCTTCTGTTTCTTCCCTCCCCCTCGTGTTCTTTCTCTGTCACTGCCTTTTCTCTTCCTTGTGAGGGGATGGTGTTGACCCTTGTGCTCTGTCTCACCCTGGCCCTCTTCCACGTCCGGCTCCCTCATGGTCATGGTCATGAGCGCACACACATTCCTCCACCCCAGTCCCCCTTTGGTCATTGGTTTTTTTTTTTTTAAATGTCTTTATTATTTTTTATTTTGAGAGACAGAGACAGAGAGTGAGCGGGGAGGGGCAGAGAGAGAGGGAGACACAGAATCTGAAGCAGTCTCCAGGCTCTGAGCTGTCAGCACAGAACCTGATGCGGGCACGAACCTACAGATTGTGAGATCATGACCTGAGCTGAAGTGGGACACTTAACTGACTGAGCCACCCAGGTGCCCTCATCATTCTTTAGTGGCCATATTTTCAGTGTATCAATCTTAAAAAAAGAAAAAGAAATCTAAAGAAAATTAAATGACTTATAATTATATTGCCCAAATGCTACAGTAGTTTCGTTGTTATGAAATTTTTTCTGTGAGTGAAATTCTTAATGGTGGCATAATATTTCATTTTATGGCTATGCCATCATTTATTAACTGTTCCTCTATTTTTGGATATTTAAGCTATCTGTAGGCTTTTGCTGCTATAGATAACATAACACTTAACATCCCCCACCCCTGTAGAATGTGAGAGCTTTGTGAGAGCAGGAATGTTGATGTTTGCTGTTGGAATCCCTAGCACCTAACTCATGGTAGGCGAAACATTTCTGGAATGTTGGGGGAATTTAGTCCAAATCTTAATGTACACTTTCTTCCTGACTGTAATATTCCTAGAGAGTAGAAAAGGGAAGCTAGGGAGTTGATTTACTTGCTTACTTTGTAGTATTTTTGGAGACATAATTGGAATATAGTGCCCCTTGAGGCAAGCAGATGCATTTTCTTCCCTTTTTGCCTTGGGTTCTGAGTGTCCATTTTTACTTACTCATACCATAACAATGAGAAAAGAAGGCCTTATGAGGCAAGACCTCTGCTCACACTGAGATATTGTTATCTTCTAGAAATTTCTCTAAAGTCTTGCACTTTTTTCAGAAGTTTCTTTTTAAAAATTTGCTTTCCTTGGTCCATCCTCCAGCCCCTCTCCTCATTTTATTTAATACAGCTTCATTGCATTAACTCTTTTCATCTCAGCAAATACATGGCATCCTTCTCTTCACCTTCTAATAAATGCCCTCCTTTCTTTAGTTCAGGTCAGTTTCTTCCATCTACTTCCCTAACCAAGCCCATGAAGTCAAGGATCTTTGTCTTCTAGTCTTTGCCCTCCCTTTGGCCTCCCTGCTGTATTGCTGACCCGCTGGAAGCTTTTTCTGTCACATTTTGAAGGCACATGACAAGTACATTAGTGTTTGTGAGGAAAGCTGTTAAAAATTAGGACCATTAGGTTTTCCTGTTAGACCTATGAGTGCAAACATATGGTATCTGTCCTTCTCCACCTGACTCATAGGTCTAACAGGAGAAACCTAATGGAGGACCATGGGGAGGGGAAGGGGGAAAGAGAGTTGGGGAGAGAGAGGGGTGCAAAACCTGAGAGACTATTGAATACTGAAAACTAACCGAGGACTGAAGGGGGAGAAGGAAGGGGAAGGGAGGTGGTGGTAATGGAGGAGGGCACTTGTGGAGAAGAGCACTGGGTGTTATATGGAAACCAATTTGACAATAAACTATTAAAAAAAGATTACGACCACTGATCTATTGGAGCAAAGAAGAGAGGCTGGGTGTTACTTTTGTAACTTAGACACCCAGGTTTCATTTCTTAGCTTGATCAGTGTTGCAGAGGACATTCCTGCACTGGGTGGGAGGGAGGCGGAAGGGCAGGGAAATTCTGGCATTCCTGCTCCCAAGTTTCGGGCCATCAGGTGACACATCTCATTCTTCAGTTTTTCACTCAGCCATTCATTCATCCACCATACTGTGCATGACCTCCTCTGGGCCTGGTTTTTATTCCTGACCACCTCACTCTGACCTGGTCTATAGGAGCGGACATGTGATGTGGTTTTGTTGTTTCCATGAATGATGGAGGGCTGTACATGACACTCCGACCTGTTTATTACCTTTCCTTTTCCTGAGTTTCTTGGTATCTCCTGTCATACTTTCCCCCTTTATGTGATGTCCCCTCTATTTATGGTTTTAGATTATCTTTAGTGCTATGTTTTTATGTCAAAAAGAGCATGGGAAGGTGTGCACAAATTGTTTGCTCAGACTCTTATTATTTTAATTGTAGATCATCCCAAAGCTTTAAGTCAGTTGTTCTTTTTCTTTCTTATTTTCATGTTTTTTATTTATTTTTGAGAGACAGAGCGTGAGCAGGGGAGGGTCAGAGAGAGAATACAGAATCTGAAGCAGGCTCCAGGCTCTGAGCTAGCTGTCAGCACAGAGCCTGATGCGAAGTTCAAACCCATGAACCGCGAAATTATGACCTGAGCCAAAGCCAACACTTAACTGACTGAGCCACCCAGGTGCCCCAAGTCAGTGGTTCTTAATCCTGGCCTCACTTAGGAATCACCTGGGGAGCTCAAAACAATCCTGATGCCCAGGCCTCATGCAGACTAAGTATATCAGAAATCTCCAGGTGGATGATCTTGCTATTGGTATGCATTACAAAGCTCCCCAGACGGAGCACCGGGGTGGCCTAGTCAGTTGAGTGTCAGACTCTTGATTTCCGCTCAGGTCATGATCCCATGATCCCAGGGTTGTGGGATCAAGCCCTGTGTCGGGCTCTGTGCTGAGCATGGAGCCTGCTTAAGGCTTAAGATTCTCTCCCTCTGTCCGTCTCCCCTCTGGCACTCACTCTTTCTAAAAGTAAAACAAAAACAACAATAACAACAACTCTGCAGGTGATTCCAGTGACTGCCATAGTTAAAATTAAGGTTTTAGGTTTAAACTACAGGTGAAGTTGTGCAATTTCTCCCTCCCTTTTTCTAATTCATTTTCTACTTTATTTTTTTTAAGTTTATTTATTTTGAGAGAGAGCGCGCATGCATGCATGCATGCATGGGAGGGACAGTGAGAGAGGAAGACAAAATCCCAAGCAGGCTCCGTGCTGTCAGTGCAGAGCCTAACATGGGGCTGAATACCATAAATGATGAGATCATGACCTGAGCAGAGATCCAGAGTCAGATGTTTAACCAACTGAGCCACCCAGGCGCTCCTGAGTTTCTACTTTATTTTTTTTCTTTAAAAAATTTTTTTAACGTTTATTCATTTTTGAGAGTCAGAGAGAGACATAGCATGAGCAGGGGAGGGGCAGAGAGAGAGGGACACACAGAATCTGAAGTAGGCTCCAGGCTCTGAGCTGTTAGCACAGAGCCTGAAGTGGGGCTCAAACTCGCAAACTGTAGCATAATGACTTGAGCTGAAGTCAGATGCCTAACCAACTGAGCCACCCAGGTGCCCCTCTACTTTAAATGATTAAAAAAAAAAAGTAAAAAAAAAAAAGTATCCAGTATCCCATGTATTAGTACATGTGTAACTTCAAAAAGAGAATGGCATGATTGGGTGGTATCTGCTGATTAGACCCTTAAACTTTCTTACGTTTGGGAGAGTTTGCGGTTGGATGAGAAGGGGTAGGGTGAGAGAGTCTGAATGGATGCCTACACATGTGTTGTGGTTGTTAGAACAAGAAACCTAAAATGCTTTGCTTCTGCTATCAGGTCACTTTCACACAGACGTAAAATGTTAACGTGTGTGCATTGTCTGGGCCCTCATTTGGCATGAATTTAGCACTTTTAATCCATGCAATCATTAACTTTAGGAGGTAGTTGTTTCTTGTCTGTTTTACAGGTGAGACTCAGAAATAGTAGGTGATATGCTAGTACATACACAGAGCTGGAAGTCGAACCCAGCGCTCACAGTTTCTCCATGGCTCCATGTTGGCCTCTTCCCATTTCCATGTGACTAGAACTCCAGTGGGCGGGGGGCGTATCCTAGTGTGTGTATGAGTCTTGTTTATTAATTCTGCAGATTCCAAGATCTCCCTTATTCAGTGCATTTTCCCAAGGAGCTCTTGGTATTTTTATAGTGTTGCAAGTGACCCCTCTCCTCCTCATATGCCCTTCTAGAGAAGAGACAGGTATTGACTTTTTAATACTCAGAGCAGGTGTGCCTTGAGAGTTAAAGTTACACACTCAACTTCAGGTTTGTGAAAATTCTGCGCATAGTGCTTTTCTGAGCACATGAAGCTGGTACCGTGGACTTCCATCACTAGACCTTTTTGACTTGTTCTCCCGGAACGGAGGTGGCTTAGCCCTGCTTCATTCACACATTTCCCCTGGTTTCCCAGCAGCCAGGGGAAGACTTTGGAGAGACTGTTATCTCTGGTCAAGAGCAGAATGTGTGACCATGAAGCAAGATGATGCTACGAGCTGTACAGGATCACTAATTAGGACATACTGCTGGTCTCGTCCCAGAGAAGGGACAGCTGACAGGCTTCTGATGTAACTGATAATTGGAGAATTGGGTGGATTAAGACAAATTCTTTATTACAGTGAAATAACCTATCCCATTTCAGGGACCTTTGACATCTTTAGCAAATTAATACTATAATCCACCTGACCAGCAAGAGTTTATTTTCAGTGACAGTAAAAGTCATTGACTTTTTGGGGGTTTTGTTTTGGAATTGAAAGGAGATATTGCAGATAGCTGGTGTGCGCTGCTTGAGAGAAATGAGTGCACCTTGCAGGGTGGCCGACTTTGACATCTGGAGCAGTCGTGAAGCATCTACAGGCATGAACCAGCATCTTCTCACTGTCATGTTGGACATTTAGTGTTAAGCACGTATGATCCCTTTAGGGGGATCCCCATCTGGGGGTTTCAAGCCCACTGGTGGCTGTATCTAAAGCAGGGGCCAAGCAAGGTGGCAGGCTAGTGAGCCGTCCTCCCACTCTACAGAGTGGATTTCTTAGCAGATTGGTGTTGAGATTTTTCAAGGGTTTCTGAGATTGACCTATGCATTTCAGGCAATGGCATCTCTTGTAGTATTTCAGCACTTTGAACACAGGAAATCTAAAAAGAGCTGGAGCAGAAGGTATAAAAATATGGAAAGTGGCGTGCCCTCTGGCAGTATATATAATGGATTGATTGTACTCACTTAACTCTTGCACACTTTTGTGTTCTCTTGTGCCTATTCATTTAGAAACCTGATGTCCTGACCACGGGGGCCGCTAATCCAGTCGGAGACAAACTTAATGTTATGACGGCAGGGTCCCGGGGGCCCCTTCTTGTTCAGGATGTGGTTTTCACTGATGAAATGGCTCACTTTGACCGGGAAAGAATTCCTGAGAGAGTCGTGCATGCTAAAGGCGCAGGTGAGAACTATGTTTATTTGTTGTGAAAGAATTATTTCGTAACACCTGGGTTAAAATTTATTTTCACAGGATTGGGGCTCCTTTAATAGAAGTGGCAAATCTCCATTCTTGGGAGGAAGGGAAAAAAATGTTCATCAGGAGTGGAGCTTGTAATTAAATGATGGCTATTTCTCTGGATAGAACATTTTATGTAAAATGCTTCATTTTACTAAAAATGAAAGTAATCTTCATTTTCTTCCTTTATGCACTTCGGTGAAGAAATAAAAGCATGAAAATAGAGACATGGGCATACTGCAATTGTAGCTAGATTTATTTTATTTTTTAATGTTTTATTTATTTTTTGGGAGAGAGAGAGATTGTGAGCAGGTGAGGGTCAGAGAGAGAGGGAGACACAGAATCTGAAGCAGGCTCCAGGCTCTGAGCTAGCTGTTAGTACAGAGCCCGACGTGGGGCTTGAACCCACAAATTGTGAGATCATGACCTGAACCGAGGTCAGAAACTTAACCAACTAAGCCACCCAGAAGCCCCATTCTAGCTAGATTTTAGATGGCACACTAACTGGCTACAGACTGGAATGAATGGTGTGAACTTGAGGATAATTGCTTTAGGGTGGTAGGTTTATGGTGATTTTGTCCAAAAGTTGTGAAAACTTTTATCTTGGTTTTATTGCAGAAACAAAAGATAGGGTGCTGTTTAAAATAAAGCCGAAAACTCAGTTGGACAAGAAAGCTTGATGGAAAGACAGAACAAGTTTTTCTCCTAGCTGCTTGCTTAGACTCCCAGTTAGAACTTTCTGGCGTTTTTTTTCTTTCTTTCTTCCATCCTCTCTAGTTTTTTCCATGTGGCCTTTCCATCATGACTTTGGTATGCTCTTCACTTTGTCGTTTGGCCTGTGGTGTCTTCTTTGTGTTAATTCTCTTCTTTCTTTTCCTGTGTTTTCTCCTCCTCTCCCTGTTTTTCCCTTCCTCTCCTGGGTCCTACCTGTACTTCATGGCTGCCGCAGGCCCTGTGTCCTTGGGTCGGCTTGACCCGCTGCTTCCACCCCCACTCGTCTCTCCTTAGCCCCAGCTGTGTCGCACCGAGTTACCACTGAGTGATGACAGGGCTTTGCATTTGCCCCCATCACTTTGTGTTCGACATCAGTCTCCCCTTCTCCCATCATCTTGGAAGCTCCCAGAAGGCCAGTGCCAGACCATCAGCTTCTCTTGTCTCCTAGCTGTCTACTGGGGGCCTGGGATCTGTGATGGTTTCACATTGCAGGTTTCTGTGTCTTTCTCATTAGGAGCTTTTGGCTACTTTGAGGTCACCCATGACATTACCAAATACTGCAAAGCCAAGGTGTTTGAGCACATTGGAAAGAGGACTCCCATTGCAGTTCGATTCTCCACTGTCGGTAAGTCCGTCGGTTTGCATGGCCGGCACTGCGTAACTCAACCCCGGCCCTTATTTGGGGCATTTATAACTTCCTTTCAAGAGAAGCATATTAGAAGATAGAGAGCTCTGTCTCTCAAAAATAAGTAAATGTCAAAAAAAATTTTTTTAATATAAAAAAGAAGATAGAAAAAAACTTTTCCAAATTATATGAGATTTTACAGTAGAGAGAATATTTTGAGACAGGCAGGAAGTTAATTTTAATGCTGTTTGTTGAGGTCTTGGGCAATCACACTTAGGCAGAGGCCACCCCTGCAATCCTGTGACATTTGGAAAGAACTTTCCCACAAGTGGTTGCCTCAGATAGAAACGTGGAGTGGGAAGCTTGTTCAGTAGCCACAACCGCTTCCCTTTTTTGGGAATTAAGTCCATGCCATCCATGGTTGGTCATTTACAGGCATTATCTGTAATGTCATCTGTAGATCTACTTTGCAGGATGGGGCTATTTCTCTTTCCAGTGGTTAAATATATTTTTTTTTTCAGTAGCGCTAGTAAGAATTAGATCTATCAACTGCATCTGAACACACCATGATCATGAATAATTCTGTTTCTGTTTCAGTCAGTGTTTGTGCATTTTTTAAAATAACTATGGATGCGAAAATAAATGACATTAAGAATAAGAATCTATATTTTAACTCATTTTCTTAACATTAACCTCATAATTTTGACAACTCACTTGTTTACTACCTTACTCTTTATAATTGTTTTCTTCCTTTATCTTAATTTAAATTGTAATTACCTGTTTGAACGAAGCTATCTTATGTTAAATGAATAGTCTTTTCAGCTTTTACAGTTATATACTCTCTTCTTAATCTCAGTTAATTCTTTTGTTTAATTTATAGACTGAATTAGCTGGCAGGTGGTAGAAATAATAGCCCAGGCACTTAAGTAACTGATTTCTTCCTAAGAAGTGGATTGGAAAGCAGAGATCCTAGTGTTTTTTTAATGACTTTAGGCTTCTTGGACGCCGAGTACTCTGACTCATGCCTCATTTTTCCCATTTGATCCTTCTAGCTGGAGAGTCGGGCTCAGCTGACACAGTTCGTGACCCTCGTGGGTTTGCAGTGAAATTTTACACAGAGGATGGTAATTGGGATCTTGTTGGAAATAACACTCCCATTTTTTTCATCAGGGATGCCATACTGGTAGGTGATAAAGTATCTTGCAGCCTACAAATATTTGTTGATTTAAATTGATTTCATACAGTCTGTTTTGACTATCCTTTGAGGAGAGACCTTGGGAAAACCAGAAAGAAGAGAATTTGAGTTGGTTGGATTGCCTTGTAAAGCACATTTTTCTGTGGTGCCTGGGCAGCTCAGTTGGTTGAGCATCTGACTCTGGCTCAGGTCATGATCTCGTGGTTTGTGAGTTCTAGCCCTGTGTCAGGCTTTGTGTTGTCAGCTCAGAGCCTGGAGCCTGCTTCAAATTTTTGTCTCCCTCTCTGTCCCTCTACTGTGCGCATGCTCTCTCTCTCCTTCAAAGATAAGTAAACATTAAAAAAAAAAAAGCACATTTTTATGTATTTAGTGTTTTTTTTAATATGATCAAATAATAATTACCGTTGGTTTTCAGTATATTTCATGATTCAGTGACTTAATGGGAATAGTCCAGTTTTCCATGTAGAGCCTGGAAGATTAATAAAAAGAGGTACTTTGACCTGGCAAACATGTAGAGGGTAAATTTCATTTTAGGGTTTGACAGTGTGAAATTCTGGGATTATGCTATTCAGAATTGTAATCTATGTACCTAACAATAGACAATGTATAATGTAAGATATAATTCTTCCTAAGCTTAATTTTTGGATTTTTCTCTTTTTCTGTTTAGTTTCCGTCCTTTATCCACAGTCAAAAGAGAAACCCTCAAACGCACCTGAAGGATCCGGACATGGTCTGGGACTTCTGGAGCCTGCGCCCCGAGTCTCTGCACCAGGTGGGACCCCTTCGTTTTCACTCTGTTAGAACATGTCACCCTTGATAGAACTGTTAATTATGTCTCGTAATGCATTTCTCCAGTATTGGCTATCGCATTGGACTTGGTTTCTGACTTCTTTTGGGGAGAAAAAGATTACTCAGATTGCTTGATCCTGAAGAATTTTGTAATCTGCATTTGTTAATCTTCCCCCATTCATAGGTCTTAAATGATGCTAAAAGCATTATCACTTGACATTTAACAATATTAAGGATTAAAGTCTCTAGTATGAAGTAAAACTCTTTGTGTCAGAGAAAGAAGAAAAGTGGTACCAAACATGTTTACTGTTAAAATAGATTTTTAATAACTTAGTTTTCAGATTCATTTTTGCTTCTCTTTATAGAATTTTGAGCCACGAGGCTAACGATTTATGTATCATTCTGCTTTAAAATTCTTGTTATTCTTTATAAATGATACTAATGATAACCTTTCCTATGGGTGCTTGGTTAGTGTGTTCTGTGTCATTAAGAGATTTTTTAGAAACTTAGGAATGTCTTAAGAATCTAGGATGTTTTGATCGAAACTGAAAAACTTTAGGCTTTGTTTACTTTTCTCTTATTTAGGTTTCCTTCTTGTTCAGTGATCGAGGGATTCCAGATGGACACAGGCACATGAATGGATATGGATCGCATACTTTCAAGCTGGTTAATGCGAATGGAGAGGCAGTTTATTGCAAATTCCATTATAAGGTACGTGTTGCCTTTGGGGACAGGGGACAAAGCCCCCCACCACCCATGTCTCCTTACTTCTCTTGAGGATTGAGCAGAGGTCAAGGCCCTTCCCACCTTTCCCTTACATCCATTCCCAAGGCTGAGAAGTATTGATCCAGTTGACTAGGACCATAACTCTTTTGCTGGCTCTGCCCAAATGAACAGGTGTGCACTGCCCAGCTAGGGGAACTGTGTGGGCTCTCTTTGGTATCCTCTTTCCATCTGGCCAGAGGGTAGGAACACACAGCTGCTGGCCATGGCCAAGCTTTCTTCTCCTTCTGGGTCCTGGGAGCAATGCATAAATACTTGAGAAAATTCTCCTTTCATGCTGGTTCTCTGGTTTAATGTTTCTGGGGTTGGCAGGTGCATATCCATTCTCCCTGGAGAGAGAGGACCTAAGGTTTTCATTTGGGCTCAAATGTAAAGAGGTAATATAGGTCTTCAGGGTGTATGAAAGGGGATTTCTACCATGCTTAGCCTAGCTTTCTAGACTTCTTTGTTGGAGTTTAGAGTCAAGCCTTAGCAAACAGTAAAGTATTATGTTGCTTTACCTTTCCTAGCCCTGAGTCATTGTTTTGAGCGTAGATGCCATTTGTGGTCCATGAGGGGACAGTGGTAGAAATGGGGCATTCTTGTCTGTAATACCAATCTCACCATTACTTTCAATGTCTGATGCTATCTTTCCAGAAACATTTCTTCTTTTTAATTCATCCATTGTTTATTTAACATTCATCAAGGGTATATTCAGAACAGGGAAAAAAGTAAAATCAGTTACAAATATAAGAAAATACAAATCTGTTTTTTTCATTTACTTTCATATAATCATATCAAATAAGTTGATTTCAGGGGAAGCTTTGAGAATATTTTAAATAATTTAAGTGTTTTAAATGGCTCTTCTTTCTTACTGTGATCTTGACATTTGTTATAATAAGAAGTATTCTCAGAGAACTCTAGAAGGTTATTTAAAAAACCTCTGGTTGCCTAAGGACATGTTTCCAAATACTACTGCTAAAATAAGCCCATACAGAAGTAGACTCAGGACAAATATAGTCTCCCCTAGACCTGTTGTTTCCTTCTGTCCTGTTTTAATCTTGATCTGAACAGCTTATGTAGATGTATCAAACAGGAACACTGTCTCCCCTCTTTATACTTAAAACTTGGATCTGTAATCTTTGATAAGGAACAGTTTTAAGAAACAGTTGACCCATGGGCTTGTAAGTGTCAAAGGGAGCAGAGTAGTATCACTGAGAGCGGGACTAAGTGATCGTGTCTGGTGCACCTGCATGGTGGTGGCTTTGAAGTTAGACTAGGCTAAATTCAAATCTTCCCTTTTCAACTGTTGTTGAAAGCTCTCTGCGCCCCAGCTTTGTCACTGTAAAATCAGGATGATAATAGCAACTGCCCGTGATCCTAGAAGGATTGGATTGCCAATGAGTCCATTCAGCAGAGGGCCCTGGAATAGCCCGAGACCTCCTTGGATATATTGGTATGGACTATTCTGACCTATGGTTAGTCTTTTCGAAGCCCAAAGGAATCCAGTTACAATCAGAAAAGTATTGCAATATTATTGCACAATGTAATGTATTCAGTCTCTGGGTGATCTGCAGATGGTGACCTCCATTTTTAAATCTGGAAGGTGACTGTACTTCTGGTCTGACAGTAAGAAGAGTTCAGATCTTGCCACTGGTTCGAGAGACTTGAGATTTATGTGGTAGAAAGTATTTCAGAGTTGACTTTGCTGAAGAAATCTTTCGACACTTGGCTTGTGGAGATCTTTAAGAATAAGATACAGGTGGAAATCTATTGAAGGGCAGTATGGTGTGATAATAGGATCACAGGTGACAGCGACTAACTTATTTGGGTCTTAGTGGCTTGCTTGGAAAGCCAGAATAATAATTTTGCCTCCTCATGGAGAATTGGTTCAGAGTGGCTCTGCTGAAGTTCTTTTTGGCTCTATGAACTATGATTCTATGATTTCTTTTAAAAAAAAAAAGGAAGAAAGTAAAAGTGGAGGGATGCTCCCTGAGCACAATCTCGGTAACTGGCTTGAGCTGTTATAAACCAGGGAGTTAAAAATGACTTCATGCAAAAAGAAGACAGTCCTTTTATTAACTTTTTGTTCATCTGAAAACTATTTTTTGCTCTTTTTTCTGATTTGAAAAGTAACATGAGTATAACAATTCAAATAATAGCCACTCTGGAAAACAATTTTGACATTCCTCAAGAAATGAAACAGAATTACCATATGACCTAGCAATTTTATTTTGAGATATATACTCAAAAAAATCTATTGAATTTGGACACTTTAAAATGGTACATTTTATGAACAAATCAAGAGACTATAGATGCTGGTGAGGATGTGGAGAAACGGGCACCCTCCTACACTGTTGGTGGGAATGTAAACTGGTATAGCTGCTCTGGAAAACAGTGTGGAGGTTCCTCAAAAAACTATTAGTAGAACTCCCCTATGACCCAGCAATAGCACTGCTAGGGATTTACCCAAGGGATACAGGAGTGCTGATGCAAAGGGGCACATGTACCCCAGTGTTCATAGCAGCAATGTCAACATTAGCCAAAGCATGGAAAGAGCCTAAATGTCCATCACCTAATGAATGGATCAAGAAGATGTGGTATATATATATACAATGGAGTACTACATGGCAATGAGGAAGAATGACATATGGCCATTTGTAGGAAAGTGGATGGACCTCGAGGGAGTCATGCTAAGCGAAATAAGCCAGTCAGAGAAGGACAGATATCATACGTTGTCATTCATAGGTCTAACAGGAGAAACCTAATAGGAGACCATGGGAAGGCAAGGGGGGGAAAAAGAGTTAGGGAGAGGGAGGGAGGCAAATCATGAGTGACTTTTGAATGCTAAGCACAAACTGAGGGCTGAAGAGGGAGGGGGGAAGTGGAAAGGGGGTGTTTTCCAGAGCAGCTGTACCAGTTTACATTCCCACCAACAGTGTAGGAGGATGCCTGTTTCTCTACATCCTCGCCAGCATCTACAGTCTCTTAATTTGTTAATTTTAGCCACTCTGACTGGCATGAAGTGGTATCTCAGTGTGGTTTTGATTTGTATTTCCCTGATACTGAGTGACTCTGAGCATCGTTTCATGTGCCTGTTGGCCATCTGGATGTCCCCTGTGGAGAAGTGTCTGTTCAATTCTTCTGCCTATTTCTTCACTGGATTATTCGTTTTTTGGGTGTGGAGTTTGGTGAGATCCTTGTAGATTTTGTATACTAGCCCTTTATCCGATATGCCATTTGCCACTATCTTTTCCCATTCTGTCGGTTGCCTATTTGATTGTTTCTTTTGCAGTGCAGAAGCTTTTTATCTTGATGAGGTCCCAAGAGTTCATTTTTGTTCTTGATTCCTTTGCCTTTGGGGATGTGTCAAGTAGGAAATTGCTGCGATTGAGGTCAAGGAGGCTATTACCTGCTTTCTCCTCTAGGATTTTGATGGTGTCCTGTCTCACATTCAGGTCCTTTATCCATTTTGAGTTTATTTTTGTGAATGGTGTAAAGCAGGAAAGAGTGTCTAATGGAAAAAAGACAGCCTCTTCAGCAGATGGTGCTGGGAGAGCTGGACAGCAACATGCAGAAGAATGAAAGTTTGGCTTTTCTAACTACAGTATCACAGCATTCCTATTATGGGTGAGAAGTTGAACATCAACTGTATGTTAAGAGTTAAATTCAAATAATGCAGGGTACAGAAAGGGAAAGAGAGGACTAATTTTAAATATGAAATGCGTATATAGATTCCCTGCACATTTAAGAGAATCAGGATAACCAAGTAGAATTTCTTGTTGATAAATTCATATTTGGGTCAGAGTTGACAGTTCCTTGTCACAAGGGAAATCCAGTCTTGTGTAGCATTATTCATCCTCCCTAACACGTAACTGATTCAAGATCCATAACTTTGCCAGTACGTTTCAGTGTGAGCTTCTTTCTCTCCTTCTGCAGACTGACCAGGGCATCAAAAACCTTTCTGTTAAAGACGCAGCAAGACTTTCCCAGGAGGATCCTGACTATGGCCTCCGGGACCTTTTCCTCGCCATTGCCACAGGCAACTACCCTTCCTGGACTTTTTACATCCAGGTCATGACGTTCAAAGAAGCAGAAACCTTTCCATTTAATCCATTTGATGTCACCAAGGTGAGTCCTTTGACAACCAAATTGTTTTCATTTTTAAGTCTTTTTGTACCTAATTTTACAGATTCTAGTCAAGCGTTCATAATGATAGAGAAGTCATGTACAAAATGCAGTGGTGCCACTTTGGAGTTTCCTAATCTGTGCATCTCACTTATAGTTCCTGTTTGCTGACTTCATTGAGTTCACGTAGGTGGCTTGATAGATTGTGATTAGCAGGGAACAGATCTTGAAAAGCTGATGTACTTTTGCCCAGAGAAGATGTCAATATTTACCATTAACTGTTGTGAAAGAGTCAACCAGTGCACTCAGTTTAAGTTCATTTCATTTTGTTGGATTAAAAAATACTTTTCATGAGTACCTTAATTTTCCTGTAGTTGGTTGCCTGGTAATTGTGAATATGACATTTATTTTTAGGTTTGGCCTCACAAGGACTACCCTCTTATCCCAGTTGGTAAAATGGTCTTAAACCGGAATCCAGTGAATTACTTTGCTGAGGTTGAGCAGATGGCATTTGACCCAAGCAACATGCCACCTGGCATCGAGCCCAGCCCTGACAAAATGCTTCAGGTAAACCTGGTGGATCAAGATGTTCCAAGCCTGGAGCATACACGTATGCACGCGCACACACACAGTATAATTTGGCATGACTTTTATATGAAGAATTAACTAAAACATCACTTAAATTTTCATCTAGGTCCTTAGTTTCCTCAGGTCCTGTGGGTCTGACTGAAGCATTCTTAGATGGCAGTATTACAATATAAAGCAAATTTCATAGTAAAGTCCTTCAAAATGTTAAGACTTTGACATTTCGTCTCTTAATTTAAAAGAAGTTACATTAGAAATGCCTCAGGTATCCACAGAGTTAAGCATTCTTTGTTCAGTCTATAACTGATGGGAAGGAATATTGTTAATTGATAATAACACCTTGGTCAGTATAACTTGATTCATTTCCTCTTCCATGGTGATGCATGACTTTTTCCATCTGTAAAAGGAGACTGGAGCTAGTTTTTATGAAGTAAGTGTATGTTGGCTTTGATTGATGGCAGTGGGTTCATTTAACTATTTGTCTCAGTAATGTTCCTACTCATTCACTATTTTTTAAAATCACTTTCCACTATGCTCTTCCAAGAGTAGAAACAGTAGGGGCACCTGGGTGGCTCATTTGGTTAAGCGTCCAACTCTTGATTTCACCTCCTGTCATCATCTCTAGGTTCATGGGATTGAGCCCCATGTCAGGCTTTGCCCTGACAGCTCAGAGCCTTGGGATTTTTCTCTCTCCCTCTATCTATGCCTCTTGCACCCCCCTCAAAAGTAAATAAACATTAAGAAAAGGGTAGAAATAAGGAAAAATGATTTTTTGGGGGGGACAGAAATCAGTAGGAAAATAATTAGCTTAATAATTAGTGAGTAAATCAATCTCTTGTGTTTTTGGACTCTGACCATGATACAGAGGTTAAAGATCATTACCCTAGATCAGGCCATGGTGACAGATGGTTGCTTCTTACATAAGCATCCAAGTCCAGTTCACATGTCACGCTCCGTGAAGACCAGCTAAGATGCCCTGTGTTTTTTTTTCTAATAACAACTTATTTGTTTTGACACTGGGAACATCTGAGACTTTTATAGAAAATAAGTTTTTCGTTAGCTTTCAGTTCAGTTTAACTACTATGAATTGAACACCTCTGTGTGTGGCAGACTGCTCTGGCTGCTTTAGCAGATAGAAAGACACAAAATAACTATAGTATAAAGCAGAATGCTGTGCGAACCAGGAGAACTCTTGTCTGTTAGGAGGATGATGACAAAGTTTTGAGAACGAGGTAGCATTTGAGATAGCTTTTGAAGAATGGATAGGATTTCAGTTTTCAACAGAGATAAAATGGGGCAGGAGAGACCTGAGTATAGATACAATGGTCACCTGTGTTGGGTATTTAAACTGTAAAAAGGTACTTTTTCCTGAATAGAAGATGTAGGATTGGGTCTATTGAGCATATGTCAGAGGGGACTTAAGTGCTTAAATACAAGTTTGTACAGTTATCCCTTTGAGGAAAAGAAAGTTCCTTCAGTTTTGAGAAATGTGATCTGTGATCAGGTTAACGTCGCTCCAGCTGGTGACACACAGAACGAGAGAGAACTGGGGGTTAGGGAAGAGGGAAGGAAGGCCAAGCAGATTGCAGAGGATAGGCAGAAGTGCCTGTGTTGAAAATGGAGAGGAAGGGAAGCCAAGACAGCATGATCGTGGCCCCTCCACCTCCACTCCCTGGGGGTTGGCTGGGGGCTGGACCATGTGAAGGAGATTACTGGGATTTGCCAAGGCATGACCTTGGCACGGGTAGAGCTAAGACTGCATAACCCTGGTAGTGAGGAAACAAGTTGAAGAACAAATATTATCGAAATTCTTTTCACAATCCGGGTCACCGTGGGTCTCTGGGACCACAGTGAGACATGAAGATAGTTAACAACACCGAGTCCTACCGTTAGAAGAACACTGAAGCATTGGATGGAGGACTTGGCCCAGGGAAACGGACCATAGATCAAATACGTGTTCTCTGCAACAACAAAAACTAATGTCTAAGCCATTTCATTTAAACTGTCAGAAAGAGTCCTGAGAAAAGATGATAAATGCAAATCATGCAATTATATGAGTGAATTGAATTATATGGATGAATCATATAATTTCTATCAGTATTATGGTTGTGGCAAACATGTATTTTATATTTAATGTGCTGTCTTTATAGTTTTAAAAGTGTGTTTAGAAAGTGAGAGCGCTTTTTGTAGTAAGTACAGTCTCTAGCCCATTTTTCCACAACTTCTTTTTTTTTTAATGTTTTATTTATTTTTGAGACAGAGAGAGTCAGAGCATGAGCAGGGAAGAGGCAGAGAGAGAGGGAGACATAGAACTGAAACAGGCTTCAAGCTCTGAGCTGTCAGCACAGAGCCTGACATGGGACTAGAACCCACAAGCTGTGAGATCATGACCTGAGCTGAAGTAAGACACTTAACCAACTGAGCCACCCAGGCGCCCCTTTTTCACAACTTCTTAAGTCATTGGCTGTGAGTTCTAATGCCTTGGAGCATGTGAGGGGCCATGCATGGGGAGGACTGTGATACCTGTTTAGCCACCTGGTGACCAGGGAGATGAAATGTTTAAAGTTTTTTGAGTAGGTAAGTAATGTAATCTGTGTGGGGCCTCGGGCCAATTCCTGTGGCAGGAGTGTGTAGGACAATAATGTCATTGCAGGGGTGGGAAGTGGAGAGCCAGTGAGGAGGCCTTTGAAATTACTCTAGTGGGAACTAATCAGTGTCCGAGGGTAGTGGTAGTTGTGTGATAACAGACAGCAGTGGCTTCAGTTACCTTTCAACAAGGTCACGTTAAATATTCAAGGGTCATCCAAAATGGTAAGCCAGATCACAGTGAAAAGTACATAGATTCCAGTTACTGGGGTTCCAGTTAGTTGGCTAAGATGTGATATGTCTATGAGAGTAGGAAGTAATATAAGCCAGGACACTAACTTGTTATTTGAGAAAAAAAGAAAGGAGTTCTTACGTAGAACAGGTGTGAAGATTTGTAGTTGTTAGTGTGATGAGGAAGAGTAAGGGCTGTTCAGCTAGGGAGGACTCAGTTCGTAAGAGAAGAAACTGCTGTCTTCAGAAGATAGGTAGGCAGGGTTTGGTAGTAACCCCGCACCGAGTGCTTTGTGCCACAAGGTTTAGAATGAAGTTTATAGACCGATCTGTTTTGTTTGTTACTGCACACAGCCAATGCCTGTTTCATTTATAACTGTAGGGCCGCCTCTTTGCCTATCCTGACACCCACCGCCACCGCCTGGGACCCAACTATCTTCAGATACCCGTGAATTGTCCGTACCGTGCTCGAGTGGCCAACTACCAGCGTGACGGCCCCATGTGCATGCACGACAATCAGGGTAAGCCTAAGACATTCGGCTTACCCGGGGGAGGGCCGGGGACGCCATGCCCGACTGGTGGTTTGCAGTGTCCAGCAGAGGACCCATGGGACCTTCTGCTCTGTTAAGCAAGGGAAGCTTATACGCATACTTCATTGGTCTGATAGGTTTTATTGACAGTCCCCATCTCACATTTTTACTTGCTGTGCATCTGATAGTGAGGGGCAGGGAGAAAAAATCCTTCACACACTGGCTGTCATCGAGTAGCTTTCACTTTAGGGGTTAGGTTTTAAGGACTTCGCCAAGAGGACGGTTTCTTAAATTACAGTTTCTTAAATGGGCCTAGACACTCAGAAGTGCAAAAGCCAAGGGTTCTGTGTGACTTGTTTCTCTTCACACTTTGCTGGAGCCGTTGAGGAGCAGATGTAGCTGGAGTTTAGAGCGGATGGGGCAGGTTAGGAAAGGGAGACAGAGTAAGTCCAGGGATTCTTCCTTACCTTTTTTTACTAAGTGAATGAAGCTGAATTCGTGTAAATCAACTGGTGAGGTGAGACTGTAGTGTATTGTTTTGTCTTTTGTCATTTATCGAATTTATGATTGTTTTTCTTTTAACTACTGTTTTTGGTGCCCTGTACCAAGAGCCTGTATTTGTGACTATTGTTCTAATTAGAGAATGTTTGATTAATATTTTTTCCTTTTAATATTATCTAGTTTAATACAGATTTTAATTTTCTTTTTGTTTTCTATTTAGGACACATTTTATTTTATTTAATTTTAATTTTTTTTACTGTTTTTATTTATTTTAGAGAGAGAGAGAGAGAGAGAGAGCATAGCAGGGGAGGGTCAGAGAGAGAGGGAGACACAAAATCTGAAGACAGGCTCCAGGGTCTGAGCTAGCTGTCAGTACAGAACCTGATGCGGGGCTTGAACCTACGAACCGTGTGATCATGACCTGAACCAAAGTCAGATGCTTAACCAACTGAGCCACCCAGGCGCCTCACATTTATTTTAGTAATAGGCTGCTTACATGATCCCTTCAGAGATTTTACTAATAAATATTTATAGCCATAGATGTCTATATTCAAAGTTGACTTTTCTATGATAATAATAATACATGTGCCCTAAAGAAAATTTAGAAAATATAAGGGAAAGAAGAGAAAGGAGAAGAAAAACCTACTTATAGCCCCAACACTCCAAGGCCATGATTGTTGCATTTTGCTATATTTCTGGCTGTATTTTTTTCTGTGACAATTTTTTATCTATTTACAATGATTTTATTTATTTGATTTTGTGCCTTGCATTTGTTATCATCATGACTAAGCCTTTTTTATGTATTTAACAAGTTTACTTGCTCACTGATTATATGAGGCATTTGTAGACTTCTGCTTTCTGAGGTTTATACGGCTAACCGGGTGTGTTATTACCCAAAGTAATTGTTACTGCCGGTGTCTGTCTTTTGTATTTTTATTCTCAAGTGATTTTTTTCTTTCATATTCCTTAGTCCTTTTGTTATTGAGACTGTCTGTATCAGAGAGGTTCATGTAGATTTCAGAACTTCATTAATTAATACCTGTTTCATGTTTATCATTCTTGTTTACCATTGTAATGGTATATGTATGAAAAAACTACTTATGGATACATTTTGACACCCTCTTTGCCCAGTTTTAAAGATTTTTTTTTAATGTTTTTTATTTATTTTTGAGAGACAGAGAGAGACAGTGCGAGCAGGGGAGGGTCAGAGAGAGAGAGGGAGACACAGAATCTGAAGCAGGCTCCAGGCTCTGAGCTAGCTGTCAGCACAGAGCCTAACACTGGGCTTGAACCCACGAACCATGAAATCATGACCTGAGCTGAAGTCAGACACTTAACCGACTGAGCCCCCCAGGCACCCCTTTGTCCAGTTTTAAAAGCCAAGCATATGGGTTGTGCTCTTGAGATTTGGTGAAAGAATTTAATTGTTCCCAGTAGTCAAAGACTTGAACATAACTCCCACTTTGAGTAAAGGTCAGAGCTTACTTGGAAATAGAATTTTAGATTTATCCAAATAGGCGCATTTCAAAGAGCTAATTCTAAATGCAGAAGACCCCTGTGGTGGCTGGTTGTTGGAGCACAATGCCTTTGATATAGATGAGGCTGGCATAGAATGAATTCCAAGGGCTAATAATTGGGCTCCATTATTATAGTATTGTGCCTTTCTTCTTCGTACATGCACTTGGTACCTTGATCAGTGTCATGTCCAGGCACCTCTTGATTATTCACTCTGGATAATCTATTCTGGCAGTGAGCTGGTTAAAATTCCAAGCTCAGACAGGTTTGTGCAAAACACTTAATATGTTTCTAGGCCACTCCTATTTAGGCAGCATGTGCTCAGATAATTCAAGCTTCAGCTAATACCTGTCAAAGCTGTTAGGAAAATAAATATGCCAAAATGAAAAAAAAAAGCCTGTTTATAAGTTATAAAACATGTTTTGATTGCATTTTATCATTATTTTTTCTAGAAGTCCAGATAAATGAGTGCTGACATACCTGAAATATCAAATTTTTTTTGAAAATCCTGTTTTATTCATCTCTGGAGGGAAGTGAAAGTGAAACTCGAGCTGAATAAAGTCATAGTCAGTAGAGGAGAGAGACGCTGAGAATTTTAAAAACCCCTGAAGGAAGAGTGAAGTAGAGCTCTGGAATGGGACGATGGTGTGTGCTGCAGTGGAGCGGACAGAAAGCATCGCAGACCCCAGCTCTGCCACTAACTACCACGTGACCTCGTGGCTGGCAGTTAGCAGCTCCCGGCTCAGCTTATGGCTCTGTAGATTGAAGGACAGAGCAACACTCAGTTGCTCCCCAAAATCCTATGATGTGGTGTTTGGTTTTTTTTTTGTTTTTGTTTTTTTCCATAATATTTTATTGTCAAATTGTTTTCCATACAACACCCAGTGCTCTTCCCCTTAAGTGCCCTCCACCATCACCACCACCTCTATGATGTGGTGTTTGAATTGAGCTCAAGCCCAAGTGAAACTCTTAGGTCTGAAATGTGTTTGTGGGTCTCATCCTCCATGAGAGCCAGATCAAACCTGTATGAGTGTATTCATATTGGTAAGCACCAGAGGATTGTAAAGGTCAGACCACTTGAAGTGTTCAAGCTACCTTGAGATCTCTTCGGTAAGACCCAGAGTGAGCCCACCCATGAGAGCATTTGGAAGGTGGCATTATTCCCTAAGAACCTGAGTCCTGCCTGTAGCTAAACAGAAGACCTTAAAAATAACATGTACGTGGCATGCGTATCCATTGTATGTGTATGTGTATATACATGTATGTGTAATTGCCCCTTGAATTCTATCTTATTACGTTGACAGTTTGCAGACTTACTTCAGTTTTCATCTCCCTAAGTGAATCCGTATGGTTTTCTTTTGAAGGTGGTGCTCCAAATTATTACCCCAATAGTTTTAGTGGTCCTCAAGAGCAGCCTCGTGCCATTGAACACAGCAGCCAGTGTTCTCCGGTCATGCGGCGCTTCGAAAGTGCCAACGAAGACAGCGTCACTCAGGTAATGACTTCTTCATCGGCCAGGAGAGCCACTAGATCAGTTTCCTTGGTAGTGTCTGCATATTCTCCCCCTCCTGAAGTGTCTGATATATCTTAAATCGAATTCACGGAAGACATCTCTAATCACAAATCAGTCTCTTTATTAGATGGAGTTGAAGAGCTGTGTTACTTTGCTCTTTCAGTATGAGGTATGGAGACTCATTTCAGCTCCTCAAAATTTTGTTGAAGGGTGGGGGCCATTGGGAAAGCAGTGACACAGAGGAATGTAAGAAATGGGCAAATAAGGCCTAAGTACCACAGCATCTAGGAAGCTAGGCAGAACAGCCCAGATTTAAGGGGCTAGAACTTGATTCAATAGCTCTAGGAGCCTTGGTAGCAAATGTGTGCATGTTTCTATGGTAGGGCACGCTGTTCATGTTCCTCCACTGCTCTCCACCTGTCATCTTCTGTTTTCTAGGACTGACTTCTTATTCTCACAGTATCCTCTGGAGTTTCTCCTCACCACCTCATAGCTTCTGTTTTAGCACTGCTGTGGCTTGCTGTGACCATGGCCTAACTCTTCATGGCTTCTTTCGCCATGTGTCACCTTTTTTTTTTTTTTTTAACCACTTTTCACTCTCTCTGTCTCTCAATACTTATATATCAGTTTCTGGAGAGAGGAAGTCAGATTGATTTGGCTGATCTTTTCACTCAGGTTGCATCATTGGCCCTTGGCCAGCCTATGGTTGAGTGCCCTGGCTCAAGTACCCACCCTCTTTCCAAACCCGTATGGCTGCTTAAGAGCCATTCTCTCTGTGGATGCACTATAAGAGACCCTTTGACTTTGAAGAACAGCCTCCTCATTAATGTGTTCAGTACAACTGAACGCAAGAAAAGAATGAAATTAAAGAATCTAGTTGCCTTAAGAACTCTGGGTAGCTGGTATTAAACTTAGCATTTAAATTAGAATAGGTCCTATATCTAGTTTCTCAATTTATAAATGTGGGTTCCAAGTAAAAGATATTTAAGTACATGAATTAATTCACTGTGGAGAGACCTTTATTTGAAAGGCACATATATGTATACATAGATATGTGTATATAGTGGTGATGTTCAGCGTTTCCACCATAGAGATACAGTAGACACAAATAACCTTGGGACCATGGGTAATATGTATTAATTGTGAAATCATACATTTTGGGAGTTTATTATTTTTGTTTGTAATATAATTTATTTAATTGTAAGTTTATATAATTGAATTTTTATAGCGACTATGGTTAATAACAACTCACAAAATTCCTGAAAAGAAGACAATCTGCTCTCATGAGCAAGCAGGCTCTAGCACACTACTGAAATTGCAGGACCAAAGCAGAACCAGATTCCTTTTAGTTTGATGGGACACAGGATGCCTTACTTCTCATCACACATAGACATGCTAGATTTAAATATTCTTAAAAAAGTAATTGGGCTGACAAAATTAAATCTCTAGGAATCTCAACAGTGTGTGAACATTGAAGGTATATGTCTCATGGTGAGTATCCTGACTTTATCGATGACTGTAAGGGGCTAGGAGTTTTAGGGTTCAGGCTCCTTGTGTTGCAGAGAGCTAGAACTGGGCTCTTGACATGATGAGAACTGGCAACCGCACTCCATTGGAAAAACTACCCACCAGACTGAGGCTGCAGCTTGCAAGCCTGTGGGCTCTAGATTTCCTGAGAAATTGGGGGTCCCTCTCTTCTCCTCTCCTATCAGGTGATGTGTCTGTGTTCTTGTTCCACTTAGAACCATATAGAAGCCCTGAACTGAGAAACAGTGGGTCAGTGAACACTGCTAGGCCTCTGCAAAGATGGTGAAAAAAATCACAAGATGCCTTCATAATTTGGATACAGTTGGTGGTTCTGCAGAAAACTCTTATTGAATATGAGTCACTGGGAAAAGTTACAATACATATAGGGCAGTCCAACGCCCTGAGAAATTGCTCATGCAATAGATGGAAGAATCATTCACATGATAGAATAATCTGAAAGGGCTTTAAAATAAGCATATATACAGTATTCAAGGAGATACAGAAAAGAATATGATTTAAAAGATAAGAATAGAATGTGAAAAAACAAAAACTAATAGATTTAAGAAAGAACCACATAGATATTTTTAGAAACAAAAAGTACATTTTTTCTAATAAAAATTTAATGGATATAGGGACTCAGTGGATGATTAAACAGTATGTTAGATACAGCTAAAGAGAGAATTAGTGAATTGAGGGAGAGATCTGAGAAAATCCCCAAAATGCAGTACTGTGATTGGATTGTCTTCATTATCAAAAGTTGGATTTTTAAACTTTGGTATCAAATGTAAACTTTGCTCAGATTTTTAAAAAATGTTTTTATGGCTCGATATTTCATAACATACTTAGAAAAACTATGAACATTTTGACATTTTATGAATTTGATATTTTGGATAATGGGATATTATTGGACTTAAATAAGTATTGGTTGATTGAATGAATGAAATAGTAGAATAAAATCATAGCTATTACCTTGAATGGTTGGTTTCAGAAATGAGCAAGTCCATTAGGGCTCCTATGCCAATAGTAAGCTCCAATTATTCATTTTAATCTATTGATACTCATTTTAGAGGTGAGCACAATAATATGAACAAAATATCATTATTAACATGTATCTTCTTTAAATTTTTTTTTCCATTTTATTTATTTTGGAGAGAGAGAGTGCAGGGAGGGGCAGAGAGAGAGAATCCCCAGCAGGCTTCACACTGAGGATGGAGCCCAGTGCGAGGCTCAGTCCCATGACCCTGAGATCACAACCTGAGCTCAAATTAAGAGTTGGGTGCTCAACTGACTGAGCCCCCCAGGTGCCCCATGTCTTCTCCAAGAAAGTTTGGCTTCTGAAAAACTAAGGGTATATGTTAGTGAATTAGAGTTTTTCCTCTGTGATTCTGGGTCAATTGAACAAAAGTTGTATTGTGCTGAGTTTCCATTTGATGACCGCTTGCACACGCTGGACTTGGCAGTGGTAAGGTGTGGTGGGATTCTTAATTGTAGACTATATGGTCTTCTGTTTATAAGAGATTTATAAACACTAAAAAGGACATTATGAAGAAGCAGTTGTGGGCTCTGATCAACAGAATTCTTTCTGTTTTGCTTAAAGTAAAAAAAAAAAGTGAAGAACTCCTCACAAATGATAGTTTTAACTAGAATTTTAAATTATCCTGAAATTCTAAAATCTTCTTCATTCTTATGCCAATAACAAGGCTTACTTTTTCATTTCAAAAGTGGCTCATTGAGTGAGTTTCGTTCATGATAAACTGGTTATTTGATTCTCTGCACTCTGCATTTTCACTGAGCAGGTGCGGACCTTCTATACGAAGGTACTGAATGAAGAGGAGAGGAAACGCCTGTGTGAGAACATTGCTGGCCATCTGAAAGACGCACAACTTTTCATCCAGAAGAAAGCGGTGAGTGGCGCTTTGCAAGCTGACGGGTGACATCTACTGGCCGGAGAAGAGAGTGCAGTTGTGTGAGAGAACCCTTAAAAGGAAGTGTCCTTTCTGTTTTACTTGAGCGAATTGGACTGAAAAAAAAAATCAGTACTAATCCCCAACCAACCTCTGATCCTTTTCTCTGCGCCTTATCTCCAGTGAATATGGTATATCCATTGATCCATTAGCTCTTTCTTCAGTGCGTAATCATTTGCAGGGTGAATTTTCTCCTATGCTCTTTATTGACTGCAGCCATGTTCTGTGCAAGACAGTACTGTCCAATATAAAAATGTAGGTACTGCCACAATTTTGCTTAGACTTTAGGAGGTAAGAAATATAGGGGTGCCTGGATGGTGCAGTCGGTTGAACATCCGACTCTTGATCTCAGCTCTGGTCATGACCTCATATTTTGTGAGTTCGAGCCCTGCATTGGGCTCTGCACTGATGGTGTGGAGCCTACTTGGGATTCTGTCTCTCCTTTCTGCCCCTCCCCTGCCTGTGCACATGCTCTCTCTCTCTTAAAATTAAAAAAAAAATGAACTTAAAAAATTTAAAAAAAGAAGGTGAGAGAGGTAGATTGTAACTTTATATTGTGAAGCCTGTCCCGGTGTCATGACACTTGACCCTCCTTCAGAAGCAACTAGAAACTTGCATGCTCTCTGGGGAGAACTGAGCTGCTTCCAAAACTTAGGCTGAACTTCTGAGCAGAGGTGTCTGGGTATTTCTGACGGAAGCTCACTGTGCTGCAAGGAGCCTTCTCACGTGGCAGTTTTCAGTCTGGCTGCAGGGCTAAGCTTCACATAAATTTAGGCAACCCCACTGCTTCCATGCCTCATGGCTGCTGCTTCTCTGTTCAAAGGGGAAGCTGGGCCGACAGTTCTCTGGGATGTGTTCAGAGGCCTGGAGACGAATACCAGCAGGCTGGGCACTTTCTCTGTGGGCAAAGTTCTGTGTCTCTAACTGTCTTTCATAAGTGTGTGTATGAAAAATAACCCTTTAGTTTCCTGAGGCACTATTTACTTGTTGCTGCCTGCAGCAGAGAGCTGGAGAGTTGCTCTTTGAGATAAGGGGGTGCGGGTTTTAGCTCCTCTTACTGATGAGAACGAGTGAGACAATGTGGAAGTAGCAGAACTGGGCTCGGACCCTTGGGTTCTTCTCTCCTGTGGGCCGAAGCCGTAAGGCTTCCTGTGGGTTCCCGAGGCCCCGCCTCCTGCTGTCTGCTCGGGATCAGCCCATGGTCAGGAATTCCCGCTGGAAGTATGTGGACTCGTCCAGCAGGTGCCAGTGTCTTTGTGCACCTCACTTAAAATTCAGGCAGTGTCTGGGCCCGTTTCTGTACACCAATCAGTGTAACTTGTTGAGCCACTCTGAAGTTGGTTCATCACATGTCCTTTGTGCAGTTTTTCTGGTGCTGTTC
Source organism: Suricata suricatta (assembly GCF_006229205.1). Classification (NCBI taxonomy): domain Eukaryota; kingdom Metazoa; phylum Chordata; class Mammalia; order Carnivora; family Herpestidae; genus Suricata; species Suricata suricatta. Next base: position 26,262,331 of record NC_043710.1, on the reverse strand, counting down.
TGTGAGGCGGGCTTAATTATCTCGCTCATTTTATGGGGAGTGGGCACTGAAGCTCAGAGGAATGACTTATCCAAGGTTGCTCAGCCAGTATGTGCCAGGGTTTTCCATGGACCCCCTAGTCTTATCCCCTGTTACTCCAGACCCTGTGTGGTTCTGCCTGCCTTCCTCCCCTACCGGGTGAACACTGTGGAACAGACACCGGGGACTGGCCTGGTAGGGGGCCCGGGTAATATTTACATCATTTTCATTTGGTTTCAGGTCAAGAACTTCAGTGATGTCCATCCTGACTATGGGGCCCGCATCCAGGCTCTTTTGGACAAATACAACGCTGAGAAACCTAAGGTGAGCCCCGTGCCGCCTGGCTGTGGTAGAGGAAGGGTGTCCCGGATTAGACGAGGCACGGTTTGGTTTCCTTTTACGATGATTCTTCTCAGGACCAACTATTAGATTTCTCAAGCTGTTCAGGCATTCATTTGCTGTGTAAAGAACTCACTTGCAAAGCACATGCTCTTCATTTTTGGCCCTGGATGACGTAAGGTAGTTTAGGTAAATGAATTCCCAATTATTATTTTAATATGAGCACAAATTAAAGCAAAGACAAATACCAAGTTGCTGCTGAATTAACCTGCTGGGCTTGTTCTTTTCAAACAGAATGCGATTCACACCTTTATGCAGCACGGGTCTCACTTGGCTGCCAGGGAGAAAGCGAATCTGTGAGCGTCAGGGCCCTGGTCCTGCCGAGGTTGCTCTCTACCCGTGAAGCAAGGCATGGTGTCCACTCTTCGCTGGATAGAAGGTTCTCCTGTGCTGGGTGCCCAAAGGCAAGCTCATGTCTTTAAAATGCTAATCCAGGTTTCTGTAGCAAGTAATGCAGCAATGGCTTCTAATGCCAGTCCCCTAGAAGGAAGTGAGGGTTAAGGCTTAACCAGTCTTTTTAAAGAGAACATAGTTGCTTTGCCATTTGGATGATTCACTTAAGATGACTGGAATCAAAGATGACTTTATTTGATAAGAAAAAAGTCTTGCTGAAATTAGTATGTTTACATATCATCTCAGAGCCTTATTAAATAAAACTGTCTATGATTATAAAAGAAGAAAATATAATCTGCTCAGAAATTTTAATTTTACTCAGTTCCCTATAGGAAAACCACATTTAATGCATTGATGTTTTTTGACAGTAGTTTCAGTGACGTCATAGCTTAATGCTTATTCCTGCTTGGAATCGCTCAGACCTTTTTAAACTTGGAATTACACTTATGCTAATATAGCATTGATTTTACAACAGACTGATTTGTAATTGTTACATTTTTACAATAAAATAATCTGTGCAGAAGAATAGAAGAATGGCATTTGATTTCTTTTGGCTCTTTCTGGAATTTGGACTCTTAATCCGAATATCATGTGTTATCAGATGCTTACCCTTAAAATGGAAAATCAACCAATATCACAAGGATGCTATCATTATTTGTTTAAGCCAGCAGCCTTCCAAGACACTGGGGATCAGGACTTTTTTTTTCTGTAAGGAAAATAGCAAATTTCTCAACTTTGAAAACTGCTGAGATCTCTTGTCCATGAGCTCACTTCCTTATCTTTCATTTCTTTTTCTCTTTGACTCATCTTTGCCTATGATGCCAAAAATCAAGTGGAATGCTTTAAAGTACTCCGTGAAAACCCGTTTTCTTTGAAAATCCTTATTCCCTTCATCTCAGATCTTCAAAATACAAGATACAAATCTTCAGTATCTCTTCTACTCTCAGGAATCCCCTGACATTTTGGGCTTCAGGAAACATTCCACCACTGGTAGATACAAACTTTCAGTCCTCTAGTTCAAACTTCTTTAACCCCCCTGCCAAATCCTGCTCCCTAAATTCTTCTTGTGTGTGTTTGGAAACTGTCAACTTTGTCAACATAGCACGTAAAATTATCCATATGTACCCAGTGGTGAATACTTTCAATTTGCTGACCTCACTACAGTTCTGTCTTTCTACAGTACATAAAAGATAAATATAAATCTCTTTATAAGATAAAGTCATAAAAAGTAATATAATTTGACAACGGGGAAGGAGTTGATTTGAATATTGGGTATAAGCACAGAGATGGAGTTTTTGAGGTAATTTTCTGTTTTGGTTTATTCTGTTGTCTAGAAATAAGTCAGTAGTTAAAATCACACGTATTTAACATGTTTTCTGTATATAAAATCCAGTTTTACTCTGGAGACCTCTTATAGTAATTTTCAAAGATAAATATTGATGAGGTTAACTTCCTCAGTTAGGTTTTCCTTCCTGGGAAGTAGTAACTAGTTGTGTTCTTTTTAAGTGACATTAAGATACATCCTTAGAGTTTCTGAGCCAAATTTATAAGGTGAATAAAATTAGTGAGGGATTGTGTGTTACCCATCTGTGGGTATTTGAGTAAAGTTGCATCACTTCTTTGAGCATTAGTTCCCTCAGCTCTAAGTGGAATCAATCATTGTTCCTATCTCCCTAGCGTTGTATGGTGATTATTCAAAATATTTGACCTTGACCACCTCATCTTTCCAGCTCTGCACTCCCAGAACCGTGTCTTGGTCAGATTGTAACAAACTACCTCAAAACTCATGACTTAAGTCATGTACCACCTATGTGTTTAGTCAGCTAGCGGTTAGCTGATCTAGTCTGGGCTCAGCTGGGGCAGCTTGGCAATGTGACTCTGTGTCACATGCCTCATCCTTTTGGGACGCATGGTCATGACTAGCCCATAGTGGTGGCAGAAGTGTAAGAATGCAAGAAAAGGAAACCTTTTATTCCTTTCTCTGGAAATTGAGGTTGCAAGAGTAAAATACCAATTGCACAAAGGATTTTGAAGCCTTTGTTTGTTTCATGCCCACTGATATTTCATTGGCCAAAGCAAGTCAAATGGCTAAGCCCAAAGTTCAAGAGTGAGGAATTGTACTTCACCATGATTGTGTCTGTGTGTGTGTGTGTGTGTGTGTGTGTGTGTGTGTGTGAGAGAGAGAGAGACAGAGAGAGAGAGAGAGAAAGAGAGAGAGAGACTATATCTGAGCATTAATTTACCATAGACTTCTCCTTCCATTAGGTTCCCCAACACTACTAGGATGTTCAGTCACTTCTCAATGAGCATCACCCTCTTCATGTCCTCACTTTCTTATTCTGTTTAAATTTTATGTAGTTCTGAATGATAATTATTCCAGAACCCAGCCTTGATAAGGGACACCTCTCAGTGACTCATTCCTGCACTGGAAATGACCATGACTGGAGCAAAACACAGCCCTGTTGTCTGGGCTTTTTAAAATTTGACTCCAAACCTCAAGTGGGCTTTCAGCACTGCCTGGAAATCTCAGTAAATTTTCCCACTTGGTTCTCCCTCTCCCTCTTAGCTCCTTGTTTCACCAAGGATAGAATAACTTCCTTATCTTTTCATCCACCAGAATCTTCCAAACTGCCAGCATTGACATCCACATGCTCTCCTTTCCTTTCTGTTGACAGAGGTGAGCTCTGCTCCTACTTTCGGCCAGATCCCTCGTGTGCACTGACCGCATGCCTTCCCCCCTGCACCGGGTTCTCCCTGCCCTCCTGTACGTCACCCCTGTGAGCATGAAAACCTGCTGCTCTAAGTCTCAAATCCTCTCTTGTCCTCGGAGGGCTCTCCTGTGATTGCCCCCTTCAATCGGCAGTTCTTCTTTATGGAAAAATAGCTTAAAAAGAGTTACCTTCCCTTGCTATCCCCTCTGTCTTCTGTCCTCTCTTGAACCTACTCCAATCAGGCTGCCCTTGCCAGGGTCACCAGGGGCTTCCACGTTGCTAAAATCCAGTGTCCCATCCAGCAATGCACTCTGGGTATGTACCCCAGAGAAGTGAAAGCAGGGACTTGAAGAGAAATGTGCACAGCCTGTGTTCATAGCAGCATAATTCACAATGTCCCATAGATGGGAAAACCCAAGTTTCCACTGATGGATAAATGAATAAACAAAATTTGGTACATCCAGACAATGGAATATTAGACTTAAAAAGGAAGGAAATTCTAATACATGCTACAACATGGATGACCTTTGAAGGCCAAGATGCATCAGAAATAAGCCAGATGCAGGACAAATGTGGTATCATTCCACTTACATGAGGAATCAGATCCATAGAGACCTAGAGAGGTATGGCGGATCCCAGGGATGGAGGAGGGGGAAGTTAGTATTTAATAGTTACAGAGTTTCAGTTTGGGAACAGGAGAAAGTTCTAGAGGTGGATGGTGGTGATGGTTGCACAGTGCTGTGAATATATTTAATGCCACTGAATTGGGCACAATGAGTTAACTATTAAATTTTGTGTTTACGTATATTTTATCCCAGTGAAAACCAAAATCCAATGGTCCGTTCTCATTCCTTCTCTTTCATGGTCTCTTAGCAGTGTTTGATGCAGTGGATCATTGGAACCTTTTTTTAAAAAAAATAGCTTTTTTGAGATATAATTTACATACCATAAAATTCAGGCAATTAAAGTATACAATTCAGTGGATTGTAGTATATACATGGAGTTGTATTGGAAGGACACAGGTCTGAACCAAACTGACTCCATGACAGGCTTCAAGTTTCCCTCTGACCTTGGAGGCCTAAGTGTTGGTTTCTCAGAGTCATTAGACAATAAAAAGGCACAGATTGCTCAACCAGGGACCACCCTAGTAACACCCAATCAGAAGCGGCCAGTTAAAATGCTTAACCCTCCTAAGGGCAGGCCTAGAGATAGAAGCTATAGATAATCACTTATTGCTTAAGGCTAGTTACACCCTACCTGAGGGTCCTGGGTCCTGGGTCCACTCTGTAATTGATTGATACTCTAAATGTTGTGATTGGGTCCCACCAAAAGTAACGAACACTCTGGACAATGTGTATGGTTAAAGTTACTGCCAATGATGTTAGGCGATAATGATTGGACCCCTGTACCTGTGTCACAATTTCCTGTAACTCCCCCTTCCCAAAACCCATAAAGGCCCTACCCCACCTTTGTTTGGGGCTCAGCATGGATCCACTGCGCTGGTGAAGTCTGCGAGCCCGAGTTTAGGCCTGGCCAGCCTAAGCCTGTAATAAAGCCCTTTGCTTTTGCATGCGTGACTCGGTTTCCCTGGCGGTCTCTGGTTTTTGGGGACGATACTAAAATCTTGGGCATAACAGTATAATTATCATAATTGATTTTAGGACAATTTTGTGACTCCCCAGTTGCCCCCAAACCCTGTACCATTAGCAGTCGCTCACCCTGCCCCAGCCCTTGGCCATCCCCACCTGCTGTGTAAGTTTTATTTCAATGGAGGCCTATGACACATGGTCTTTGTGACTGGCTTCTTTCCCTCAGCTTCGTGTTTTCAAGGTTCTTACATGTTGCAGCAGGTACCCATGCTTCATTTCCTTTTATTGCCAAATCATATTCCACGGTGCTGTGTTTTATTTACCCGTTCATCAGCTGACAGACATGGGGGCGCCTCCGCTTGCCGGCTACTCTGAATAATGCTGCTGTGGTCGTCTGCGTGCCCGCTTTTGTGTGGACGCCTCCTTTTCATTTCTCACATCCTCACCTTAAAGGGCATTTTCCCTTCAGCTCTGGCACACCGCTGTCTGAAGATCGACCCCTGGTATTTTAATCAATGACTTGCTCTTCTGAGAGGAATACTTGGTCTGGGCTTTTAAGCTCTGGGAAGAATCTCTTTGTTTTTTGCAAATTCAGTGTCAGAATTTTGGCCTAAAAACACATTCGTCTTGTATTTCCCTGATAAATGAGCATCACTCCAATTTATCTACGTAGTAAGTGAGTTTTAAGAACTTAGCACGTGCTTTTCTGAGAGAAAAGTGGGCAAGCTCTGTGGCCACTTCTTTGCCTTTTGTGAGACCACAAAGCAGATGGCCAAATTCCACTTTAAATGAGCTGATAAGACAAATTGAAGGCTTTAATATCTTTTTCAGAGCTTTTAACAACATAAAAGGTTAGGAGAGGTGAACTCAAAAAGGTCTGTATACTTTTAAGTTTTGGACAGTTTTAAACAGTCACAAAAATATACTGAAAGTTTTCTATACAAAGCTCTATGTGGTCTTTTTTACAAAGGAAACACGTTTCCCTCACTTGACTCTTTGGTAAGTGAATTTTGCATTGTTGTTTTTAGTTTTTTGGGTCCCCCCCCCCACTCTGGTATCGTTTGCTGGAAGTGTGGTATTTTAAGCAGCTTTTCACATTTTCCGTTCTTTAATGACTTGTATCATGAAGCTCTACGTTTTAGTAAAGTTCACATTTTAAAGAGTGTAGTGGGTTGAATGAAGTCCTCTAGATGGATATGCCCGGGTCCCAACCTCCGGAAGCTGTGAAGGTGACCTTATTTGGAAAAGGGTTTTTTGATGATGTCATTAAGTAAAGGGTATCAAGATAAGATCATCCTGGATTATCTAAATGGTTCCTAAATCCAGTGATGAGTATTCTCCTAAGAGACCAAAGGGGAGAAGGAGGGGCAGGCCACTTGCAGGGGGAGGCAGAGATTGGAATCTTAGAGCCCTAAGCCAAGGAGGCCTGGAGCCACCAGAAGCTGAAAGAGGCAAGGAAGGATTCTTTCCTAGAGCCAAGGGAGGGGGCGTGGCTCAGCCAACACCTTGATTTCAGACTTCCAGCCTTCCAGAACTGGGAGATAATACCTCCCTCCTGTTATAAGTCACCAAATGTGGTCATCTGTCCTGGGCAGCTCTGGGAAACGAATGCAAAGAGGATGCTGGTTAATGGTTTTGTAACGGGAAAACTTGAGTGGCAGAGGGATAAATTGTTTTGTTCTGTGACTTGCTTGAGGCTCCCCTCCAGGGCATCTCTTAAGTGGCGTGTTACTCCTCACACACCTCCCCTCTGCTCTGCCCCCCACCTCAGTCCCTGCCAAACTCTGCCAGAAAGTTCCCAGTTCTCTCCCATCAGTAAATTTCCAATTTTCTGGACAATCTCTTCTTTCAGTGGGACTATGGACTCTGATTCCATCCACTAACATGGCGCTTACCTCTTCAGATGGCTAGGAAGGAGGTCCCAAGTTGAAAATGGACATGCATTCTGGATGTATGGAAACACCACCACAATAGTTTGAGAACATAGCTGAATGCCTGGAAGGAGGTATGAAGTGCTGACCGGATGCTCTGCCTAAAGGGGCAGTTTCTACTTAGCCCCAGGAAGTTATTGCCAGCAAGCATTGAGAAACTAGGGTTGCTGGATCTGAGTTTTTAAAAGAAGCTGGAAACCTGGATTTTTCTGTCAACCCCTTGATTTTTAGATAAGGTAACTATTTCAGAATGAGAAACAAAACAAAACCTCAAAACAAGCAAAAAAAGTGTGTGTGTACTCGTGCATGTGTGCACAGACAAATGGGTAAGAAACAGAAACATATCTGTGGGCGCCAGGAACCTCTGTCTTAGGACATAGAAGTGGTGGGTAGTGTCACTGCGTGTATTTCTTGCATCTTCTAGGGCTCCTTACACGTCCAGACCGCTAAGAGATGGACGTGTCCTCAAAGTTTTCACAGATTGCTAACGCTTTGCTGAGTCTGCCTTGAGGAATTTAACAATACAGATACACTTTAACATGTTAAATATTTTATTCACATTGTTTACAAACTATATCCACCTGGAAAACACACGAATCCAAAAATAGATTATTTTACAGTAATTCACATTTTTAAAAACACGTTGCCTTTGAAGTTAAACTCTACGCCCGGAGGTCCTCAGCCTGTATGGTGGGTCAGTGCCTGGTCACATGGGGATCCCTGCTCTGGTGGAATAGTGGTCCTAGGGACAGGCCACCTCCTTGTAGGTCACTCATGGCTTCCCCACCAGCAAGTAATGAGAAGATGTCAGTGCAGACTCGAACCCGTGAACATTTACTGGTATAAATTCATTCTCGCTACTTTTGTCAAGGAAATGTGTTTTAGAGCTTGAGTGCACACCAGGAAGACAAAACAAAAGAGTTTTCTAAATTTAATTGGCCTTTACAGAGTTGTCAGGGTACTGCCAGTTCTGTAAAGGTTTAACGCCTTGGCCACAGATGGAACCAACAAGTTACATTCTGTGGTGCTGACAGCTTGAATCAGAAACAGCAGTGATTTGGGAACGGGCGCAAGTATCCGTTGACTAACCTGGCCGCCCCCCACCAGGAGGAGAAGAGGGGGAATAAACTCAGCAGTCGTTAATAACGTGCCTAATTTTAAGTGTGTTGCTCTAGAAAGATGGCCATGGGAATTTTGCTGAGTGGCCCAAGGGATGCTCTGGTTCAGAGACTTACTATTAAAGCTAGGCTAAATCCAGTCACGTTCCCAGCTTGATGCATTCGCTCCTTTAATGGTCAACTTCTACGGCATTTGACGCGAATGATTTAAAATCTACAGTATGTTTGTCTTACCCACACCTCGCCCCCTCCCACTATCCCAATGCTTTTCCTTTGTGAGCTTGCCACAGTTAAAAATGTGAAAATTTCTGAGCCTTTCGAACCGGAACACTGGAGAGAACTCGAATGGCAGAACTGGACTCTTTCCTCTGAGCAGCACCAATAGCACGGGCTACTGTGTGCAACTCTTGATTAGGGAAGTCATGTTTGATTAAGGTACTGCAAAAGATCATCCCCTCCTCCCCCTCGGGTAAGAAAAAGAAGTAATTAAGGAATTTCTTAGCAGTTGCTGTCAATGTCCCCAAACAGATGACAACAACTCCGAATCCAAATGTAAGCTGAGACGTGGAGAAATTTTATCAGCACATTTGCAGGTTAACAACAATAACAACAAAAAGACTTTGCAGTGTCTATTGTGATCAGATTGTTCTAGAAGACAGAGATCCATAAAATCGAGCCGATCATAGCTTGTCTTCCTGCCACCCGTGGGCATTTTTCCCAAATTTGTACACTAGCCTTCGGTCGACTCGTTCCAGAATTCCCGTTTTGTAGTAGTACCTGGGAAAGGCAAGGGGAAGAGGAATGTGGGGAGGCTCGCTCCCCCGGAGAACAACGGAATATAAACCCTGTCCTCATTCCTCTCGGGTGACCAGGCTGTCTTTGGTTACCTGGTATTTTCACACCCTGCTATCAACTTACACTTAAACCTTTCCCAGACGTCTTGAAGACCAAGCCTCCCCACACTCAGTTCAAAGCGCGTTTTGTGTGTGGGATGGCCTGCACTCAGCGTGATCCCCGGGGCCGCTGCCAAGAATGAAAAGGACGGCGTGTCCGTTTACAAACAATAATCCCACCTGTAACTAAGAACCATGGTGTTGTCTCATGACCTTTCGATTATCAAGGAAAAAGCTGCCAACACAGTTTAATCCTCTGTGGCTGGCCATTTTCTAGAACTCTGCCCGAAGGCTCATGGCATTTCATGCTATCGACTTACCTCAGAGCTCTGCTCAGCTTTTCATATGTCATTCTGTCATTTTTCTTCCTTTGTCCCCACATCTTTGCCAGGGCTTCTGATTTTACCACCCGAAAAATACCTTGTCCCCTATCTTCCCATTCCAGGATGCCACAGTTTTCTTCAGGAGATAAAAGCAGGTCTCGCACAAATTCCCACAGATGAGAACTTTGGAGGCCTTTTGAGAAGGAAAAAAAAAGTCACTTAAAATTTTGTTAAGGGGCACGTGGGTGGATCAGTGGTTGAATGTCTGACTCTTGATCTCAGCCCAGGTCACAATCCCAGGACTGTGGGATCGAGCCCCATGTCAGGCTCTGTGCTATCAGCCTGGGATTCTCTCTTTCCTCTCTAGCTCCCCTGCTCATTCTTTTCCTTTCTCTCTAAATAAATAAATAAACAAGCTTTTTTTTTTTAATTCTAAGGGAAGTTTACAACTTCTTATTAATTCATGGGAATAGCTGCTTCTTTTATGGGGTTATTTTCCATAGTTGTGACGCAATGCTCACTTGGAACCTGACTGAGCTGTGAAATGTCTGTCGTCTATGAAAGCAATCAGAAAACACACATATAAGGACGCCAAGTTTATACTGACTAGAAACATGGTGGTTAAAACGCTGTCCTTGCTCCGTGGAACTGTGGACTACTTCTTAGGAATTAATACGATGGTCAAATAGACTTTCTGACCAGCATTATGGTTGTACTAAAATCCCATAACCACACCTCCCTGGGCGGACCAGTCCTACAATTAGGTTTTTCATGAAAAGCTGGTATTTCTCTTGTTTTCTTAACGACTTAACCACTTTCTACTGTGAGAGACCAACCGCCTGGGCTTGGTCCTGAATGCACCTCTTCTGGCTCTGTAGCCGTGATCTCTCTAGTCATCTGTGAAATGGGATAAGAGCACCTACCTCCTAGCAGAAGTTGGAGGATTACAATTTAATACAGACTTGGTTCTGCACTGGGTAGATTTTAGGGCCGGGAAAGGCTAACATAACTGCCAACACAGGGTGCTTTCTCTACTGTTGTCCCTGAGTACTTCAGGGAGAAGAATGTCCGGTAGACCAGGAGAAATAGACCCTTGTTCAGAAATTCAACATGGTTAGAAAATTTCTTTCCTTCCTCATTTTAATTCTTGTAACACCACGTCCAAGTGAAAAGAAATGTGATTTTGATGACATTTATAAAAGTCAACTTTTCTGGTACCTTCTTTGGGAAACAGCTGGTCCCATTCAAACATTCAATTTGAAAGCTCATTAGAGTACTTTGTCGCATGAGTGGTTTCAGGAAATGAGAAATGAGAAATGGCATTTCTACACTTACTCGTTCGACTATGACTGTGGCAGTCTTGACTTTTGATGCCACTTGTTTTCAAACAGTTGGAATCAGCATCTGAAATAGAATGGTTTAGAGCAGTAGGGATCATGCAGAACTCAAATCACACCAACACGAGCAACTATTAACTGGACACCTTTGTGGTAGAAGACACCACTCGAGGCGCTTTGGGGATAAGTAGTAAGTTCGAGGCGTTTGCCTTCAGGAAGCATTTGTGTTCTGACCCGCTGGGTGCCAGGTTCTGGGCTCTGTGCTGGGAGTAGGAGAGAACAAGACAGACCCAGTGTCTGTGCACGTGGAATTAAGGGCCCACAGGCAAGGCAAAACACAAGTCAAACAAGCCCCCCATTTACAGTGTTATGAAGGAAGCAAGACATCAGAGAGCAAATGGGGGGAGTGCCCACTTTAGATTGGGTGGCCAGGGAGGGCGTTGTGTGCAAGAGGGATCTACACTGATGTGAGGAGGTGAGAGAATGTTCCAGAGGACAGGAGCAGCATGTGCAAAGCCTGTGTGTGTGTGTGTGTGTGTGTGTGTGTGTGTGAGAGAGAGAGAGGAGAGAGAACCAATGAGGCACGCACGCGGGCTCAGGGGACAGGTAGACAATGATGCTGGGGAAGTTGGCTGCCGGCAAAGCCCACAGGGCCTTTCTTTCAGGCCATAGTGAGGACTTGGGATTTTATTCAAAGAGTAAAGTGAAGATTTTGGAGTTTGACAAGATCCACATTTTAAGAAAATTCCTCTGATTACTGTGTGGAGAACGGGCTGGAAGGGACACCAGCAGAAGCAGAGAGACCAGAGCTGATGAATAGAGAAGCAAGCAAGGCATTAACTCAATACAGAGCTCAGTTAGAACTCATGTTGTAAATAACAACCTGAGACCCTTGCACAGTCTTGTTTCAAAGTAATATAGGGTTTACAGAAAAACAAACCCCCCACAGCCCCGCCCCCTGCCTCTCCCCTTGCTCACTTTGCTCCAACCACACGGGCTTTATGGCTCTTCCAGAAACTCATGTGCACATGCTACCCCAAGGTCTTTGCACTTGCCCTCCCTCTGACCTGAGTGCTCTTTCCTTGGATATCCATGGGTTCAGGCCCTCCTCTCAATCTTTGCTCAAAGTCACCTTCTCAGTGGTATCACACACACTGACTCCTACAGCATTCTGTATCCACAATCCCTTATTAAGTTTTTTTGCCATAATTATCACCATCAAACACAGTATAACATCTTTTATTTAGTTCACTCTCTATTCTCATCAGATGTCAGGGATTTGTGTTTCCAGATGTATTAACCCCCCAACACCCAGCCCAGGGCCTGGCATATGGCAGATGCTTAGTAAACAGTACTGAGCAACCACTATACCATATGCTATACTAAGTGTACTTAGCGTACTTAGTTTTGTACTAAGCATATGTACTGTGAGTCTAGTAGATATACTATGCTCTAATCACTGGATGAAACAATAAGTATGTTTGCAGGGAAAGGAATGGTGTCCTGTGTAGCATACTGTTGCCCAGGGCAATCTGCCCAATACCACTGGGGCATGCCACTCCCTGGCTTACCACCCTGCAGTGGCTTCCTGTTGTCTCCAGGATGAAGGCTGCCAATTAGTCAGGCCTTTCACAAACTGACCTCCACCCAGTTCTCTAGCCTTCTCTCTTGCTGCTCCCCAAATTTTACTTTCTCTTGAGGTAGACAGTCCCGGTGAAAATTAGCTTTCTCCTGCCTTAGGGCCTTTGCATAGCTCCCTACTCCCCACTTCCAACCAGCTGACTCTCACTCACCAGACCTCTTGGGGGAAGTCTTCTGTGAACTTACCCCTCAGTTAGATCCCCTCTCGGTTTCCTAGCAACTGTGTGTGTGTTAGTATCACAGCATTAGTCCACTCCTCTGTACTGGTTGGTCTCCTCTTTTCTGCTTTACTATGGAACACTTACTAAATGCCAAGTGCTTGTTAAGTCCTTCACACGAACTATCTGATTTAATTCCTGCAACCGCCTTATGTGGTACTGTTGCTGCTTCCACTTTATGGAGGAGAGTTTAAGAATTTTATCCAGAGTGGTGGAGGCAGGACCTGAACCCAGAGCAGTTCCGTTCCAAAGCTGATGTTCAGAGCTACTACTTTAGCTTTTCTTTGCTTCTTCTTTCTTTGCTTCTTCTTTCTTTCTTTGCTCGCTCTTTCTTTTCTTTTTCTTTCTTTCTTTCTCTTTCTTTCTTTTTCTTTCTTTCTTTCTTTCTCTCTCTCTCTCTCTCTCTCTCTCTCTTCCTTCCTTCTCTTTCTTTTTTTTCTCTTTCATTCTTTCTTTTCTTTTTCTTCTTTCTTTCTTTCTTTCTTTCTTTCTTTCTTTCTTTCTTTCTTTCTTTCTTTCTTTCTTTCTTTTTCTGTCTGTCTGTCTTTCACGAATGTTTCAGATGTTTCATGAATAACGATGAGCTAAGTTTGTCAAGCATTTGCTATTGCCAGGCACTCACCTCACCCACCTCTGTGATGAGCGTCTGTTACTATCGGCACTTGACACGGAAATAAATGGAGGCGTAGGGGAGTCTCGGAGCACCCCGCAGGTCATTCACTTATCTGTTCACAAGTTTTGAGCCACTGTACGCCCACTCTACGGGGTGCTGGAGGCACTGCCCCAAATAAATCCAAGTCTCTCCTCTTAGACCTCCCAGTGGGTAAGAACATCTCCTGAACAAGCAAATATGGACCATTCTGGCTGGTGATAAATGCTGGGAGTAGCGAAGCAGGGCGGGGGTAGGGAAAGCGTGGTGAAGGGGGTGACCAATTTGCACTTTAAATTAGAGCCGGCAGCCCCCCGCCGGAAGACCCGTTGGAGCTGGAAAGCAGCCCCCGGAAGTTGGGGGGCGGGACACGGTCCAGGTCACGTGCCTCGGCCGCCAGGAGCAGGCCGACCTTGGAGCCCTAAGCGCCAAGCGCTACAGTGCGTGTCCCCTGGAACCAACATGAGGTGAACGCAGGCCTTCAGCCTTCGGGGTCCCTTGGGCCTCTTCTCCACCCTTGCACATGCTGCAGCCTGGAATTGCACTGAGGTGAGTAAACAGGCCACACACCCAGGCAGGGCTGTGTAAGCCACGAGTGAGTGCCCGGCGACGTCAGCTGAGCACAGGGACAGCTGCCAGCTGGAGGGACGCGAAGGCAGGTGAGCAGGACAGACAGATGGCCGATGGCGACTAGAAAGACTGCCGCCCTCTGTCCCATCAGACGCCATGCGGCCCAGCGTCTGGCACGGAGCAGACCTGTTGTTGGGTTACTCGAATCTTTTAAAAAGCGGTAGAACCGATGGAGTGGTGAAAATAAACGAAGGTGAATTATGAACTGGCGAATAGACGATAAGCTTTCACTGACATGCCAAGGTGGCAAGAGGAGGGAGGGGAAAAGTCTCCCTTTTAATGTCTATGGTTTCCTCCATGTGCTGCAGATGAGGGGGATTCGGCTTGGTGGGGTGAAACGGGGTTATGTGGACTGTAGGAGCCTCTCCTTGTGGGTCTTGCTAGAGGTAACTCTGCTTTATCTGCCCCCAGCCCTCACTGGTGGCTTTGAAGCCACTCACTGGTTCCCTAGACTGGAGGCCTTGCTTGGCAGGACGTGGGGAGGGCTTTGTGGAGGGCGGTGGGGGGACTGTGGGGACAGAGGCACCATGGCCATCAATGAGATGACCAGGCAGAGGGAGGTTTCCAAGTCACAACTTCCACACACGCCGGCCGGAAGCCACAGCACCCCCATGAACCCGCTGAATTTCTCCATCAGTGGTGTTCCGGGGGACACTTCTCCCTGTCTCAGAACTATCTTCATCATCATGAATGTGTCCCCGAAGCTCAGCTCTGCCGGGTGTGGGGCCCCTGGGGCGTGGCCTGGGTTCTCTGCTGTCTGTGGGATTTGGAAAGGTTCGGTTGCCTTGAGGCTGGAGACTTAAAATGTGGCCAGGAGCGCCTGGGTGGCTCAGTGGGTTAATCATCCGACTAAAGCTCAGGTCATGATCCCGCTGCCGGTGGGTTCCAGCCCGGATCGGGCTCTGTGCTGACAGCTCAGAACCTGGAGCCTGCTTTGGATTTGTCTCCCTCTCCGTCTGCCCTTAACCTTGCTGGTGCTCTGTCTCTTTCTGTCTCTCAAAAATAAGTAAACGCTAAATTTTTTTTTAATGTGGCCAAAGGATATATTCTCAGTTGTTGACTGAAGTTCAGAAGCCAAGATGGGGGGGCTGGAGAGGCAGAGTTTACAAAACCAGCTCATCACCTCCCAGACAGGAGTGGTGGCCTAGAGCCCACATTCGTGTCAGGAGGAGATGCTCTGAGACTCGGGAATAGGAGACTCCCGGCCTTGAACCCAGTCCTGTATGCTTTGTTTCCTGGCATTTCTGCAGTGGGAGTGGGAGGGCCTGGGGCGTGTCACTTGGGCCAGTCCAGCGGTTTCAGAGCTTGTTGGGCCTGGTCCCCTTCAGCGGGTACTGAGTTGAAAATCATCTCGTCCTCTGGATTGCTGCAGAGCTGGGCCCAGACCCAGAAGATTCTTGAGCCTTGGGTCTCATTCGAGGGGCAGCAGGATGAAGAGAAGGGTCTAGAGGCATGTGCACTTGTGTGTGCGCGCATGTGTGTGCATGTGTGCACATACGTGTGTGTGTGTGTGTGTGTGTGTTTGGTGAACAGCACAGAGTATACAAGCATAGACTTTGAGAAAATGAATTGGATTCCCATCTTATTTGCAAGGTTTTGCTCTTCTGATTTCCTCAGATGCAGACGGGAGTAACCAAACCACCGACTGCAGTTGTAGTGAAGATCAAATGAACTCAAGTATGGGCAGTACTCGGCCTGGCACTGCCCTGGGCACGTGTTTTGCAGATGCCCGTGAGTGATGTTAATCTTCACCGAAGACTCGGGGGGAACATTACTTGAAACCTCCGGGATGCCAGTTGTCCTGGTTGGCCCAGGCCGTGGCTTCTGGCTGGCACATCGCATTTCTGGGTTGGATGGTGTCTGAGATCATGAAACATCACTTGGGCCATTGGCATCATGATCATACGTCCTGGACTTTCTAGAACAGGCTCCTTGTATGATCTGTCAGTCTGTTGTCTTCATTCCTATTCAGCTGTACATTAGGGTTTCTGTTTTGGGAAATCTGTGAGAGAGCCCGGGGCCCAGTGGCAAGGCTGTGGTTTCCTGGCTGTGGCCATGGAAGCCGCCACTCAGCAAAGCTGTGGTGCTGGTTTGTGGGTTTTCAGGTGTTCTTACCAGACCACGTGATCCTGAGTTCAGTCTCAAGGGCTTCAAATTTGTTCCTGCCTCAGGGCCTTTGCCTTTGCCACTCATTCCTTCTTTTCCTTGCTAACTTTCATCCTTTAGGCTTAATTTAAATATCTCTTCTTCCAGGAAGTCTTCCCTGGTCCTTTCAGGACAGAAACCATAAGTCATAAGAGCCTATCTGTCTGTGTCTGGCCCTCAGAGGCCTCAGCAGTACCCGTATGCCCTCACCTCTCTCTGTGGACGAGGGAGATGAAGTCTACAGAGGGAAAGGGCCTACCCAGGACCCAGGACCCATATCTCTTCCTAGTCCCTAGGCCAGGGCCATTGTTTGGGACTTAGCAATAGTAATAACCATCATCGTCTTTAAAAAAATGGAAGCTCCAAAGTCCCTTTCCTAAACCTCCATCTGCAGAAGTGGAACCATGAGGGTTAATTTTCAGAGTCAGTGGGGCTACTGGAGGTCCTCTGTCACCTTGTAATTAAAAACCGCTTAGTGAGCTCAGATCTTCAGAGACATTAGCAGCTACAAGGCCCCCCCTCCATGATTAGTAATTACGGTGATTATTGCTCACAGATACCAGTGCTTGGAGCATCCATGTTGCCAGCACCTGCCAGGCCTTCATGTGTACTGTTTCTCCAACTTACTACAACCCACCAAGGGCCACTCCATTTTACAGATAAGGACACTGAGGCTGAGGGAGGACGAGGAATCCATAAACCCAAGCCCCATGCTCGGCCCACCACATTGGTCCCTGCTGTCTTCTCCTGGCCTGTGATTGCTTGTTGGTCCTTAACTTTTCAGTATGGTCAGCAAAGAGCCAGCAAGCCCCCGTGCCCAACAGCAGCCTCAGCTCAGCCTCGGGCAGCTTGGACTTGGTTACTTACAGTCTTTAATGGCGGCCTTGGTCTCTTCCGTGTCGTTAAAGAAGGAGTAACCTAGGAGAGAAAAAGAAGTCCACAGACCGCACTGTGATCCCGGTTTCCCTGGCCAGGAGAGGGGGTGCAGGGAGAAGGCGGCTACCGTCTGCTGTGTGGGGTAGTTTTATTTCAGAAAGAAGCTTGGGGACCACCTGGCTCCTACTGGGCCACCGTGAAGCCACCCTTGGGAAATGACAATCTCCCGATTTTTAAAGGCGTCCCATAGAGGGCCCCAGGGCCACGCTTTCCAGCAGCCTCTAGGATTTTCCAAGTGGGCCTGGGCTCTGAGCTGGGCCTTGTCACCGACCCCCATGTGACCTTACTGGTCACTCAGTCTCCGGGCTGGTGTTCCTCTCTGGCAACATTGGACAAAATTACCGCTGAGTTCCCCTTCGGCTCTCAGGGTCTTTGATCTGGGATTCGGCCTCTAATCCCTTGGGGATTTAGATGCCTGTTATGTGCTGGTCAAAGTGGGGAATGGACGCAGGAGGCCGAAAGAGGGACAAACTTGATTGACATGATGTTTGGCAAAGGCTGGCAATGCCAAGCTGCATCCTCTTCCAGGGTGGAACACTTTCCTCTCCGTGGCCCAGGGATTCTCATGCAAACAGCTTCCCCCAGAAGGTTCTTACTGGAGCCCAGAGCTCTTCTCTGAGCTGCTGTGATTTACTCACTCTCCCCTTTTCAGGGAGGACACTCTCTACGCCCAGGCCACTGCTCCTGGTAGGGCACTGTCACTGGCTAGAGAAGCCAAGACTGGACAACAATGGACGGCAGGTCTGCTTGTCCTTCCCTGCCCCTGATGGGTTGTGGTTCCCAGGACAGAAGCTGAGCAGTTTCCCAGGGCCAGCATCTGTGGCTTGCCGGCCCTCAGGCACTCGTAATGGGGGAGAGCAAGGGGTAAGCGAAGAATCTTGGAGTTGGAAGGTCTTCTGTGGTTTTCTGCCCAGACAGGAATCCCTGCCATAGCATCCCTATCAGTCAAGGGGCTATTAGACTGCTTGATTATCTCCAGTGATGGGGAGCTTCCTACCTTTAGTGTATTCTGAAGCAGTCTTTCCAAAAAAAGGTAGTAACTTGTAGAAAGGTCTGTTCTTAAAACTGACTTATGTTTCCTTTATTTAAAAAATTCTTTCCCTTGGTTATATTCATAATGACAAAAAACAGCTGCCATTTATTGCCTTTACATCTTTATGTGCTGCTGCAGGCAATGTTTCACTGAATCCTGTCACCTGTGAAGGTGTATTATTATCCCAATGTACAGATGAGGCAGTGGACATCCAGAGAGGGCAAGCCCTTTGCCAGAGGACCTATGACTCCAAAGTGTTGGAGTTAGGATTGAAACACAGGTCTTTCTGAACTCAAAGCCCTTGCTTTCTGTTGATTTTCCACAAATCAACCCTATCTGCTGTGTGACTTTGGAGAAGTCACTTAATCGCTTGGGAACTTAGTTCCTTTATCTGTGACAAGGGAATACAGAATAATATGTTCTCAAAAAAAAAAAAAAAAAAACCCCAAAAAACCGACCCCACCCTATCCAGTTTTAAAACACCTGTTCAACATTCTGCGCTTGCAGGACGTGTTGAAATGTTAAAGAATGCCACTGGCGCCACCTTCTGGCCGTTTGCTCCTTGACCATTAGGAAAGTGATCATGAAATGCCAGTAGACAGGACTCCTCTGGAAATAGGAAGGGAAAGGGTCTAGTTAATTTTCTTCTCCTTCTGCTTAATGAAAAGTCAAGCAGAAACCTCTTTTTCTATGTTTTATGTTTGGAAATCTTAATGAACACAAGACATTATTTTGTTGTCTCTGCCTGCTCTGCCTGGTTCCTGAATGTCTTTTTAGTTTTTCTTTTCTTGTTAAAAAAAAAAAATACTCAACTTGCTTTCCTGTACCTTGCTCCCTTTGACCTACAATCACTAATTCTAGCAAACTAGAACTTCCAGGTATTGAGAGATTTGGGCTAAGGGGATTTTGGTGAATAGAGAGTTCCCGTTAATGAGATTTTGCCGTGTGCGTCACATTGTGGGTCCGGTCATTTGGTCCCCACCCCGGGCGCGTCGCCGGGAGGCCCTCCGGACACTGACCTTGCGAGCGGATGTTCTGGAGGATGAGGTAGAGGTACTCCCCGCAGACGCCGGCTGCCTCGATGAACTCCTCCTGCGTCATGCTGCACAGCTGCGGGCCGCTGATGTTGAAGTGGCAGAAGGAGATGCAGTTGGCATCCAGCTTGTACTGGTCACAGCAGAACTGGAGCCATTCCCAGACGTGGCGCTTGGTCCAGTACTCGGGGTGGACAGAGGTCCAATAGGAGTCGCAGGCTATGCCGGGAGAGAGAGAAGTGAGGGACAGCCGCCCCCAGGAAAGCCTCTAGAGGGCCCCCCCGAAGGAGGCTCCGGTTATGTGAACACCCCCGCCCCCCGAGTGTGAGTTAAAAGAGCCTCTGGCTTTGGGGTGATCTGCTGGGGCCCAGGTTACTTCACTGCAAAACCCAGAAGAGATTGGATCTTACCAGTGGACTTTGGGGCAGGAGAGAGGATGATGGGCGAGAAACCTAGTCATGGCTTAGGAGTGCCTGGGCCTACTTTCAGTGCTTAGAAAGAGGGGAACCAGTGGAGAAGGGGAGAACAACCCGTTCAGTGGTTCGGTTTCAGACAACAATGCATCAAGAGCACAGTCTTTCGAATCTGAGAGCCCAGGTTCAAACCCTAGTTTGGCTGCTTTTGACTTGGGCAGGGTCCGTAGACATTTAAGCCTCAGGTTCCTCATCTGTAAAATGGTTTAATATGCCCAACGCACAGGGCTGTTATGCAATTTGGAGTTAACATATATAGGCTATGTAGCGCCTAGAAAAGTATCAACAATCCAATAGTTATTAAATGCCGATTGTGTGCCAGACACAATCTGAAGCTGATTTGATTCCCTGTGCTCTTCTAACAGTTGCGAACACTAGCTATTGGTTTGTGCTCTGCTTCTGGTCATCTGTGCTGAGGGCTTGAGCCAGTGAGACATCGCCCAGAGTCCAACAAGCTTGGTTCACCACAGCAGTCTCCTCTGGGGAAGAGGGACGTGGGGGAGTTGATTGTATTGTTGCTTTTGTGGTTTTGATGATGCTTTTCTATCCTGAGGCCAGAGCCCCTCCTTCAGAGGAGCCCCGTACGAACCCAGACAGATGTGGCACCATCTTGTCTGGGAGGCTGGAAAGGGGCCATGCTTGGTTTGGAACAGAGACTGGGTGCTCAGCAGCTCTGTCTCAATGCCAGGAGAAAAGGGTGGCAGGCAAGGAGTGTGGAAAAGGTGAGGAGAAAGGCAGAGTGTAGAGGAAGGCACAGGTGACTGGCTTAGGCTGTGTCGATGCCAGAAGGTGTCACTCAGAGTTAGACTCCACAGCCAATGTCAGTCAGGCTACTCTGATTCCCCCATAAATGCTGCATTTGCTGCCATTGTCCCCAGTGAATCTGTGGACCTTCCAGGCCAAGGCAGGAGAGATGTTCTCTGCCCTGTCAGGTGTATTGTTCCTTCAGAAGCTTCTCAAGATCCTCAAAGCCTCCCTAATAGGTATGATCAGACTATTTCACAGAGAGAGAAACTGAGGTTCCCCCTAAAACTCAGAGCCCCTCCAGAAAGCTCTTTTCCCACCATAGAGTGGATTGAGGGGTGGTCAACTTAAACAATGGATTTGTTTTCATTTATTTTAAGTTTTTAATCAGAATTTTATATGCATGTGGATAAAGGGTCGATATTCTGCCAAAATGGTTGAGGTCAATGTTGTTGCCTCTACCTGGTGGGCGAGAAGAACAAGGGGGGTGCCTCACTTCTTGCTTGCTGGTCGCTGACTCCAGCCAGCCCCCTTGCCCGTGGGGGGCACCTTGGGGCCAATAAGGTCTACTGGGAACATAGGGCGGCCATTCCCCTGTCTGGGCTGTGCTTTCATCTACTGATTTCTGGCTTGAGTAAACCTAGGGGGCCTTTGACATTCCTGGTATTCTGATGAGGGATGTTTATGAGCCTTGAAATTCTTCCCCCCTTGGTCTCTAGCTGAGTCCCCGACGGAGATGGCTATCGGTGCACAGCCGTTGGAGGAGACAGTTTATTTCTTTTCGTGGAAACGTTTCGCCAAGTCTCCATTCCCTCCTCTTTCCACTTCCACCCCCTTGTTATTTTCTTTGGCACGTGAAGAGGGCCGTGTTGTTTCTGGAAGCTGCAGGGCCTGGAGGATTCGGAGAAACGCTTGGGTGGGGGTGGGCGCTGACACAGGGAGGTGTTGCTGGCAGGCTCTGTTCCCCTCAGCTCTCTCCTTTGAAGCTCACCCACAGAGCAGGCTTTGTGTGCGGCTCCTCCTGGAGGGAAACCAGAGCCAGAGCCAAGCATGGCGGGCTCTCCTCATGAGGGATGGCCTTCCCGCAGCCCCCCGGAGCTGAGACGAAAATGGCTGTTCTCACTACATGGAGGGCAAAGAGTGCCAGCATCTTGGGGCGCTTTCTGGTTTCATGTGTTTCCCTGGTCCTCTCCTCACTAGAGGGGTGCAGAAGTGAGGCTGACAGAGGTGAGGAAGTCCGGCTTCATCCGGCCCCTCCTCACTCCCTCCCCTGTGGCTCCCTCAGGATTGCTGCCGGCCCAGAACAAGTCTCCATCTACCTTCTCCTAACTAATTCCTGCTTGTCCTCAAGACCACAGCTCACTCTCCTGTTGCAGGGAGTCTTCTCATGCCTGCCCAGCCCCCTCGGAGGTCCCTCTCAGAAGGATTCATGCCTGCCCCACCCCCAGCCCCACCCTTGAACTCCACATGGCTGGCCGGCTCTGCTTTGCTCACCTCGAGTCAGGCGTGCCTGGAGCCTGGCCTACCTGCTCTGGGTGCTCAGTGAGTGGAACTGGCTGGCTGAGTGACCAAGGGTTGTTATCCCTACTCTACAGGTGAGAAGAATGAGGTTCTGGGAGGCTATGTGACTTTACCGAGGCCACATGGGCAGTCAGTAAGGGAGTAAGGTCCACATCAACTCTTCTATCTTTAAATGTGAGAATTGTGCATCATATCATGCCTCACTGTTCTTGGTTGAGGAGGCCCAAGTGGGACACATCTCAAAGACTGACTAAAAAAGATGTGGATGGAGGCATCCTGAAGGCATACACACACAGAACAATTTTATACGTATATATGTACATATATATCTTATGTATAATATGTAAAATATATGGTAATATAAAACTTATATATATATATAATATGATACATATATAAAATTTGGTTTAAAAAAGATTTAAAAAATCAGAAAAAGGATGAGAGACTGATGATGACCACGTTTACAACCTTTAGAATGGCATGAAGAAGACGATTTGCTATTTGGAAGAGATGAACTCAGGGCAAATAAAAGAAAGGGTGGGGCCCCTGGGTGGCTCAGTCGGTTAAGCCTCCGACTTCGGCTCAAGTCATGATCTTGCAGTTCATGAGTTCGAGCCCACTTTGGGCTCTGTGCTGACAGCTCAGAGCCTGGAGCCTGCTTCTGATTCTGGGTCTCCCCCTCTGTCTGCGCCTCCCTCATTCATGCTCTGTCTCTCTCTCAAAAATAAATGAACAATAAAAAATTTTTAAAAAAATAAAAAAGGAGAAAGGGTAATGCACCCACAGAATATGGTATCCTTAATAGGTTGTATTGTCTGGAAATATAAAGTTTTTCTCAGTGCATCTAGCATTTATAAAATAATGAACGCTCTTTCGGGAAGCTGAACATGGAGGCTCTTCTGCCTGTGTGTACGAGCGACATCACCTGCCCGGTGGACTTAATCTAAATGTCCACAGGCCACTATTAAGTTACAGGCTCAGCCAGCAACTTTGAAGTTGGAAGTGGGTCAGGACATTCGTTCAAGGGCCAGCCACCCTGGGAGGGAGCACTGAGCAGCTGAGGGAGTTTTCATCATTTCTGGTGGTGGCTGGGGGGCAGTTCTTACAAGTGAGGCTGTAACCTGCGGCATATTTAAATTCAGAGGCAGGGTTTAAGCTTGTAGCACTGGGCCGGCCCACTCATATGTCCACATGATCAGCAGCGATGTCCATGGAAGGCGCTTAGATCACAGGCAGGCATTTATATAGTAAGTGTTCATTGAATACCATCCATTTATACTGGTTAGTACTGGGACTACCCACAGCGTTGTTTTGGTTGTTTTTCCTCAAATACTTCTAATATATTCTGTGTGTGTGTGTGTGTGTGTGTAGATCAGCAGCTTTGTTCCTTTCCAGAGATTTGGGTTTATTTTCTTTATGAAAACAAAGAAAGTTATACTGTAAAGCCAGCTAATTTGTCCTTGAAATGCCAGCAGGAGTTAGACAGCCAATGCTGTTCAAAATGTGGGGACACCGTGTGATTTTGTGAAAGGCCTGATGTTCAGGAAACACACGAGACCCTTGCTTCTGGCACTGGGGTGGAGGGGCGGGGGCAGATCCCCACAGAGGGTGCCAGGGGTAACGGGTCCCACCTGATTAATGTCTGTGCACGTCCACTGGCAGTGCCAGAGAGTGGGTCCATTCATCCCCCACTTCCATCCTTTGTTATACACATCGGCCGTCTTCTCAGTCTTTTGCCAAGGGCTCTTAAAAAAAAAATCTAGGCGAGTCCCTTGGCCATCTCTTCCAAATGGATTGCTGCCCCTAAGACATTCTGGAGCCAACGCTGTTCATTATTTTGGAGCCTCGGTTGAAGCAAAACTCTGGGTGGGGGGAGAGTTTGACTTCTTAGCTATGCGACACAATGCAAAATATGCAGACTGGAAAAATGGTTTGAGCCTAGAGCTTTGAGTTATGTCCCCAGACCCCTGGTAGCAGAACTTGGTCTTTCTCCTCTGCTGACCGGGGAACTTCGATGAGAAAGTTTGTGAAGCTAAATTGACCTGCAAGCTACTGGATTCAATCAGACTCTTCTTCCCATCCTCCATTCTAACTGTTCCATCAACTGACCTGATGTGGAAGGGACCTGCAGAAAAAGACCTGGAAGGGAGTAGAGGACTGTGTGGAGTAGCAGAGCTTGGGCTGTGGAATGGACCTTCCTGATTTGCAGTCCTGACTCTTCAGCATATTAGCTGTGCAATCCTAACAGACCTTCCTAACCTCTCTGGACCCCAGCTTCCTTCTGTAAAACAAGAATAATGATAGTGCCCACCTCTTGGGAGGTTTCCTGTGAAAAGGAAAATGGTTCCTGTAAAGAACTTAGCCCAGTTATCTGGAGGACAGTAAACCTTCAAGATAAGTCACCTGTAATTCGTTACTATTTGGGACTGGGTGTGTTCTCAGGGAAATGAGGCCTTCGCCACCGGAGCTTCAGTCTAGCTGAGGGAGAAGCAGAACAAAGCAAGCCCAGGGCTCCGCGTGGGGAGGCAGACAGTCTGGGTCAGAGGAGTCCCGAGGTAGACAGCCTGGACCGTAATTAGCATGATTTATTGGCATAGGGAGTTGGGAAAGTTTTTTGCCTGGGGCCGCACTGAAGAGAGCCGGTGAGTGGACTGGGTAGCACAGGGGGCACCATCAATTGTGGCTTTGTCACCGAAAGGAAGGACTTTATGAGGGGGGAAGCCTGAAATGATAAATTGTTTCCAGGTTTCCTCACGGAGATGGTCTAACTGCATCCAATAGCCCTTCTTGGCATTCCTTCCAAGGCTACGGAATGATTCAGACCATGAGATGGTGGAGCCGGAGGGAAGCCCGGAGTAGCATAAGAAACTGGATGGAGAAAACACTGGAAAGGGCCGGTGGATGTCAGCAAAGAGCAGTGGCCTGGGGCATGTGGGGCCGGAAGGGACAGGGAGCAGCAAGCCCTGAGTGGTCCTGAGGCCACAGAGGCTCAGGTGTGGGCCCAATGGGGTAGTGGTGAGCCCTGAGGTCTCTCTCTGCCGCTGCTCCTGGGATATGCTCATTACCACAGGCTCACCTCACACTTCTCAGTGGATTTTGTTTATTTACCTGGTTTTGATTTAAAATTCTTAGATTCTTTCTTTTGCATGTGCTCTCAGACTTCTATACCCAGCACATGAATCTTGCTTAGAAAAGCCCACATGAAACTCAAATGCCTCTCTCCTTGATCTTCCGGATATTGACACCCTAAAGGTTTTGCACCTTTTCAAATAAAGTTCTTTCTTTATATAAAATTTCCCTGGGGTGCCTGGCTGGCTCAGTCAGCTGAGTGTCCAACTTCCGCTTAGGTCATGATTGCATGGCTCACGAGTTTGAGCCCTGCATCGGGCTCTGTGCTGACACAGAGCCTGCTCCAGTTCCCATCTCCATCTTTCTCTGCCCCTCCCTAGCTCCTGCTTTCTCTCTGTCTCAGACATAAGTAAAAACATTAAACAACAGTAAATAAAATTTCCACTGGCGTAACAGTAGCTGGTGCATCTGTGGAGGGTTAGGACATAGTAGTTACCCTACTGGACTCTCTGTACCCGTTACCCTCCACACAGTGCTACCAGATCCTAAATCACCTCTCCCATTTTACAAAGTAAACTAAGAAAGTAAGGCACAGAGAGGTGAAATCGCTTTGTAAGGTCACATAGCGAGTAAGCAACAGAGCCAGGAGTAGGTCAGATATGTGTACTTCAGCCCCTGCGGCTAAGGCTTAGCGACTACTGTGCTGTACTGTCTTCAAGGTGCAGGACGCTTGCTGGAGGGTGGGGAGCAGGAGGGGGAGCTGGAACCTGGCCTTCTCAACTGTCACCGCAGGTCCCCAAGGGACCTCTCAGGAACCCCCAGAACTGCTCCAGTCTGGAAACCTCTGCTGCAAAGTATAAACCAGAATCCAAGGGAGAGGGGGCACCGCATGTTGGTGAGGTGACCCTGCCAAACAGGGAGAGGGGTGTGTGGGTGTGCGGAGGTTCGGGACCAAGTGCCAGAAGCTAAGTGTGAGGCCAGGATACTCCGTGACTTGTCTGAACTTGAGCGGAGAAATCATCTTTTACAAAGTCTCATATGCTTGTAAAATATATGAAGCATGCCTGTCACACTTTGATAAAATTTTCCAGTATTTGTAGTTCTTTAGTTTAAGAGAGCAGCAGGGAGCGCCAGGGTGAGTTAATGAGACTCTAGAGTATTTTGCAGTCTGTGACCGTCCACTCCCCAGCCCTCCGTGTGGCCTCGCAGAAGCGCGCGTCAAAGGGCAGGTCGGGTCCTTCGTGGGTCAGGTGGGGAGGGCACAAAATCAGCAGCTGTCTGCTAATGCCATTTGAAAAGGTTGTGAAAACAGCTGGTGTTCCTGACCAAGTTGATTCTTCCTCTCTGCCCTCTTGTAGAAAGCGTAAGTTTAGCAGGCACACCCTTTCTTTCTCCTTTTCTTTCCCTTTGGTCTCAAAGTGTCCAAGCTGTCACATTCCGTGCCAGGAAGAATGAGATGGAGACCTTAGTTGCTTTTGTTCAATATGAAAAATGGAGAGAGCAGCGAGACCGCGCTGGTTTTCTGCTAACTGGGAGTCGTGAGCTGTTCCTGGCAACCTGAGCACCTCCCAAGGGCCTGGCATTTCATGAAACGCTTTCTGTGTGGACTTTCAGTCCTCCCCACCCTCAGAGGCAAAGGCTGTTGCAGCTGGGAAAGTGTGTCTGGGAAAGAGATGTTAGAAAACACCTGCCAAGGTCATGGCGCTGGTGGTTAGTGAGGGCGTCGGCCAGACTGAACAGGAAGCTGCCGTTGGAGCCATTGCGAATTCAAGATGGAGCTTTCTGTGAGGCTGCGGAGGGGTCTCCGTGGCCACCGAGTACAGGAGGTTTGCAGAGCAGCCTCCGGAGGTGAAGCTGCTGCATCCCTCTCAGACAGGGCTCTGTGGACACTCAGATGGATGAGTCACCTCTCTGGGTGACAAAAGACAGAGAGAGGCCCTGCTGGGCAGGCCTCCTGCCGGTGGGGCTCTGAGGAGAGCTGGGGCCTACAGGGCCATCCCGGTGCCGGGGGGAAGCTCTCAACTACTCTCTCACATCCAGCATCTCTGACCACCTTTGGGAGGCCAGAGACATTCGGCTCCTTCTGGAATCCAGGGTGGGCAGGTGGCAACTCCAAAGCCAGGCTCCTCCCTCAGGGAGTATTAGGGGGTCCGGCCACTTCTGGAGGGTATTTTATCTTCGCTGGCCTCATGCCTTGGTGGGACTTTGTATATTCTCAATGGGTTGTGGGAGAAGAAGGCTACAACTGTGGTGCAGGAATCAGAGAAGCTTCTGGACAGGGTCCCAGCAAAGACCTGGTCCATCCCCTTGTTACACTGATGGAAATGCAGGGGTCCAGGGTAGGAGAAAGCTGTGTCTTTTTACCTAAGACTGTTGCATTTCAGTTCCTTCGCAACGTTGTTGGTGATCGCTTCTGTTAACCCTTCAGTTTTTTGTTTCTTTGTTTTTTTTTTTTTTTTTTTACTGTGGTAAAATAGACCTAAAATTTACCATGTGAACCTTTTTAAGTGTTGAGTTTCATGGCATTAAGCACATTCACGTTATTGTGCAATCATCACCACTGCTTGTGGTGAAGCCACCACTTTCTCATCTTCCCAAACTGAAAGTAGTCCTTCGTTTTCATTTATTTATTTTTTTTAAGGAGAGAGAGCTTGAGTGGGGGAGGGGCAGAGAGCGAGAGGGAGAGAGAATCCCAAGCAGGCTTCATGCTGAGTGTGGAGCCCAATGTGGGGCTTGATCTAACGATTCTGGGATCATGACCAGAGCCAAAATCAAGGGCTGGATGCTTAACCGACTGAGCCATACTGGCACCCCCGTCTTTCATTTTTAAACGCATGTGTGTGCTTGTCCCGTGCCTGACTGTGTCCCAAACACTTCACATATATTAGCAAGTCACCCTCACAACAATTCTATGAGGTAGGCATTATTACTATCTCTACTTTACCGATGAGAAGACTGAGGTATGAGAAGTAACGTTGGCACAGTTATTGAATATCAGAGCCAGACCTTGCAGTTAGGATGCCTGGCTCCAAGGTCTGAGCTTGATGATTACTGTTTCAGTGCCTGCAACATGTCCCCGGGGCAGGCAGCTGAGGGCGCCCCTCCCGCCGTCACCCCAGCTGCCACCTGGCAGAGGAGGCAGGGAGAGGGGAGTCCTGAAATGGCAGGTCTGGGTCATGCATGGGGGGAGGGAAGGACCTTCTCTCGGGGTCCTGCCATCATGGGACACATGGGGAGATGGTGCAGACGAAAGCCTTCCCTTTCCTCCTTCAAATATAGGAAACAAGGTGCCACCTAGGCCTTAAGGAGAACTGGAGTATGTTTCTGGCTGACTCAGGACCCTTCAGATAGAGTGAGAGACATCAGTTGCACCCGTGTGTGCACGGGTTGGTGTTGGGAGCCGGTGCAGGACTGGATTATGGAGGTAAGTGCCTCAAGTCTGTCTGTGCACTGCTGGCCTCTGGCCTTCCCGCAGGTGGGGGACATTTTGCAGCATCCTCGGGGGCGTGGCCTC
The DNA here is from genome assembly GCF_006229205.1 of Suricata suricatta. NCBI lineage: Eukaryota > Metazoa > Chordata > Mammalia > Carnivora > Herpestidae > Suricata > Suricata suricatta. Next base: position 26,234,012 of record NC_043710.1, on the reverse strand, counting down.
TGCTGGACCCACCTGTCTCCTGCCCCTGGGCATGGGCCACACCAAGCTGGGATGCACAGGGTTAAGGCCCTGTGAGGACTGACAGCTTGATTAGGACTTGCATCACCAGCCTCAGGGTGTGCACCTGCCGAGATAGCAGTCTGCCAGGTTTGCTGTGATGTGCAGTCACCCGAGCACCTGGGGACAGAGGCCCTCGGAAAGATTCTGGGGCAAAGCTCAGCTGGCCTCCCGTTGGCATGGGATTTGCATAAAGCCCCATGCTTCCTTTTTAGGTGGAGAAGACTGGCCAAGAGAGGACGAGGTGGGGGAAGGGAGGCCTGGGGGCTGGGAGGTGGGGGTGGGGGAGGATTCGTGTTTACTGAGCACTTGCTTTGCGCCAAGCTATACATTTTCCACAGTTTGGCTCCCTTAATCCTCACAACGATTCTCATCATCTTTGCTTTAGGGATAAAGAAATAGAAGCTCAGAGAAAACCAGTAATACTAATATCAATAACCACGGGTAATATCATTCGTAAGATGACCATGTAGGAGAGTGAAGGGCACAGGTGCTCAAGTCAACTTGTGTGAAGCTTAACTAACCGTGAGACCTTGGACAAGTTACTTAATCTCTCTGTGCCTCAGTTTCTTCATCCATAAAATGGAAATAATTGTTTGTTTCTCATAGGTCTTCTGTCAGGATGAGGTGGGTGCTGGTGGGTGAAACAATGCTAGGATTCAGCAAACATTAGCTAAAACCATGATGAGCAAGCACAATGCACTAGGCTCCGGGCTAAGAGTTTCTTTCCACTACATTGTTTAAATATAATAACTCCAAGAGATTGGCATTACCATCTGTTAGCAAAATGAGGCTCAGAGAGGTTAGTGGAGTCCCCAAAGCCCCAGAGCTGGGAGGAGGTTGGGATGAGGATTTCCAGTGTTTTTGTCCCTGTAGAAGCTGTCTTTCCTGACACCCAGCCCTCCTCCAGTCCTCTGCCCCGAACACTGGTGAGAACTGGTGGTTTTCAGGCCCCCAGATGGCCTTGGCGCCTCCTGAAGGCCAGCGCCACCTCCTGCCCCCGCTCCTCCCAGCTCAGATGGGCTTCTCTGGATGTACGCACCTGTCTGATGCTCAAAGGCAGGATAATAGTCTTCATTGCTGAACAGATCCGTCCACGACATCAGGGGGTCGCAGAAGGACGTGTTGGGTAGGAAGGTACTGTGGGTCACTGAGTCCAACATCGCCCTGCAATGGCAGGAGAGGACAATGAGGAGACGGACGAGGGCCACGCTGCAGGAGCCCCCAGCTGGCACACTTGGTTTTTGTTTAAAAAAATTTTTTAATGTGTATTTATTTTTGAGAGAGACAGAATGCAAGTGGGGGTGAGGCAGAGAGAGAGAGAGAGAGAGTGAATCCAAAGCAGGCTCCAGGCTCCAAGCTGTCAGCACAGAGCCCGACACAGGCCTCAAATCCATTAACCATAAGATCATGACCTGAGCTGAAGTTGGACACTTAACCGACTGAGCCACCCAGGTGCCTAGACCCTTGGTTTTTAATAACAAACACATAGCCTCCTAGGAAGCAGGTACCCCTTAAGTGCTTGCCACAGTGACGGTGTTCAATCCTTGCCACATCCCGTGAGGTTTGTGCATCTGTCTGTGGTGTATACATGAGAAAACAGGCAGAGGGATTGGAAAACAGTTGCCCACGTAACAGGGCCGGTACGTGGCAAAGCTCAGGAAGCTCTTGTGCTGTAATACCGCTTCTTTCTTTACTTTTCCTACCGGCTCACATGTGACCCCTGAACTCTGGCTTAGACTGTGTAACGATATGCTTCTGAAAGTTGGGCAAGAATTGCTGTGCATTAATATACCCACAAACCCTTACCCACAATTCGGAAATCCAAAAGCTCTGAAATTGAAAGCATGTGTGTGTGTTTGGTGCAGACTTATTTGCCAGCAGAACACCTCCCCCCCAACAGTTTAAATTAACATTAAATAGTTTTATGTATGGTTACGTATATGTTATATCCATACATCTGTATACAGGCATAGAATGTGTACTAAATATATGTATACATGCACATGTACGTGACTTATTACACATGTATAAACATATATGACTATAATTATAGTTTTACATATTCTATTTGATGAATATTCATAGGATACATACAATACATGTACTTCCTATGATTTCTAGAAGAGATGTTGTATATTTTGCAGTACCACACTGGAAACCTTCCTAATATCTGAAGGATTCTCAATTAGGCAGCTCATCTAGCCTCAGGGTTTTGATTAAGAGAATGAGGACCTGTGGTAATTGGAACATACACTTACTACGTGTTGGGCTCAGTGCCAAGCATTTTACTACCTCATGTTCATTATTCGTGGTCTCCTCGGGACAAGCACTCTGAGACAGATTCTGGTAGTGCTGAGGATGGGTGCTCTAAGATTGCAGGTAGCATACCCTGATTGCCCTGGTTGGCAGATGGTGGAGGTGGGGTGACAACTCAGCTTTGCCCATTTAAGAAGTCAGGAACCTAATCACAGGGCTGTACTCCTACACACACTGGCGAGGAGGGCTAGTTGGGAGGCGTCTGGTCCAGGCTGGAAAGGGGGCAGGAGAGAATGGACTTGAGGCCCTCACTCACATGCATTCTTGCCCATGCTGGTCTCATCTTTCAAGTTTGCTGCTTCCCATATTCCCACATTTTAGAAAAAGCAAAGAATTCATGTTTGGGGGCTTAGAAAAATCTGTTTGCATGACTTCTCTTTTCTGATTATCACAATAATGCTGGTGAGGTAGGGAGCTTCTGTTCCCATTTTGCAAAGGGGACCCAGCAGCTCAAGATCACACAGCTGGTAGGTAAGTGTCCAAGCAAGACTGGATGCCAGGTCTTAGGACATTAAGCATATAGCGTTTTCAGATGGCCAGGAGCTTATTACTCATCTAGTTCCGTGTGTCACACACTTTAGTCATTTGCCTACCATCCTGATAATTTACTTAATCCATTAAAAAAATCAACTCCCTCTTTATTTGAATGTAAATCCGTTTATTTAAAAGGAAAACCTGCTATCACCATGATAAATGGAAAGTCTGTATCCTTTTAACATGCATAAAAATAAAGACCTTTAAATAAAAACTGTTGGTCCATGCACCATCTCAATCAGAGGTTAGCAGACTACAACTTAAGGCCCATTCCAGCCTACCACTATTTTTGAATGGTCCACAGCTAAAAAATGATTTTACAGTTGTAAATAGTTACATAGGAAATGATTATGTAAGTATCTACCTAATACAATTGATTTTGCCTTTTGGCCTGTATATTCTAAAATACGAACTATCTGGCCCTTGAAGTAAAAGTTTTCTACCGGTGACTAGACCGATCTCTCATATCATTAAGTAGTGTGAGTGCCACATGTTGAAAAGTCCAGAATTAGTCCAATCTCTCCCTTTACCCCATCATTGTACACTTGAGACAATTAAGGCCCAGGGAGTTCGTGTAACTTGCTCAAGGTCATACAGTTAATGGGTGTCAAAAGTGTTGTAGAGAGTTCTTAAGATTTCCAAATTTTCACTCATCTGTTTTCTTTTCTAGAAACACTCAGTTACATCTGCATACAGTCACATCCCTAACACACCTATCAAATGGGACCTCAATACCGAGAAGGGCAGGAATTGTATGATTCCAGAATCAAAGACCAATTCTTGGGGGTGCTTGAAGATCTACCATCATTATATTCATCTAATGGGCATGAACATTTGGATATTAACAGAGAAAAGAGAAATAACCGAGTTCAAATTCTCACACTCTGGCACTCTTTCTGCGCCATTATTAGAGAATCACCAGACCTCACTGGGAAGCCTCTTTCCTGATGCCCAGAAAGGGTTAATTTGCTTGGTGGGTTATCAAGCTCTTGGATCTCCCCCTGGGAGCCATTGCAAACAGAGGTCAAGGCTGCCTGAGTTTGGACTGTGATTTTCCCATGGATTGGCTGGTTTTATATCCTGAGCAGTGGCAGGGGCGGGGCGGGGGTGGGGGTGGGGGGGAGGATGAAGCAGGATAGGGGTGGGAGGTATGAGGGAGGTAGGGGCCCCTATAGCCCAAAGCCCCTTCTGCCACCTCAGAAGAGCTCCCCTAAGTGAGGGCTGAAGGTAAAGTCTCAGAAAACTGAGTAAGAAGATGGCTGACCTCTGACATGACCTTCATGGAGAGGTTTGGAGAAAGGAGGGTTGTACTCTATATGGAAGAGAACAGAACACTGTCCCCAGGTCTTCCTATCAATTAGAAATCTTCCAGATTAAAACACAGCAGCAGGAGTGAGCACATCTTCACCTACACCTAAAAGTCATTTGGTAAATTGAGTTTGATCATAAAAACTTAGGACTATTTTTGATCAATAGGATATTTACCTCCTTTAAGGATTTCTTTTCCTCTTTATACCAACCTACTGACTTGCCCTGCAATTTCTCTACTCCTGTACACAGCATCGGATCTGATTCCCTTTGGTAATCTCTTCGATGACAAATTATATCCATTAAGTTTTCTTAAAGGGCTCTCAAGTGTACCATGGGCTATTTTTTTTTCCCTGTAATTATTTCTTGCTTCTTGGAAAAGTGTTTTTTTTTTTATAAGAGTGTCAAATTAAAATTTTTTGATATTTTTTTCTATTACAGTAGGATGGGGTATTATTAACCCTGGTCTTTCCACAAAAGAATTTGGCCACTTAGCCAGCATGCACTAGGCCTGAGAGTTCAGGAATAATGACTACTTTGTATTCACTGGCCCAGCTTCCTAGGCCCTCGAAAGTCCTTGTAATAATTGAACACTTTAGCTCTTAAGATTTCTTTCATGTAGGTGGAACAGGGTGGGGGTAGGGGGAAAGAACAGCTATTTTGAAGCCCCATTTCTCAACCAGTACACTGAGGTCCAGCAATATGTAGGCTCAGGCTTGAAGTTTGACCATGTGTTCCCGGTGGGGATAACATTGACCCCAGAGGGGAAAAAGTGGTTCTTGGGGGTCTAAACAAATCTTAGACATTACTATGTCTCATGGTCCTCTGAAGGGCTACGGTACATAAATGATATATATAAACATAAATGATATCTACAGGGGGTGGTAATGCGGTAGTAATGACCATGAAAACATTATCTAAAAGGCCTCCTTAGTGGGGACGACAATGAAAACATGGTTAAGAAGCACTGGGTTAGACCTGGAATCAACCACAGGACAAGAGGGGAGACCTAAGGAAGGTCCTGGGCCTGCTGTTCTAGCCACACAGTTTTGTTTTTCGAGGTGCTGACTGGTTTGTCATCACGGAAAGAACACTGGACTGGGGGCCATGATTCTGCCTCTTGTGCCTCCGTTCTCCATTCACTAAATGAACACACTGATGAGGGGGACTCTGAGATGTGCCCTGGCTCCATGATTTTCCACAGGCACCCACCTGAAGGGACCGACACATCCAGACATGTGCACGCACACACATAGGCATATATGTTGGTTATACTGGATACTGTGGTCAAGCGAGCTCACTAAATTGGAGGAAACTCCAACCATTTCAAATGGAGATGAAATTTCAGCTCTGCCAAGTCCCCCCAGATTCCTATTCTCCCTTCTCTCCTAGGTCCACTACTTGTAGCAGTGGGCTCGGACATTCTTTGCCTGGGCTAGCTGGGTCCCTTAAGCACTTTGGACTGTCACTCACTGCCCATCAAGACACCCACAGCATTTGGACTCAACTTTCCCCTGACTACCATTGTAGCTGTCTAGTAAGTAGGAAAGGCTCAAGCACGATCCACACAAGAGGAGGGAGTAGGTGGGTCCCCTTCCATGCACGAGAAAGGCTGGCCACAGGTACCTTTTGGAATGAAACAGTGATAGCAGGGAGGCTCAGATCCCCGATGCCTCCAGTGGCTTCCTAACCCTTCTGGGAGCAGGCTCACTCACCAAATGTGCACAGGTAGGGTCCGCACAGTCAGAGGGACGGGCCTGTGGGCTTCTTGCCCCCACGGCAGTCAGAGGCAGCAGTCACAGGTGTGGTGCCCATGCCCTGAGCAACGAGGCAACTCTGCTCAGCCTTCCAGAGAGAGGGGAAGGAGCAAACCACCCAGGCTTGGCCAGTTTGCCAGAGGAGGAAAATTCCTTCCTGACCCTGGCAGAGATCATCGACTTTACTCTGGGCATGTGACCAAAAATCCACCCAATTAAAGCATCTACACATTGGCTGTTTATGCACCAAAACATCACCAGGCAGAAAAGGCCATAAAGGTGGAAACCATAGAAGGGTGGGGGGGGGGGGGGGGAGGCAAGAGGGCCTTCCCTGATCCCACCGCCTGGGCAGTCTCATTGGGATGAAGATGTTTTTCCGCCTCCAAAGCCTCGGTGACACCTAAATGTCCACCAGGTCCTGAGCCCTGGAGGCAAGGCACGGTCAATTGCCCATGCTTAGGAGCTTCCTAAGAAGGAACATATGGAAGAAACCTCAGTGGACTATTTTGACACTTGCTGTTAAGGAATTGGGGTGCTTAAATATTTGTTCTGGGAGAAAGCAGAGTGGTTGCGAGAACAGACTTGCTCATGTCTTCCTAGTGACTCCTCATTTTCCTCTAGCTTGTTTAGGGAGCTTGCTAGTTCGTTTGTTCTTAGTTGTTTTTCCGAAGGTGTGGCGAAGACCCGCAGAAGGTGAGCCCCGCGGTTTACTGGGGGTTCCGATGCAAAGCTCATCGGCTTTGGATTGAATCCTCTGGGGGTTAAATTCTCTCTCTGCCACCCACAAGAACCTGGGCCACATTTCTTACTACCCAGCCTGTCAAAATTCTTCATTTTTGTTTCATACAAGGTGCAGTATATAAAAACCTATGCCCTTCTCTGAACTCATCTTTAAAATGCTTCACCTTTAAAATGGGATTTTAGGGGTGCCTGGGTGGCTCAATGGGTTTAGTGTCTGACTTTGGCTCAGGTCATGATCTTGGAATTCATGAGTTTGAACCCCTTGTCGGACTCTGTGCTGATAGCAGAGAGCCTAGAACCTGCTTCAGATTCTGTGTCTCTCTCTCCCTCTGCCCTTCCTCCACTGGTGTACGTGCTCTCTCTCTCTCTCAAAAATAAACATTAAAAAATTTTTTCAGTGGAATTTTAACACGCAATCCTTATGATGTCCCGAGGATTTAATAAACTCAGGTAATATATGCAGGGGTCTGGGCATAATGCATTTTTTTCCTTTGCCGAGGGTGGGGGGAATCATCTCTCGTCAATATATCTAAAAGATTGCTACTCGTGATTTCTGGGGAAAAAAGACAGCCGAGCTGTAGCTGTGAAAGTGCCTGCCTAGAGGACTTTGTGTTATGAAACACATTCTTAGAGACAACATGAGGACAAAGAATTGAGCTTTCACTCAGAGGAGCAAACAGCCCCTCTTCCTGAGCCTTCAGACTAAAACACGAAGCTGTCTTCCTAAATCACTTTATTTTTCTAGGCCTCGGTTTTCTCATCTGCAAATTGGAGAGGTTGTACTTCATGACCTGGGACATCCTTTCTAGTTTGTAAAATTCGTAAGTTTGTCCAAACGCCGGGCCAGGCTTCACGTGAAGAGGGGGCATGTGCTACCGGTGGCTGCCAGCAGGGGGCAAATGCATCCGAACCCCACACACGGTGGTCTTTGAAAAGGTCTGAGAACACAGTGGAAAAACCCTAAGCGTTGCTTTTCTGGAAGCAATCTATACTGAGGTGGTGGGAGAGGGCAAAACGGGTTTCTTTTAAGCTATCATGTACAGACAAATTCCTGAAAAATGCCCCAAACCGTAATAAGGCAGTCTCTTCTCTGTATCAAGGGGCAGCCATGAGTCGGCCAATGGCGAAAGAAGTTTAGTCAGGGGGATGGTAGGCTCTCCTTGAAGCTGAATATTTTTCAGTGCAAAATCTAGCTTCCCTTCCTAAAGACCGCTTTAGGAAAGGGTAGAGAACTGAGTGCCTGTACATATTCTCTACTAGTCGCCCTTGGTTTAGTCAAGCAGTCCGGAGCGCGTGGGGGTGCCTAGGAGGGGTGGTTACACAGTCCGAGGAGGCAAAAAATGACTGTCTTGGGCAAGCATTTAAATCCCAGTCAAACAGCGCCCAGGAGGCATTGTGACTGATGGAACTGGCAAGGGGGGCCGGTGATCTGGAGCGGGAGACAAGATGAACAGACCCAGGCCCCGGCCCGAGCCTCTAAGCCCTGACACCCCTTACAATTCTTCCAAAAGAGCAAAGAAAAGGTGCTTACGTGAGGACAGCGGTGACTAGGTCCCAAGAGGAGGCTCTCAAGGCAAGAGAAGGCAGGCGCTCCCAGCACCAGCGTACAGTGGAAATAAAGGCACCCGTAGCCTTGTGATATAAGTAACACCTACAGACAGGTCCGTTTGGTTTTTCAGGTTTACGCACAGCCCCTTTGATGACGGTGACATACAGTGTGACACGGCTCCTTGGAGGGGGGGAATGGTTCTCACATGCAGAAAGTTTACCTTTATCCTGTTTTTGTGCCCGGCTCACCCCCCCCCCCCCCCCCCCCCCCCCCCCCCCCCCCCCCCCCCCCCCCCCCCCCCCCCCTTTCCAGGGGACTCAGTAAACAAGCTGAGAATTCTTGCCTCTGGGAGCTTTGCGGGAACGTCAGTGTGCGTTAGCTGGGAATTCTCGTTCATGCAAGCTGGAGGGGAAACTCTGAAATCCAGCCCTGGTATCTGTCTCTGCTGCCTCCCTTCTGGGCTGGCGGAGTCCTGCACTTCTGTATACCAAGTCATTCTTCCTACCCCCACCTCCCCACCCCCACCTCCCCGCCCCCACCAATGTGCAAGGGCAGGATGGGGCAGTGGTTAAGAACACAGACTTTGCAGCTAGATGGTTTGGGGTTCAAATTCTAGGTTTGTCATTTTCTAGCTGTGTCACCTTGAATAAGCTAGCTAGCTAATAACTGGCTCTAAGGCAGACAATAGCACCTACCCCCTGGGCTGCTGGGGGTCACATGAGGTGATGCAGGGGAAGCACTGAGTAAGCCCCTTGTGCGTTATTTCCCTTGACAGAGCACATCCATTAGAAACCCCTTTCTCTCTACCGTTTCCTCCAACTTTATGCCTTGCAACTCCGTGAAGGCATTGGCCAGCTTGTAAAACCCATGCGGGGCCTTTCTTCCAGTTTCTCTCTCAAAACCATCAGACACACGGACTTACTTAACTTCTAACACCCTCAAATGCAGTGAGCCATGTGGTAGCTTTCTCCCTTTCCCCGCTCCCTTACAGACAGAGGTTTAGTGGCCCAATCGGGTAGATGGAAAAAGAGGTTTAGTGGCCCAGTCAGGGGTCCGCAGCAACTAAGCTGGGGGCCTGACTTGCCTGCCAGCTCTCTGGTGTCTCAGTGAGAACTACCTGCTTTGTAGTACCTCCCCTAGAGAGCAGTAACTTGACCTCCTTGAGGCTGTGAGACAGTGTCCCTGGTGGTCTACGGGACAACGTTTATAATGCTATACCTTCTTTGCCCTGTGCTTCCACAGTTGGGCAGCCAAGACACTGTGTCCAAACTGCAGGCTCCAAGCTTTAAAGTGAAAGCACAGACTGGTTTGTTAGGTTTTCTTGGGAACCCTAGGCATGGGTACAAACACACAAACACAAACACACATACAGTCTGAAGAAACAAAAGGCTGTTCATTGGCCGGCTCAGGATGTCATGGAAAAACTATCTAAGGAAGATAAGGCCACTGACTTACTGTGTAACCTCAGGCAAGTTGGGCAGCTTCTCTGGGCTTCATTTCCTCCCGTGGTAAAAGGAGGGGTTTGAATTAGAATAGCGATTTTCAAATTCACATGAACAATTCCTGGGAAACCCCAGGAGTTCCCGGGAGCCCCCATAAGGGCTTCTGGGGATGGGAAGATGGAGGCCCCACGGGTTAGGCTCTGGACCTCTCCTCCCTGATTCAATAAGGGCACCTCAGCTTTTATATAACTCTCCAGGGTAGGATTTCATTTGAACAAAAGAATCTGCACTTAAAAAGAGTTTGCAAAGAACCGGATTAGATGGTCTTTGAGAATCCTTTAAGCTCTAACATTCTGTGGTTTGAGTCTTGCTCCTTGGTGTCTATGGAGCTGACATGGTCCCTCACATTCCCTGCGGTTGGGTACTTCCCATCCTTTCACTGGTTTCTGAACGCTTCTCACGTTCGGACCTACACACACACACACACACACACACACACACACACACTCAGTGGAGAGCTTTGCAAGCAAAGCATAGTATTCTGATGCTGCTGTTTTTTTTTTTTTTTAAGAGTCTTTTGGAGGAATTTCATTTCTTTTTCCTATGCTGTCTTAGCCCAACTATTTCAGAGTGAGTTTTCTGGAAGTGGATACGTGTGACAACAAACTCTGCTTGTCTCACGGTCCTGAGTGTATAATGCGGCATCTCTGAGGGCCTGTGTGTGAAATTACAGGCTTCTGGGCCAGTGGATAAAGGGGGTGATTAAGATAAAACCAAAATAAAAGAGGAATTTGACTCTAATTAAGTCTAACTATTACATTGAACGTAAATTTTATTAGGGTGGAGATCTTAGATAACATCAAACACTAAGTTTATAAAAACTGTATTATGAATGTTGGTCAAAGACAAGAGGTAGGGGTTGGGGATGGGGGAGAGGAAGGCAGAAGGAGGTACAGAGCATTTTAGAATTTCCAGCCTATCCTCCTGATGTCTCAACTACGCAGTCACAATAGGTCACCCTAATTAGGCTCCTAAGAGCAACATAGTGACTAAGACCAGATTATAGAAGGAGACTTCTTGTGCTTGAGTGGCTGCTTGGCCACCTGCTGGCCAGGTGAGCCTGGGAAGCTTACTCAACATCCTGACCTCCCAGATCCCTCATCTGGAAAATGGGAAAGAAGAATACATCACTTACAGGGTTGTGTGAATTAAACGAACTAAAACCTGGGGAGTGGCTGGAGCCCTGCGTAAGGGTGCGCTCTATTATCTATGTGCTGTTAGATTTGTCAAAGTAATTAAAAAAGGAGGCCACTGGACTGTGTCAGCGAACTGAAACCTAAGCTAGACTCGATTGTGAATATGCTGGTATCCGAAAAAAAGAAATTTCAAAACCGTCAATCTCAAACAGCTAAGTAGTCTTTCCCAAATGAGGCAAGTGCTTAAACTATTGGATGACTACTTCCAGTTTGGCGATGCCCAATTAGAGTTCATGTTTACTCAAACACTTGAAAATTTTACATATGCCTCAGCCTGTCTTTGAATACATTCATCCCCTTAAATTCTCACAACTCTTTGATGAGGGGGTTCCTTATTATGTGCATTTTACAGATGAGGGAACTGAGGCACAGAGAGGTTAAGTAACTTGCCCATGGTCACACTGCTGATAAATGAGAGAACAAGTATTTTAGTCTGGGCTCCCTGCCTTCAGAGCCTGTCCTCTTAACTACCGTGATAACCAGTCTCTGGGTGTTTCTGGGGTGGTTGTGCGGGGTCAGAAAGGAAAGAATCATATATGCATAGAGCATCTATCATATGTCAGGTATTGTGCTGAAATCCTCCCCAGTCTTACTGTGGTTATTTTTCATAATAACGCTGGGAATTAGCTATCCCTACTCTCTTCTCAGGATGAAGAAACAGAGGTCCTAGGCTTGCTGGGTATTACTCAGCTGGACGGTGCCCAAGCCTCGGTTGAACTCAGGGCTGCCCAGGGTTAAAACCACACTGTAGACAGAGGAGTTGAGGTCAGCCTGAGCCTCTCTCCTTTTGCTCTGGCCTCAGCACAGCCTTCTGAGGGGATCCTGGCCCCTCTGTTGGTTCACGATCCCTGGGTCTAGGGTCATTGCAGACATACTCTGTGTCTCACTGTAGAGTGGAAATTCTGGTACCTCGTGGACTTCCTGGTACCTAGTATGGGTCTTGGGACAAAGAACACACTCAATACATTCATGTATCGTGGAAGTGAATTCAAAGACAAGCCATGTGACATAGGGCTCGAGGTTCCTCCCCAGTTCTTTCTCTAGATGTAATAGATTCTGTGCTCTTCCTTGAATTTGCCCTCTTTAACTTGGGCCAGTGTTTCTGGAGTCATACCTTCTGTCCCTCTATCTGCCACCTTCACCACCCACCCCCAACAGGCAGTGTAGGCTGAAAACACGACAGCCAAGAAACGACATTGAGGCAAATGCATAGACGATGCCATTAGCAAGAGAGATTCACAGGCTGATGGAGACATAGATTAGTCTTGCTTGGATCAGGATTCCTGTCTCTATTCTCCCAATACTATTTTTAGAAAAGAGTGTTTTGGAGAAATTCCTTTTAATGTTCTATTGGCTCAAAGGTTTAAGAATGAAAAGTGCTCTATCAGTGAGTGTGTATGACCACAAACACCTGACACCTGGAAAACATTAGATGAGGCATGGACTTTTCAGGGCCTCAATTTCCTCGTCTGGAAGTATGACTATGATTTCTAGAGCAGCGTATGTTCTCGCCAAATGGCGTTCATTATGGTCTCTGGAGAGAAATGCAGATGTTGATCGAGATTGCTGACCATTGAGCATTACCATACCAAGTAGGATAATATTGCCCTTCTGCAATGAAGAATCGTAATCACTATCATTTATCAGGCCTTTACTAAGTGCCAGGAACTATCTAGGCATGCTCCATGTATTAAATCATTTAATCCTTATAGCATTCATCCAACATAGGCATCATTATTATTATTAAAAAAGTTCGGTGGGGTGCCTGGGTGGCTCAGTTGGTTAAGGTTCCAACTTTGGCTCGGGTCATGATCTCGTATGAGTTTGAGCCCTGCATCGGGCTCTGTGCTGACAGCTCAGAGCCTAGAGCCTGCTTCAGATTCTGTGTCTCCCTCTCTATCTGCCCCTCCCTTACTCATGCCCTGTCTCTCCCTGTCTCTCAAAAATAAATAAACATTAAAAAAATTAAAAAAAATTCTAATGAGGAAATAGGCATGGAGAGTTTAAGTAACTAGCCCAATATCACATAGCCAGTAGAACACAAAACAGAATTTGGGCCTAGGCAGATGTTCCAGAGTCTACAAGCTTCACCATCATGCTATGATTTGTTACCTCTGGAAGAGGCAGAATCTAAGTTGAAGAGATACCAGTTTTCTTAGGCATCCCAGGTCCTGGCAGGATCCTTGCAAGTAAGGACAAGAGTTGTAAACCTCTTGGCCCCTAAAACACCCAGCATAGACCTAAGCACAAGGAAGTACTCATGAAATTCTTGCTGATTGATTGTGTATTTGCTTTACTTCCTTTTGGGGTATCTTTCCCCAGTCCCCTATATCCAACTCACCCTTTGGCTCTTTCTGCTTTCCTGACCAGGAGCCCCAATTCAGTAAATAGCAACAGTGAGGTAGCTCCCCTGGTAATCCCACCTTGGCTCTGAGCCTCACGGAGGCAGTGGATCTTTGTGTGATGTCCAGCATTAAAGGCATTATGGGAGTTAAACAGTGGCAAAGTCAATGGGTGGCAGGCACATAATAAAAATGAAGATAAGAACACTGATTTTGTCATTATAAGGTTGAATTATGATCACGTTTAAGAAACAGCTATCACAACTGCACAACTGTATTAATAGTCTTGCTTTTTCCTGCAAAGACATTAGTAGTCAAACTAATCAAAGTTGCCATGCTTTGGGTCAGCCTGAATGAATCTAAAGCAATAATGGCTTTTTAAGACATAGATCTGAGAGGCCCAGCCAAAGAAAGCCTTCTTTCTCAAAGGGAGGGTCCTTGAAGACAAAATTTTCTTCTGTTGTCTTCCTACCAAACATCTGTCCCCTACGACATAGGCATGAGGGCTTGATTTCTGAAAGAGTGGTTGGGAGTGACAATTTGAAAAATAGAGGACATTGACTCCTATAGTCAGTATATGCTGTTGGTTGGAGGACAGCACGGCACTAATGGTGCCACCATTGAAATCTTGGGTGTTGAATGGACCAGTCCCTCCAGCAATGGCTAATTAGCTTGGTTAATGCAGGAACCCCACTAATGGAGGTGAAGCTTTCAGTAGAAAATAAAATCATTCCATCATTAAATATTTACTCTTCCTACGGGTGGGCTGACACCAGATTTCCTGGGTAAACTTGACTATTTGAACCCCAGTTTCCTTGCTTGTCAGTGAGAATGACCACACATGTAGTCTGATAGGGTGTGTGACCATACTGACTTCCATGTCTCCAGACTGAACTCACTTGTGCCAGTTGTCATCCAAAGGCATGTCTTTGACCAGGAGAGGGTGTGTGGATAGAGAATGGAGGGTGAGGATGGCTGCTAAGGGAAATTTGTGGTTGGATCCATGCAGATCTATCCTCATCAGTCAATCAAATCTTATTTCTAAGATGCTGTTGATTATAATATACATCAGTGATTTAGATAATCATCAGGGGAGAAAGCATTATGTTAAATGTGCAGATAGGTTATAAAGCTTATCCTGATTTCAGAAATGTTAAAATGTGAATGTGGAATATATGTAATTAAACACACACACACACACACACACATACACACACACAATAGGCCAGTATTTTCAGGAATATTAAAAAAAATAGTAAGGCCTAGTTGTATCTCGAACAGAGAATTCATGTGATAACTCTTAGAGGGAGTATATAATTCCAAGCCAAATTCTGAGTTAGGGGCTGTAGGACTTCAGAGAGAGAGAGTGGTCAGTAAGGCCTGGAGCAGTCAGAAAAAAATTCCTATGGGTTGTGGCATTCGAGCTGGGCTGTAAAAATTGGATTGAGCAGCTAAAAATGGTTGCTTATTATGTGCCAAGCACAACAACTGTAGGAGTAGGGGCTGTTATTATCCTCTTTTTACAGAAGGGGAAACTGAGGCTCAAAGAGCTTCAGTCATTTGCCAAAGGTCACGCAGCTAACAAGTAGGAGGCAGGATTCAATCCTAGGATTACCTGACCACTGTATTCTATGATATCTGGGATGACCAGAGGAGAGACTCTTTCAAGAGGAAACTGGCAAGTGTGTAGGAGAGAATGAGTAGGGGATCCCCCAGAACTGCTTGGGGAATGTTGGCCCTGGAGTTTTGAATCCTGATTATGGATGGAGAGAGTCTCTGGCCAGTTGATGAGGACTTTGAGTTTGAGGACCTTGTCTGCTCTTCAGGGGAAAATTTGTGCAGGTCAGCAATGAGACCTTGTCAAAAACTTTGATTTTTCTCTTACGTGCTTTCTCTTATGTCCACATATTTTTCTAGCATCTCGCTATTATTTCTTAGGGAGATTGTTGCTGGGTTTTCTTCTTCCACCGATTGTGAACTAATACCGTTTCCAAATAGCTGCTTCCTTGCACCCTCTTACTACTTTCCACAGTTGAATTTGCCATTAAAAAGTACAAAAGTCTGAATTACACTGAAATTTCCTGAGTTCCGTCTTGTTCTGGAGATCATTAAGAGAAACAGTCTTGGTTGTAAACATAGAATGGCATCAGAATGTAGGCATTGCATTTTTTTACAAAAGTTCAGTCTATCACTGTTATGAATTTTCCTGATTTATCACAGAGTTTGTCATCATATTGTAACTGAAATCCACATGTTCTCGGTACTTATAAATCTGAGGGGGGAGCCCTCAAGTTTGGGAAGCTGCCCAGCCTCACCAAGAGGCTCACATCAACACTGACTCCTCTAATCCTTGAACTTACAAACCAGGAGAGGTTCCCATTGGGAACTTGTCACTTGTCACACTCCCTAGGGCCCAGATCCAGGGTCACTGAGCTACAGAAGTAGAGATGAAGACAAGTGTCTTCTTTGGTTCTTGCCTGTGTCTCTTTTCATGAAATGGTGTTTTAGTTCCTTAAGTCAGTGTGTGGAGGTTGACAGGAAGGATTTAGTTTCATTTTGAGTCAACAGCTGCCCCTTTGGTTCCAAAGAACCAGTGAGATATGGGACTCGGTTGAACTTTGTCAGGTGATTCAGCAACTAACAGATAACCAGGGAGCAAAAGCCAGATGAGAAGGTAGCTAAGGAAAAACCAGTACTAGAAAGGGTGAGTCGATGTGGTTACAAACATCAGTGCTGTCACTTGGTAGCCATTTACTGGTCTCCTTGAGCCACAGTTTCCTCATCCAAAAGTCTGGGTAAATAAATGTTACGTCCTAGAATTTTGGTGAGGATTAAATGAGGTAATGTAATATAAGAAAGACTTAGCCCAATGCCCGGCTTACATTAAATACTTAATAAATGATGGCTATACTACTACTACTACAAACTATTATTATTAATTTTTGAAGTTTTTTTAAGTTTATTTGTCTTGAGAGAGAAAGAGAGAGAGAGAGAGAGAGAGAGAGAGAGAGAGAGAGAGA
>NC_043710.1:26101225-26217587 GCF_006229205.1 Suricata suricatta | reverse complement strand
CTCTCTCTCTCTCTCTCTCTCAAAAAATAAAATAAAGACAAAAAATTTAAAAAAGTCAGTTGCTTAACCAACTAAGCCACCCAGGTGCCTTGTTATTATTATTATTATTATTATTATTATTATTATTATTACTGCTACTACTACTAAACTTCTCTAAGCCTTAATCTCCTATCAGTAAAATTAGAATAATATTAGCTACTCACTAGATCAATTGAAATAATACAGGTGTATGCATCTGGCACATGATAGATATTCATTCATCCATCCATCCATCCATCCATCCATCCTTTTATCCATCTGTTCATTTTCAGGCTCTCATCTGGTACCCATCTAAAGTGTATCAACCTTGGGAGTTAGGAGAAGGCCACTATATTTGGCAATAGTCCTTAACTATCTTAAATACAGCAATACTTTTATAAGATGTTTATTCCTCCATCCAAACTTTTTTTCCTTGGCTCCGATATGCCCTTCTGTGAATAGAAGAAGCTCCAGGAATCCCCACAGCTCACACTACGGAGTGGCCAACAGATCTGCCACATGGTCACAGAGCTGCCAACTGGCCCACGTCACATCTTTCTACACAGCCCTTTGAGAGGGAAATGGTCACTGGGGCTTTTTACCTTTCTGGTTGTATCCACCCCAGGCTAAGGCTACAGCTGTCACTTTGGGCAAGGTCCAGGTGGTACCTCTGCCTTAGGACAGAGGGCAGATTTTTCACGAGGCCTTCTAAAGGAGGAAATTACCAATTGGGGTCAAGCGTTCCAGCTGCGGCAAGCAGTGAGTTGTGCAACAGGCCAGCAGACATGGCCCGGCTGTGTGGACAGTGGGCCCGTCCTGGTATCTAATAGATCAACCTTGGGAAAGGTTGCAAATAGACCCGGGGGAAGGGCTGAGATGGCTGGCTGGCTCTGTGCCTGTTCTACATTCTCCGGACAGTTGCTCATCCTCACGGGGGGAACCTGGCCTGGGAGTGTTACCTGACATGCATCTGGCCACTGACTGTTTCACCAAGTTTAAACCAGAACAGAGACTTCATATGGGACAGCTTTAGTGTCTGGGCCCCAGGGAGTTCATTTCTCCTGCCGAGAGGTGGGTGGAGCTCAGGCCAAACAATATTCGGTAGGAGTGCTGCTCTTTCGGGATCCCTTGCAACTGACAAACTGGTTTAAGGTGACAGACATTAAAGGCAAGCCAGGTAGGTCTGGAGATAAGATCTGAAAATTGCTGACAGTTACTGGCTAAAGAGGGCACCTACAGGTGGAATCTGCAGTTGAGAACTTTATAGACTCCAGCCAAATACAAATAGGGAAAAGTATATTTTGCGGGGACAGAGTTCTGACAAATGCAAGTAGAGAAGCAGGCACAATTTCAAGTTCAGATGTGTAAACCTGAGCAAACACACACACACACACACACACACACACACACACACTCACACAGGTCATTAGTGCTGCCACATATGTTCCTGTCCCTCATGCACGGAGCCTACAGAACACCGGGCTCCCACTCCCAGACACGCTTCCCCACATCTACTATGCCCCCTGGACATCCCGAACTCCCCACAGACCAACCACACACATCACAGATCCCCCCACCACACCCCTCCCATGCCATGCACACGTTATACACACAACCATCAGATAAACACAGTCTCCGTAGGAAGCCGATTAATAAAACTATGTTATCTTTAATTACACTTGACTGATAATAATGTCCTCAGAGCCTGCACGGTTAGACTGGCTCAGATTGTAACATCTAGATTAGGTTTGAACTCCCTTTGAACTCTGGCCACACTGTTGGTCTCTCCAGCTCAGAGATTGAAAATGGCTTCAGCTGGATTCGCCCCATGGAACTAGGAGGGTAAGTAGAATTCCAGTGCTCCTTGGTTCTCTTTTCCTTCCAACACTGTATAGATGATATCTCTGAAAACACATGGCCCAGACTCAGAGGAAGGCCCAAATCAAATTACCACCTCCAGTTCACCACTACGAACCTGGTGGGTCTGCTTTCACCCAATGTCAGTCTCAGACTCCATGGAGGAAGTTACCCTGAATGCTGTCTGGAAGACCTGACACTTGAAAATAAACAGTTTAATTCCTGGATCTTGGACTCTTGGGGACAGGCTCTAGTGAACCATAATTAACTCTTTAAAGTCTTCACTGTGTCTTGCAAATAGTAAAGTATCTGATTCTTTATGATGTAACGCTGAATGGAGGCAGCGAGTAGGCCTTTTAGGCTAATTACATGTTGGAATGAGGTTAATGACATGCCAAAGATTCCTTGCACAGCTCCTCTGACATTGACAAGTCACTTGGTAACACGCTAGGGCTAAAGACAGCGACGGCTTTTAAAGAGGGCGGGGGCTGGAAACTGAACTAAGACAGGCCCCTGACATCATTCCCCAATCTCATGTCTCCCCTGGGATGACCTTCCCATCCATCGGTTTCCAGGAGTGAAGAGATCTGGATTTGAACCTGGCATTCAATGCCCTGGGCCTGGACATGTGCAATGTTATCCTGCAGGGGGCTCATCTCTCTCTTACAAATTTTACAGTAGTTGAATTTAGCCAAGGATGAAAGCCAAAGCCCACTATCGAGGTGATGTTTTGGGGGCTGAGTAGAAGGTATGTCGGTACAAATAAGCAAGGTGCGCATCAAAATGAACAAATGGATATAGGAAAATGCCCAGTACACAGGGATGAGTTCTGGCACCTGCCAACTGAAAGAGCTTAATGTCATGATGGCCTCATTCTGCAGGGGCGCACACTGGCGTGTCACAGTCATACAGGGACACCTGACCACTGCTCCTTTTCCATCCTTCTCCTGGGGACCAGCCATTACTTTAGTCACCAGCAGGGCTGTATCAAAGGACTCCAGCCTAGAGTCAATTATGGAGTGGCGATGGGGGCCTGCTCACAAGTTAGAAACTTACTTTTCCTCCCTGGAAAAGGAGTCACTCCCTTTCCTTCCCCGGTGGAAGGACTGGGGCAGGGCAAGCTCTGCCCACTGGACCTGGGCCTAGCCACTCCCACCAGGGCCCTTTCCTCTCCCTGCACACCCAAACATGTAGCACCCACCTCAGCTCACTCGTTCCGCCAGGCTGGGCTGGGCTCGGGTCCTCTGATGTTGTCATCACCCTGTCCAGAGAGGGCCCTGGTTGGGTGAGCTCCTCCTCCTCAGCGGGAAGGACACCGCATGGCTGCCTCCAGGCGGGAGTTGCTTCCTCCAGGTGTCCCAGCCCCACGCGACCTCCCAGGTGCAGCAGGGTCCCCGGAATGGCAGCCGCAGGTAGACTTCCCACCTCTGCAAAACCCAGGTGTCGGCAGAAGGGTAGGTGGGCCTCTTGCTTTGGCAGGAGCTACCAGAAGAGAGAGACAGCCACTGGAGGAGTGACACCTGCTTACTTGCTGCACGTCGTGGAGGTCTTGAGCGCGGCTGCAGGGGGCTGCCCACAGCCGTGGTCTCCAGTGGAGGCGAGGTGTGGCGACTGGACGAGCCAAGGAGAAATGTGTCAGACAGAGTTTGTCAGCACCTCAGCACCCTGCCAAATAGTAATTACTAGAGCCTCGTGCCACCCAGCAGAGGGAGGGCAATATTTTACCCCCATTTTATAGAAGGGTAAGTGGAGGCCCAGGGAGGTCAGGCAACCACTGTAGCCAGTCAGGCAGAGGCTAAACTTGGCCCTGAGGGGGGCTGACTCAGAGGTTACCAGGGGAGCTTGGGTGAAGCCAGGCCTGGCGGGTGGGGAGGACAGCCAAAGGAAGGGCTGCCTCATGGCAGCTGTGGGTCTCCCTAGTTTTGTAGCCTTTTGTTCTCTTAGAGGCTCCTTTATCTCTGCCAGCTCTGCTTCTCCTATAGCTCTTATCTGACCCTGCTTTACATACTGGCCCATTTGGCATTTCTCTAGAACATGGTTCCCCTTTCCAGGGAACTGTTTGTTAGTTTCCTGAAATACTGGGTGAAGGAAAATGTCCCCAGCCAGCTAAGTTAGGACAGACATGTCCTAAAGCTTTGAGAGGTCTTTCAGAAAAGAAACCTGTTTAATTTTTCTTAACCCAGCATTTCCCAAACTTATTTGAGCACCTTTTTCTAGTGACACCCATTAGCATCCCCCCCAGATGGTGTCCCACCAGATGCACGTTGGGGAATCCTAAGGAAGACGGTCAACTCCCCAAGAGAAGGGACTGCACCTCTCTCCCCGGGGTGCTCCCTACCCCTCCCACTCAGGCTCAGTAAATTGCACAGAACTGAGTAGCACTATCATTTCCCTACTTCCTCAGACACAGAAGCCTGAAGTCCTCTTTAATATTCATTCCTCAGAGCCCCTGAAGAAAGCCAGCCGCCATCTCTATTCTACCCCCACTTGCTGCCCTCATATTTCTTTTCCATGTGTCCATCTTACATTCAGCGTCACATGATCTACCACCTCCAAGGAGAGGTTTTTCCTGACCCCCCTTTCTAAAACAGCACCTCTTGTCAGGGTGGCCGTCCTGCTCCAACCCCAAGGCTGCCATTCCCAGTAGACCACAACACCAACGGTGCCTGTTGGAATTACGCACTAGGACACCCCTCTTATTCTCACTTGCTTTATTCACATTAGCTTTCTTCACAGTACCTTATCTACTTAACATGTGTTTACTTATCTATTGATTTAGTTATTGATCATCCTCAGGAAATCAACTAATTGTTGGTTGCTCCCTGCACTCGGGGGTTGGGCCAGGCATCATCTGGGGTCTTTTTGTCTCATTCCTGGGACCACAGCAAGATGGCAAACTCCTGCCTACAACAAGGGAGAAGAGGTGGAAGTCCAGCCTGAGCTCTGCCTTCTGAGCGGAATGTTCTGGAAAGCTGCTGGCTCATCCCCTAAAAATGCTTGTATTCATTTGCACCAGAGGGATATCTATCTGACTGTGAACCTGTGGGCTATGTCCAGGCAGCAGGGGACCCTCTGTCTAATTTACACAAAGATGCCATGTAGGGTAGTCTCATGGTCTATTCCATAGAATGTAAAAACTCTACGAATTGGGTGACAATTTACTTTTTTTATTATCCGAAAAAAGGGCAAATTTGAGGATAAATAAGGCACCATTTAGAATTACATGAAGACAACAGACAAAAACTGGGACTGTCCTGGGCAAATCAGAACAGATGGTCACCCTGTCCATGTGGAGCAGACTTGTTTGTTGTTTTATCTCCATTGTCTACACCAGCCTGTGGCACATCATATGTGCAGAATAATGATTGAGAGACTGTCTCACGCTCGAATCCCCAAACTGCCTGCTTCACGTCCCTCCCCTCTTCTGATCCGTCCTCCCAGATTAGTTCTCCTAAGATGCCACCGCATCTGCGTGAACCTCCCACATGCATCCTTAAAGCTACAGAGGCTGCAGCTCCATTTTTCACAGTGTCTTCAGGATATGCTAAATCCAGGCATGTGGCTGGCTTAGTCGGTAGAGCATGAGACTCTTGAGTTCAAGTCCCATGTTGGGTGTAGAGCTTCCTTAAAAAAATGAAAGAAACACTAAATCCAGTGTGATATATTAAAAAAAAAACCAAGGATGTTATGGGTTAATATTTGGGAACATTTGTAGACCCACAACGATTTGGTAGAAGTGAAAAAATGAATTATAGAAAGGAAATTTGCTGAACTGTGCTTAGCTCAGTGATCCAAAAAACACATGAGAATCTGGAATTTATGTGTTTTTTATTAAAAATTTTTTAATGTTTATTTTTATTTTTGAGAATGAGAGGCAGAAGCACAAGTGGGGCAGTGGCAGAGAGAGAGGGAGACAGAGAATCTGAAGCAGGCTCCAGGCTCTGAGCTGTCAGCATGGGGCCCAGTCTGAGGCTGGAACTCATAAACTGTGAGATCTTGACCTGAGCCAAAGTCTGATGCTTCACCAACTGAGCCACCCAGGTGCCCCTGCATTTTCTGTTTTTGACTTACTGCATCCGATGGAGTTGGATGGGAAACTTTGGAATACTCTCTAATAGCCCAAAGTCCTTAGTTTGATATTCAAAGGCAGTCACAACTGAGCCCACATATTTTTCAGACTGAGCTCCATCAAGTTCTCCTACACGAAACTTTGGTCCATTCACTCATTTAATAAATGTTTTTTTTTTTCTGAGAGAGAGAGAGAGGGAGAGAGAGCAAGAAAGTTAAGGAGGGGAAGAGAGGAGAGAGGAGAGAGGAGAGAGGAGAGAGGAGAGAGGAGAGAGGAGAGAGAGAGAGAGAGAGAGAGAGAGAGAATCCCAAATCCCAAGCAGGCTCCACGTAGTCAGAGCCTGATGCAGGGCTTAAACTCATGAACTGTGAGATCATGACCTGAGCCAAAATAAAGAGTTGGACGTTTAACCGACTGAGTCACCCAGGCACCCCTAATAAATGTTTCCAGAGCACCTACAATGTGCCAGGCCCTGTTCCAGTTGCTAGGAACACAGAAGTGAACAAAGCAAACTAGATCTCTGTCCCGGAGCTCCCGGTCTAGATGACTAGGAAGGAAAACGAATCCCTGCTTTAGCTAGGTTGGTCAGGGAGGGCCTCTTGGAGGAGGTGACAGTGGAACTGAATGCCACCTGAATGATTTTAGTGTTAGGTGAACTGGTTTGCTGTCGGTTCCCTGAAGACCTCCTGTACATGCTGTGCATTCCTGAGCTTTAGATCACACTCTTCTTTAAATTTGGGCTTTGCTCCCTATTATCCTTTACTTCTCTACATCTTATTTTTAGTGGCTCCCTGAAGTTCGGAGTCTACCTTCTTGGAGACATCGAAACTCCCCCAACACGCTGACCCATCACATGTTAGGCCCTCAGCACGAGGCTAGCTGGTATTACCTTATACCTCCTTTTTGTACTTTCCTGGGCCCAAGACCTAGACTGTAAACCTGTGTATACATTAGGAGCTTAATAAATGTTGGCTAATGATGAAGATATGTTCTCCAACACAGCCTAGATGAGACATGGGAAGCGATTTCTGTGTCCCACACCAAATCGGGCCGATGGCTCTTTCTGCCTGTGGAACTGTGGGAACAGGTCCTGATAATTGTGTAGGAGTGTCACACGCAGCAGTGTTTTCCATGTATGTGCCTATGTGCATGTGAGCACGGGCACACCTGAGTGCTTTCCCGGAGTGAGACCTTGCAGAGGATCAGGGTTATGAGCTCAAAAGGGCTTCAGTGAGTGTAGGACTGAAGGATCTCGTGGGGAAGACTCTCAGGTTCTCAGCCTTTGGGTGTGCTTCCTGTGAATGTTCTGCACGCCAGAGGAAAGAAGGGCAAATGATAGGAAAGGTACTTTCTTCAAGTGTCAGTCTCTGGCCCCACATTGCCTTGGGGTGAATGCAGACAAGACGCTGCTGCAGGACCCTCTTTCCTCACTAAGCCTCTTGGGATGGAGCCTAAGCCAAGAAAACTGGACTCCCGTCCTGAACTATAATATTGGGCTATGGGAAGCTCTTTAACATCCCAGCCTTAAGATGGACAACTCTATGAGTAAGGGCAAAAGAGAAGGGAAGACTTTTTAATGGCCTCTGAGAACTGTAGAACAGTAGTTCCAAAAAATAATGAAGACATGGGGCCCTCGGTGGCTCAGTTGGTTAAGTGTCTGACTCTTGGTTTCAGCTCAGGTCATGATCTTAGGGCTCATGGAATCGAGCCCCACATTGGGCTCTGCACTGACCATACAGACCCTGCTTGGGATTCTCTCTCTCCCTCTCTCTCGTACTCTCACTGCCTCAAAATAAATAAACAAATTTAAAACAAAACAAAATAAGGAAGAAAAGATTTTTAAAAAGTCATCTGTAATTTCTTATCCTGAACAAAGTACCTTCCTGGGCAGTTTATTCATCCCCTCAACAAATATTTACTTTGTGTCTATCATGAGCCAGGCACTGGGCACTGGGCGAAGACAACATACTGACTAGTGAGTATCTAAAAGGAAAACGTTAGGTTTCTTCTTGTTGATTCTGAAGTATAATGGATGGAAAGGTAACCCCTCCAAAGGCATGTCCATGTTTCAAGTCCCAGAAGTTGTGACTGGTACATTGTACAGTTAGGAGTGAAATAGATGTGAATAAGTTAAGGATATGGGGAGGAAGAGATTAGTTTTGATTGTCCACGTGCGAGGTGGGGATTGGTGTGAAGATCTCGTTGAAGCCTTATCGGGGAGAGGCAGAGGCCACATGGAGACAGGTGTGCAGAAGAGAAGAAGGCGATGTGAAGATGGGAGCAGAGACTGGGGTGATGTGGACTCAAGCCAAGGAGCACTGATAGCCCCTGACACTGGGAGAGGCTCCGAATGGAGCCTCCCACCGTTGCCTGATTGCAGACTTCTGGTCTGCAGAACTGGGAGAGAAGAGATCTCTGTTGTTGTAAGCCACCAAGTTTGTGGCGACTTGTAAGGGTGCAGTATACAAAATAATATGTACTCTCTATAGAAAATGCACACAAATCCAAAAAGAAGAAAGGTCCTGGTAATTCCATAGTTAAGTAATTCTGTGGTTAAGGGACACACACACACACACACACACACACACACACACACTATGGGGTTATTCTAAACACTCTTCTATGTCTTATTTTTTTTAGTATGATTTTAATGACTTGCACCCTATTCTCTCTTACGCAGATGCTATAATTAAACTGCTAATCCTCATGTTAGATGTTTCAGTTGTTTCTGTTAACAAAACCATTGCAGATCTTTTTGGTGATAGCAACTGGGGCCAGGGCAGGGCTGGCACCTGGACTATCATGAGCTTCCCAAAGCTGAGCCAGGGATTGGGCAACTGGCAAGAGCCTGGGTGGGGTGGGGGTGGGGGGTTGGGAGGATGTGCAGGACTGACCGGACATTACTAGCATGAGGGAGTGGCCTCCAACCCATGACAATACTTTTTTTTTTTTAATGAATAGGATTAAGAAAATATTTATGACCCAGATGAGAAGAGCAGGAGGGTGTTTTCAACTTTGGATTTAGAGAAATGAAGGTAGATTGTAGGTTTATGGGCAAATGTAGATTTATGGCTATGCCGTGATGTTGCTTGGAGCAAACATTGGCTAGAGGCTGCCTGTTGCTTCAGCCTTGCCTCGCCCATGGGATGCAAAGCTTGACAAAGCCATTTCCTGCATGAAACACATCTCCCCTTGCAGGGGCAGTGGAGTTGGCTTCAGCTATCACCAAATGTTCTGCAGGGAAGACTGCATTATATGTGGAATCAGGAAAAAGACCATTTTATATTTCTTTGGTGTGTAGTCACTGTCTTGTGTATGATCATGTCTCCATATTTCCATTTGGGAGGAGAGTGACCTAAGCTGGGGGTGGAAACGACAAATGATCTTAGAAAGAGTGGTCAGAGAGTGGAATTTCTATCTATGCTACCATCAAAAGACCTAGGTTGAACCCTGAAGACATTACACTGCGTGAAATAAGCAAGTCACGAAACAGCAAATACTGTGTGATTCCACTTGTATGGGGTTCTTAGAATAGTCAAATTCATAGAAACAGAAAGAAAAATGGTTGCCAGGGATGTGGGAGAAGAGGAGTGAGCGGTTCTTCATTAATGAGAATTTCACTTTGGAAAGATGAAAAATTTCTGAGATGGATGTGGCCTTGGTCAGGCAACATTGTGAATATGTTTCATGCCACTGAACTGTACATCTAAACATGGACAAAATGGGAAATTCTGTTAGGTATATTACAAAAAAGGGATTTTTTAGGAGTCCTGGACAAGAAGGTAGAAAAAGAACAGAGGGGAATAGAGAGAGAAACCCCATAGACTGGGGAATAGAACAACCACCCAAGTTTACACATCAGGGATATGCTAAGAACTTTATATGCCCATCTCGTGAATTGTATAGGAGATATGTGATGATTTTCTCTACTTTACAGATGTAGGAACTGAGGGTTAGCAGGTCTAGTAGCTTCCACGGGACTACTGTAACAGAGCTGGAATTCAAATTAGGTCTGCTGTGTGCAGAACCCACCTTCATTACCTTTATGGAGCCTTGACCACTACAGGATGTGCTTTGCACATTTGTTTCACTTAATTCCCATAACACCTGGGTCAGTTTGTTATTCTTGTCTCATCCTATAGATAAAAGACACTGAAGACTTGGATGTTAAGAGGTTTGACTAACTGTACAGCTAATGAGTAGCAGAGTCTGTATTTGAACCCAGGTCTGCTGGGATTTGGAACCAAAGTGAGGTTTTTTCCATGGCTTACTGGCTTAAACCAAGCTCCAGGGTAGAGTTTCTCAGCCATTCTCCTTTCAGTCTGGCTGTCTGCTGCAGCAACTCTCCTGCTGCTCTTGTTCTCTTAGATTAAAGATGGTCCCTGGCTTATAGGGTCTTTTCTCTAACAACCAAAGTTGTACAAGTCCTAATTTGCCTGCCTTCATTACTTAACCTAAAGATTCCTGATACCAACACCCTTTACTCTGAGACATTGTATTACAAAGATTTATTGACTCATGTGTCTCGTCTATGAGGTTATAGGCTCTAAGGGGTTGTGAGCTCTGATTTCTGTTTCTTTAGTGCCTAGCACTGTGCTCTCTGCACAGGAAGGGCCTATTCAATGTATGTTGAAAGAATGAATGAAGTAAACCAGGGGTTCAAGGACAGATTTTTATTAATTCCTCAACATAAGACTGATCTGGTCCGTATATAAAATAATCTATGAAGAATAGTGGTCTGCTTTTGTCCCTGATGTTGGTGTTCACCTCTGTTTATTTGAGAGATATTGACTGAAGCCTTTCTGGGTGGGCTGGGAAAGCAGAAATAAATATGATAACCCCCTGCTTTTAAGAAGCTTACAGTCTAGAAGGTGGTGCAAAATTACATACAAATCCTTAGAACAGTGGTCACAAGGTTAACAGTGTTGAGTGTCCTGCAGAGAGATGGGATTTCTAGAGAAAGACAAGAATGGAGACAAAGTGAAGTTGTTAAGATTCTTTGCCTCTACATCCAGGCTGCTTATGAGCTGTGTGACTCTAGCAAATTACATAATCCCCTAAGGCTCAGTTTCCTTCTGTTAAAAAAAAAAGGCAGGGGGAGAGGGCTTAATCAGTTGAATTGTGTTCCCCCACAAGTACTGAAGTCCTAGCCCCTGTCAGTATCTGTCAATGTGACCTTATTTGGAAATAAGGTCTTTGATGATGATCAAGTTAAGGTGACATCATTGAGCTGGGCCCTTATCCAATATGACCAGCGTATTATAAAAAGGGTAAGTTTGGACTCAGAGACAGGCACATACAGAGGGAAGGCAATATGAAGACACAAGAGAATGTTACCTACAAGCCAAGAAATGCCTGGGGCTACCAGAAGTTACAACAGATTCTCCCTCTCAGCCCTCAGAAGGAACTAATCTGTTCAACATCTTGATATCAGACTTCTGGCCTCCAGAACTGTAAGATAATAAATTTCTGTTGTCTAAGTCACCCAGTTTGTGTTACTTTGTTATGGTAACCCTAGGAAATGAATATGGGGCAGTAACAGTGCTTATCTCATGGAAATGTGAGGATTAGATGAGATAATAAAGGCAAAGTGCTTAGCACAATTCTTGGTACATAGTAAGTGCTTGGTAATTGTGGGTAGGATGAGCACTCTTGATGTGGGGGGAATCAGGCCAGGCCTCACAGGGGTGATGGCCTTTGCATTAAGGCTTGAAGGCTGGGTAGGGTGTGGGTATTGAGAAAGTGTTGGAGGAGGGGTTCATGGAACTGTCATTTGCAGTGACATCCTGGCCCCAGAGAGGACTTAGGCTGAGCCCTGAGGTTCTTGCCTTCTGGCTCAGGGACAAGTAGCCATTGGAGAATGTGGAGGATTCCTGTTATTTTTACATTCCTTTCTTTTGATAACAGCCACTCAGTCTTCCTTTGGAATAGTCACCCCCCTCCCCTGCTCTAATCATGGCTCTGTCCTTCCTCAGGCTGGCCAGCGTGAGGTCTCCAGCCTACTGGGCCTCACAAAGAGTCCAAGAGGTGGCATATACCCCAAATAGGGCCAGTCGGAGTTCTCACTAAGGATAGATAGAGATAGTGAGAAAGGAGGGATCTTTGATCCTCTGGCATGGAGCCAGTAAGGACAATGAATCTGGTGCTTCTTGGGGCTATTTTCCCTGACTGTGTTGAAGAAGCCATCTTTGGGATCAGGGAAACAGGCTAATGTGCAAATAAAAGTAAATCTGAGAGCTGGAAAGTGATGGAGATGGATGGATTGATGGCTGGCTGGCTGGCTGGCTGGAGTGAGGGAGAGAGAGAACGAGAGAGATCTGAAGGCAGTGATACAGTGTTTGAGGCCCAGGAGACAGAATTCCTGAATCCAGGTATCCATGGACTTTTAAGTAATGAAAACAAATACTTTTTACCCCCTTGCACCAGTTTGTGTTGGGCTTGATTGCACACGTCCAGGAGAGTCCTGACCTAGTCATTGTCTTCAGGCACCAGCCTTTCCTCAGGGGCAAGCAGCTCCTGGGTATGAACTTTCAAGAGGGTGGTGAAGGTGGTGTCTGTTAAAGCCCAGTGGATCACAGAGGACAAGACAGGCCTTCCGTGCAATTTCACATCAGGAGTGGCTTCTGTCTATGACTTTCCCTCAGATGTCCTCATTGTGCACAGATCTTTTGCCTCTTTCTATTTTGGCCAAAATCCTCTGTGGGAAATAAGGCTAGTCCTGCAAAGAGTTTCAGAGATTTTAAGAAGGCAGAAGCCTTACTTCTCACATTGAATGGAGAATTCCAGGAGTGTGAGTTGGGAAACCTTCAGGACCCTCTGAATGGCTGTGGAGAGGCATCCCTTTTCTCTTAATGTGTTGAGGAGCTAGATCTTCTTAGCGTGTTCCACTCAAGCTTAGTTTCTGGTCCTCCTCATGTGTCTACTTCAGTGCTGATTTAGTTGTTTTTCTCATCCACAGGGATCACAAGAAACTCTAGGGTCCAGATTTTACAGTGCTGACCTTCACTCAACCATGTGTGCAAATACTCATATACAGATAGAACTCGAGTTTGCCCAACACTAGTTATCTCTGAATGTCTTCTGCCAAGAATTTAATATATATATTTCTATTTAGACCTCTAGTCTAAAGGTGGTTTGTTAGTATACAAGGTTACGAAAAAATTGAACACTTTCAAAATTTTATTTTTCAATAACTAGTTAATGTCAGAACACATGTACTAAATTGTAGAGTTACACTTATGTATATCAATTTTCTGACAGGAGGTTTGAGAGAATGATGGGTACATCATGGCTGCTTTTCAACCATTGAAGGGCTCTGTGCTCCAAGACTTTTTGGGAGAATTAAGACTATAAAACTATAGGCCAGGTGACACAAGAACATATAGTGAACATTTGTAA
Organism: Suricata suricatta; assembly: GCF_006229205.1. Lineage (NCBI taxonomy): Eukaryota > Metazoa > Chordata > Mammalia > Carnivora > Herpestidae > Suricata > Suricata suricatta. The sequence continues at coordinate 26,204,245 of NC_043710.1, read as the reverse complement.
GCTTATGGCAGTGACTACGACAGTGTCTTTAGAAACTGGTTTTGACCCCATGTGCATAAAAATCCTAGTTACTGACTGAGGGCTATCAGTGAGCTCTGCCCTTTTATCGTCTACGCAAACTAGATAATTGTTTATGGCCAGAGCAGTGCCCAGCACAGTGGAGGCACTCATTAAGTGGTCGGTAGACTTAATGGGTATTGGTAGCGAACTCTGTTTCTCTTCTCTCTCGGTGTTTTAGCTCTGTTGGACTGCCCCTATTAGTTCCCAGAATGCTCTACCCTTTTTCCCCCCCTCAAGTCCCTGCCTAGAACAGTGTGCATTCATCCAACAAATATTTATTGAGTTGTTATTATATGTTAGGCATTTGTACAGATACTAGGGCTTTCACAATGAACAAGACAATGGAGCTTACATTGTAGCTGAGGGAGACTGACGATAAAGAAAAATCAGTACATATAATATACATTATATCAGATGAAGAAAAGATCTGCAGAGAAAAATACAGCTGGGAGAGAGGAAGTTGTGTATATGTGGGTGGGGGCTGTTGTTGCAATTTTAAAGAGAAAGTGACAGCTGACCAATTAGCTGCTGCTCCTTCTTCAAGCCCTCTTTGCACCCCTAGACTATGTGAGCACTCCCTGTTTCAGGTTTCCAGAGCACGGTTACTTCCTTTGTCCTTAGGATCTTTATAACTGCAATTGTTTTACAGAAACTTTTCCCCCGCTGGATTGGGCTTCACAAAACTAGGGCCGTGTTGTCTTATTCACCACTCTATTCCTGCCATCGGGGACTGCCTTGCCCAGGACAGATACTCTGTGACTATTTACTGGGTGAACGGATGAGAGAAAATGGGACAGCCTATGTTTTCCTGCTCACTATGTGTACTATAGAAATGATGTATTGACTCTTGGGCTGTTGTACACATTAGGAGCTTTGGAAAGCAAAATGTCAAATAATTGGTGAGCCTAAAATTAGTGTAGAGCAGGGCTTCTCCAACCTGAATATACATGCCAGCCACTTGCAGACCGTACTTTCCAGAGAGGGCTGGACAGGATATACCAGCTCACATGCTCTTTTTGTGGTAACACAGACATTTCTTCCAGTGAGACATGGGGTCTATTTCTCTTCCTTCATCCAGACATGGGGTCTATTTCTCTTCCTTCATCCAGACACAGGGTCTATTTCTCTTCCAGTCTGGGTGGAATATGACCAGTGGAGGTGACATTGTGCAACTTTTTGAAATGTCTATTTTTGGAAATCAGCTACCATGTGGTGAAAAGACTTAATCTCAGGGTCTTTCTTGGAGCTGTTGAAAATAATCTCTCTTTCTTATGAATGTGTAAGCCTGGAGTAGCTGGGGGGTCCCTCATGTGGTAGGAAACTGCTCAAGAGTGAGACCCCTATGTTGGGAAGCAGAGTTGACACAGAGAAACCAAATCTCAATGATTGTTTGAGCTGCATGATCCACACATACCTGAAATCACCTTAGAGTTTTCCATTAGAAGAGCCAACAATCTCCTTAATCTCCTTCCCACCTTTTTTGGTAAAACTACTTCAAGTTGGGTGTTTGTCACCTGCATCAGGTGAGGGGCGCCTGGGTGGCTCAGTGGGTTAACCATCTGACCTGGGCTCAGGTCATGAACTCGCAGTTTGCGAGTTTGAGCCCCATATTGGGCTCTGTCCTGACAGCTTGGAACCTGGAGGTGACTTGAGATTTTGTGTCTCCCTCTCTCTCTGCCCTTCCCCCACCCCCCTCTCTCAAAAATAAATAAACATTAAAAAAACTTTCATAAAAAGAAGATTCATGGTGAATATGAATTCATGCCAATATTCTTGGCAACACAGTCTATAAACCTAGTTTTTGATAACTATTTAGCACTATTAAAAAAACAAGGATATAGCTATTCTTACTTCTCTAAAAATATCCTTCAGGAGCTATATCCATCAATTACTATTAATGAGCACATCCCAGCTTCCAGCCCTTTGATGATCTGGGCACCCTCGTCAGGTGTTTCCGCACTCTTCCCTCCGTGACACCTGCAGTTTCCCAGGATAATCTACACCTGTTCTCAGCATGCCCTGCTGAGGGAAAGACTGGTTGGACCCAAGCGAACCCCTTGGAGATCCTGAATGATTCATCTTGAAAAGAACCCCGGGTTTGCCTGGGACTTTTGGGGGAGTTGTGTGAGAAGCTCTAAAATACACACGAATGAGTAAATCGGGACTCAGTGCCAATTTGGAGCGATTAAAGGATCCCGTGAAAGCTGAACCTCTAGAGAGAGGTACCTGCTTCTGTTGTATAATCCTGTAAATGCAAAGGGTCAGAGGAGTAGCCTCTTTTGATCGAGCACCTGTGCACACCCACTCTTGCCCCTTGGGTTCTTGGCACTAGCAGAACTCCTGTCATCACGGCGGTCAGCCCCAGGCTCTCTCCTATCACCCTGGGAGTGTCTTCTAAAGAATTCTTCCGGAGCTGGGTTCTGGGCTGCGCTGAGTACTCTTAGTAAGCTTAGATCTGGCCCCTGGGTCTCAACAGCAGGAGCGAGTTGCCAGAAGGATCACATTCTTCCTTTGAGGCAGTTCACTCTCCTTTCTCTTAGCAGGAGGTGGTGATGTGCTCTTCCCTACGTGGCGCTCCTCTCTCTCTAAATCTCCATCTAACTTCAAGACTGTCAGAGGCCACCTTATCTGGGAATCCATCTGGACCCTCCTTTTTCGCTCAGGCCTGACTAGTTTCTTCAGCCCTAGAGCTTCAGGACTCACTACACAGGCTTCATGAATGAGGTTTTTGGTACGGTGCTTTGGTGGCAATGATCCGGGATTCAGAACAGCTTCTTCTACTCCCATCTTTCCGAGACGGCCTCTGAAACTGTCCAGTGGGCTGTGTTATAGCCCATGGGCTCTAGCTGATGGGAAGTCAGGGTCTCACCTCCCTCCCTTCTGGAGGGCTGGGCGGCTAAACTCTGGAGCCCAGAGACCTGCTCTGTCCCTTGGTAGCCGTGTGAGCTTCACTCCTCACTGCCTCACTTTTCTTACCTGGACAATGGGATAGCGATGAGTTCTACTCCTCAGCATTGCTGTGAAGAGTATATAAAAGGATCCAGGTACAGCTAAATTTTGTAGAGTGCTTGGTACCTCAGAAGAACTCAGTAACACCATTGCTGCTAATAGTAATTAATAAGAATCTAATGAATATCAAATAGAAGACAGGGAAGAGTTTTAGGTTCCAGCCCCTGAGCCTCACGTGGAAATGACCTCGGTGACTTGAGGCGGTGTCCAGACCTTGCTGTGTGTGACCCGTTCCATGTTTTCACCTGCCCAGCTGCTCTGTGTCTACCGTAAATAAGCCGCGGCCCCCATAGTGGTGCTGCGGGAATCAGGAGTGAGGCCAGGAAAATATTTTGCAGTTTTGGCTGAACGACGGATTAGCATTCTAGACTGTTTATTTCTTCCCTAGAATTTACTTTGCCAGCTCCCAGCCCTGTGGTCAGGGGCAAGAGATCTTTACTTACTTTAAGAGAAAGCCAAGGGTGAAAATAATACTCCTGTTTCTGCTGTTTCTGAAACAGAGGGACTGTAAAGGAAGCTTCAGAGAAACGAGTGTGGGTTCAGACAATGCTTTCTGGCTGGTAAGGAATGAAACCACAAGGATTAGGAGGTACATTGCACTTTAAAAAAAAAAAAGGAGTAAGCAAGGGACTTAACTCTATATGTACTGGAGTGAAGTTCAGTATTTGTGATCTAGTCTTTGGCTAGTGGTGGTACAGTATTCGGTAAATATGTACATATATTTAGCATGTATTGTGTTTAGAATACAGAACCCTTTGCCTGACTCTAGATGGAGGAGCATTTGTTATGTAGTTCTTTGACCATAGAGTAGGATTCTGTAAGCAGAACTATCCCTCTTAAATTCTATCTGCCCCTTAGATTCTGCCCAAGTATTTAATGGCAAGTATAATATAAAAGTCTGGTGGGCTGGGCGCCTGGCTGGCTTAGTCAGTAGAGCATACAACTCTTGATCTGGTTTCATGGGTTTGAGCCCCATGGTCTGCATAAAACAACAACAAAGAACTCTGGCAGGCTGTGGTTCAGTGTGCCGGCCATTTTGTCTGACAGTAATTCAATGTTGATGGCTTATGATTTTCTATCAAATCTGAATGCTCTTAGCGTTTTGAGTAGAATGACTATTCTTTTTTGGTGGACTGTCCATTGCATTTCCACTAAAAGCCAGTCATGGCCTTCAGTTGTTATTATAATTGAAAATGTCTCCCCCGATTTCCAAAAGCCCTGTAAGGGGACTGTGCCATGCCCCCCCCTTGAGAACCACTAGATAACATAGCATGTCTCTAGTATTCATCTTGTTTAAATGATAGCATGGAATTGAGTTCAGAACTTTCCCCGCTAGACTAGAAGCTCTATGAATGCTACACAGACCCATGTCAGGTGTTAGTCTCTGATTTTTTTTTTTTTTTTGGTGTTTAGAACAAGGCTTGACCCTTTGTGGATTCTTGATAGATACCGTACTCAGGGATGGGAATACCATATAGTACACTATTAATTTTGCATAATTTAGTCAAACTAAATTGCAGAGTTTTTCATAGTCAAGGGTGATATTCAAAATATTTAACACATCGGGGCGCCTGGGTGGCGTGGTCGGTTAAGTGTCTGACTTCCGCTCAGGTCACGATCTCATATCTCTTGGGTTGGAGCCCCGGGTCAGACTCTGCGCTGATAGCTCAGAGCCTGGAGCCTGCTTCTGATTCTGTGTCTCCTTCTCTTTCTACCCCTGTGCTTTGTCTCAAAAATAAATAAATAAACATTCAAAAATATCTAACAAATGATATTGCACAAGCTCTGGCCAATAAGATGTGTTCTGGAGAGTCTGGAGGCCCCCCTGCTGGCACAGGAGCCTTTAGTGGCTGGCTCAGGGGACAGTCCGGAGGGTCCCAGGAATAGGAGACAGGGAGTGAGGTGATAGGAGGGGACAGAATCAAGCAAACTTTAACAGCCAGCCAGGCAACACGAGAAGGTGCTTCTGAATACGATCAGAGTGGCTGCTGTGTCGAGTGCAGCACACAGAACGTTTCCAGGTCACCCCGGGAGCTATTCACCCACTGACCAAATATTGTGAAATACCTGTACAAAAGTTCTCTGGCTTCCAGGCTTTTTCTACTGTTTTCCCAGAAGTTTCTCTTCCCTTTGTTGAGTCGATGCCAGTCCAGATTGTTCACGAAAAGGGTGAGAAAGAACATGGGGGTGCCTCCTGTATTTCACACACATAAGCCACAGACAAATGCCTGTTCCTGGGGAGGCTGCCAAGATTTCCGACACCTTCTCACCCACCTCACTCCTGCCGCTGAGGCCCTAACCCCTTTTTCCAGGTGAGCCTCGTCATCTTCTAAGTCTCTAGAATTTGGCTTAGTGGTTGACTGTGTAGGAGAGATAGTGACAACATTTTGGATTCTGGGACACCTGGATTTTAGTCCTACCTCTTCCCTTATTAGATGAGTAATTGTAGGCAAAGACAGAAAAACCACACAATTAGCCCTCGGTTTCAGTGACTGTAAGATGAAGGACCCACACTGGCTGCTCTCTGGAGCTCTCCCTGTTGAGTTGTTAGGTCCCTGGGTTGTGGAGGTGGAAGGCATGTCCCTATGTGAATCCCATGCCCCCTGCTCCTCGCTTGTGTGGCAGGTGCCCAGGGGCCCCCGCATGGGATCCAGGCTCTGTCCACTCTTCCTTGGCTTGGGTCAGAGGGCCTCCAGCCCTAGACCTTAGCTCAGGGGGTCTCCCGCTGGAACAGTGGCCGTGACTGCTTCCTCCTCCATGTCCTCCTTGCTCCCCTCTCTCCTCCTCTCTCACTTCCTCAAGCTCTTGCTCTTTGTTCTCTCTCTCCTTCTCCATACCTGGGGGACTTCCTCCCCTCACCTGCTTCAGCTCTGAGGAAACCAAAACACTAAGGCCTCCCTCCTGTAGTCCAACTGCCACTTTTTTTTAATAGTTTATTGTCAAATTGGTTTCCATACAACACCCAGTGCTCTTCCCCACAAGTGCCCTCCTCCATCACCACCACCTCTTTTCCCCTCTACCCCTTCCCCTTCAATCCTCAGTTCGTTTTCAGCATTCAGTAGTCTCTCAAGTTTTGCATCCCTCTCTCTCCCCAACTCTCTTTCCCTCTTCCCCTCCCTCTGGTCCTCCATTACGTTTCTCCTGCTTTCCTGTTAAACCTATGAATGCAAACATATGGTATCTGTCCTTCTCTGCCTGACTTATTCCGCTTAGCATGACACCCTCAAGGTCCATCCACTTTCCTACAAATGGCCATATTTCATTCTTTCTCATTGCCATGTAGTACTCCATTGTGTATATATACCACATCTTCTTGATCCACTCATCATGTGATGGACATTTAGGCTTTTTCCATGTTTTGGCTATTGTAGAAAGTGCCGCTATGAACATTGGTGTACATGTGCCCCTGTGCATCAGCACTTCTGTATCCCTTGGGTAAATCCCTAGCAGTGCTATTGCTGGGTCATAAGGGAGTCCTATGATAGTTTTTTGAGGAACCTCCACACTGCTTATTCTGGGTCCTTGGAAAGTTCTTTAACCTCTGCGTGCCTCAATTTCCTCATTTAAAGATGTGATATACCTTCCCACCACAAAGGGCTGTTGGGACCATTGAGTGAGACTGTACATGGAAAATGCTACAGCAGTGTCTGGCGAATGGGAATCGATCCACCTTAGTATTTCCCTTTTCCCTGCAGCAAGTTGACTTGGCTCATTGAATACATATGGGTGTGATATGATTAATCTGCCCTGGAAAGTTTGCATTCTCTTTCCTTCAAGCATTAAAGTATGTGAGTAACCAACTCACTGAGCTTCCTTTTTTCATTCAGCTGCTTGCCATTCCCAGTCCTTCCTACAAACACACACATTCTTCTGCTTGACTAAACTATTTGGAGTTCCAGGACTCACTAGACTTCCTCATTTTTCCTTGTCTCTATCTGGCCAGCATGCCCTTTCCCTAGTCTATCTTTTTTGTGTTCCGTAGTCGTGGGACAGGTTGGCCTCTTATAAATAAATGCTTCAGGAATTGGCTCATGTGCCACCTTCTCCAGGCAGACTTCCCTGATTGCTGCCACTCCCCAAGGCAGAGTTAAGTGGTTTATTGGTTATGCTTTTTAGATACTGTTGTCACAGGGCTCATGCAATGGCAGTACCATTTCTGTTTACTTGTCTCTCTTTTTATTCTGGCACATCCTTGGAGACAGGAACTTTGCTTTATGTACCTTTTTATCCTCAGCACCCAGCCTTTTTCTTCCTTTCTGTTCTTTCTTTCTTTCTTTCTTTTTTTTTTTTTTGAATCTAATACGTGTTCAGTAAATGTTATATGAATGAATGAAGAGGATGGGAAAAGATGTCCTAAGAACTCATTAGAAAAGTTGCAAAGTCATTGTACTAAAGGACATTCATTTTACTAATAGGAACACTTCTCTGTTCTCGTTTCTTTCCAGATACATGTGCCGACTCTGGGCATGATTATAACAATTTTGATTTTTAGAAAATCCATCGCTTTTAGAAAGAACGGGTTAGAGGGGATGGAGATAAGCTGTTAGAGACAAGGATCCTGAAAAATGTGGCCCTCTGATAGTGATACAAACAGAAAAAAGTACAAAACACACAGTTGGGCACCTGAGCACCGGGAAACAGCTTTAAGTGGCCGGGATATCCCCACACAGCTCAACAACTGGCCTTCAAAAAGGATGGCCTGAGTTACTGAAGGTTTAAATTATACTTTGAATACCCTGCTTAAGAAAACAAATCCTTAAGACCTATTGAATTTTTCATGGAGTAAGTTTCAGTCACCGGGAGATGGCATGGGACTGTTCAGCCATTACGATGCTACTTGGACATTTTAAGACAGAAACCGTGTGTGGGTCTGGAGACAGCTCTGCAATCTCATCTCATAACAACTTCTGGCTCTGGAGGGCACCTTGCCAGTGCACAGCAGGATGGTAAATACAAGCTGTTTTCAGGACACGACTTTTTGAACTTGTCTCTCTGGAGCCCTGGAGGCTTCTTGGCATTCTTTGCAGCATTGATGCCGAGATGAGGGAGCACAAGAGCTACATCCTGTCTGGTGCCATTGTCAGCCTCCTATTATCTGTGCAACAGGCTGGGTGTAGGATTTTGTTTGAAGGAAAGCATCCTCAGCTAAAACATGCAGTAAGCATGTTCTTATGGGAGGTAAAATGGGTCTCCAGATACAAGTTCTTAGGAGGCAGCGATTACGAGCATCGTCTGAATGAGTTCAAGTCTGGGCGTCTGGGCTTCACCTCTCATACCTCAGTTTACTCATTTGTAAAATGTGGATAATTATAGTCCCCGTATTACTGAGCTGTTGTGAGAATTAAATAAGTTGAAATAGGTAAGGTGCTTAGAAAAGTGCTTGGCATATAAGAAATCTACCCAAGTGGTTTGGTATTTACTATTCAGGTAGCTTCTTTATCAAGCCTGCCTCTCTTAAGGGGTGAGGCAAAGCTTTGGAAGCCAGTGCTATCTGAGCCTTGAAGAATGTAGGGAGGGGCAGGGCATTTTAGTCTAAGAGCCAGGCAAGGCTAGGAGGGGGAAAGATCACATGTTCAGAGGCACAGTACATGGCAAATATGTTCTTACTAATCAGCGTCTCAAGTCAGGCAGTGTGCTCAGGACGCAGGGGTGAGAGGGAGGGGACAGAGCACAGCTGTGGGGGGAAGAGGAAGAAGCTTGGGCCATGGTGTGGGCTCCCAGTCTGTCTGCCTTGCTCAGGAACCAGAACTTTATTTCAACTGGTATCCTGGACCTGGGTTTTAGAAAGCCACTCTGGAAGTGTGGTGGAGCCTGTAGAGTTAGAAGGAGAAGGGGGTGGAGGCAGTGGCTGTTTCAGAGAAAAAATGCACAGGGTGGGGTGGGAGGCACGGGAGAGGACGAAGATGATTCCAGAGTTTCCTGGTTTGGGCAACAGGGTGAATGTGATGCTGTTCATCAAGATAGAGAAGGCAGGAGGAAGAGCAGGTTTGGGTGGGGAAGGTAATGAGTTCATTTCTGGAACAGGCTGAATTTGAGGTGCCTAAGGGAAATTGAGGCGGAGATACCCAGTAGGCAGTCCGGTGGCCGAGTCTGGAGCTCAGATAGGAAGGGCGGGGCCAGAGACAGGGATTCCAAGTCAAGAACTTATAAATGAGAGTTAGAGCTTTGGGAGTGGTTGAGTTCACTCTGGGGAGAAGCGTGAAGTGATAAAGGAACAAGAATGGAAAGCCGAGGCCATCGATGATTGGGGGTGGGCTGAGGAAGGGGTTGACGGGAGAGACCAGGAGGGGCTGCTCATGTGAGCAAAGTCCTTGACTTGAGCAGGTGGGACACACAAGCAGCCTGCGGGGGGGCCCTTCCCAGGCCTTGGCTGCCCTGATAATTTAACCAAAAAGCCTATTGCTCTCAAAGGGCAAGTAGGGATTTACGATCTTGACATCAGTGTGCCTTGGAGCAGAATCTCAGAGATTTGATGGTCCAGTGGCTTTGTGTGTGTGTGTGTGTGTGTGTGTGTTGTTCAGTTTTCAAGATGACAACCTTTAGAGAATGTGAAGCCTGTTCCAAATCCCAATAGATGATGGAGTGATCAACAGAGGTGTTGACACCAAAGCTGGGGCTGGTTGGTTTCTCTCTAATGTTTGAGGCCAGCATACACCCATTCATCCCATAGATATTTATTAGGCGCCAAGTGCATGCAGTCCCTGTGCTCAGTTCTGGATACATCTGTGGCCAAAACAGTTTCTGCCTCTGGGGCTCACTGGTTCTCAATCTTGGCTGTACCTTAAAATCATATGGGAAGTGTTGAAAAACTCCCGCATGCCTAGGCCATGCCTCAGCCCCAAGAAATCAAAATCCTTGGCAGTGCAACCAGGTAGAAGTAGCTTTAAAAACTCTGCAGCTGATTTTAATGGGCAGCTACAGCGGAGAACCGACTGCGTGTAGCTAATCTAGTGCACTTAGGTATTTCCGCTGAGCCCGGATGGCGGACTCTTGAGTGAGTCCCCTAGTCTTAATTTATCCCTGAGGGGCCAGGAGCTGAGTTGGTCAAGGTGGCCCATGAAGGGCCTGGGCCGAGAGCTTCTGTACCCGACTCCTCAGACGGGGAAGAGCCTTGCACACCAGTGTGGCCTCGGCCTAGGCATGGGCATGATCTGTGCTGTGGCCCTTAACCTGGTTGGCCACTTAGCTTTGATGTTTAAGTAAAAATCTGGTGAATGATTTGCATTGTTCTCTTTTCACCGGGGCTGTCTTCTTTCTCTGTGAAAAACCAGTTGAATTCTTTGTCTAAATGGGGTATTCATTCAGAGGACTCACAATGGACCTCTTTCACCCGCAACTCAATCTCTAGTAACAGAGACCAAGTGCTTGCCAGCAATGTTCTTGTGAAGCTGGCATGCACCCGGCTTTTGGAAATGAACCGTGAGCACTGCCGCCTGGAGAAGCGGGGGCCCCACATGGTGTGTGTTGGGGGGTTGCTGAGAGCCACAAGCAGGGCTCCGAGCTTGCACTGGGGAGCCCTGGAGTTGCTCTCCACAAGGGCAACCAAGCCCTTTTCTCGATGGGACCCTCTAAAATCGTGAGTCTGGCAATCACTATTTAAGCCAGGAAGGGCAGCTGTGTGACTTTGGGTTAGTGATGTGACCTTTCTGAGCCTTAGTTTCAGGCTGAAACATTGGGGAATAGGATTATTGTGAGGATTACATGACATGATCTATGCAAAAACCTACAGTTATCTGCCATGTCCTAAATGAAGGCCCTTTGACGTATAATACAAAACTGAACCCAAAGAACTAAATCAGCCAACAAGCTGTTATGATTTGTCATCCGTCATTTATAAATGAGGCTACTGAAGCCCAGGGAATGGAAGAAACGTGTCCAATGTCACACAGTCATCAAAGGAGATGGACTTTGAACTCAGGCCTCCCACGATAAGAGAGCAAGAGTGGGTTAGCTATTTCTGTGTTCTGGATGTTGTTTAGGATTCAGACAGGAGGAGGGAAGAAGGTGTTGGGGAATACCTGCAGTTTCATCCTGGGAACGGAGGAAAAGGAGCCAGTTTCTGCTGGGACCAACTAGGTGCTAGGCAGCATGTGAACCCTTTTTTGGGTGTACTTATGCATTATTTAATCCACAGGAATAAACCTGCAAGGGAGGTGGTAGGGGTTTTTATTCCTAATTTGGGGAGCGGGAAGGGTTCAGAGGCTCAGAGAAGTTAAGCAACATGCCCAATGTCACAGAGCAAGTGTTTTGAAGCCGGACTTTGAACCAGAGTCTGTCTGGCCTGAGATGCATCTGCCATTTGCTTTGGCTCAATGAATCTTGTTGACCTTGAGAAATGAGGTCTTCTCTGTCTTCAGTTTACTCTCTCACTTTGTAGGAAATCTCATCTCCATTTCCTAGGTCCTGAACAATTAGAGAGGGTAGTTTCCTGGGCTGTTTGCTTGGCAGCCACATCAGGAGGAGAGTGGCAGTGATACGAATGTTAATACTAACAATAACAGTAATTACAACATTGAAGACTATATCCCAAGTGCTCCATGTGTCCCAGACACTGTTGCAAGAACTCAACAGACCTTATCTCAATTTAATCTGTACAACACTCCTGAATGGTTGGGATTATCACTCTTCTTGTTTCTGCAGATGGGAAACTGGCACAGATCAGTTCAGCAACTTGCCTAAGGTCACACAGCTAGTCACTGTGGACCTGGGTTTTGAACCATGTGGTCAGACCCAGAAGCTGCTTGGCAGAACTTGCTGGAAGCAGATGTTGTGGTCTTTGTGCCTCCTGACGTGGCTTCCGGTTGGCACAAGAGGTGTTCTGTGGGGAACGTTCCCTGGGGAATGACTCTCCTCTCACTTCATCTCGAGGAAAGAGCTGTTCCTGGTATGTGGGGTTTCAGTGATGTTGAGAGAGAGCTTACGCTTCCTGCCTGTAGGTTTCCTCGGATTGGTCTTTGTTTAACTTGGCCCTATGTGCTCACGCGGCCCGGCTCTCAGGCCCTCCTTTAATGAGGTGGGGGCTCCCTTTGCAGGAGATCGGGCTCCTGTGCCTTCTTGCCTTGTTCTCTGGCCACACTCTCCTCCACAGGCTGCCTCTGTGTCCCCAGACCTTAGATCCAGGAGCTGGACCCAAACCCTGTCTTGGATGGATGGAGAACCCTCGTGAGACCCTGGCCACCTGGGGCCACCAGCCCAGCTCTGGTCCTGTGGAGCCTGGCCACAGTGGGCACAGCATCCCAGCCTGTGGCTACCACAGCCATGCACCTGGGGCTTATGTTTCTGGGAAGAGAGATTCTGATTTTTCCCTAATAAGTTTTAATTCAATCCCCTGGCTTTCAAGAGGGTATGAATATCATAGCATTCTGCCCTTTTTATTCTGTACTTAAAAATATAAAAAGAAAACTCTAAACTTTGCCTCAATCATAAGATGAACAGCAGTGATTTATTGAGCACTTACTACATGCTACACATTCCACAAACAGCGTCTCACTTAATTCTCTTCACATTTTTGAGGGGAAGTTATTGGTTATCCTGACTTTATGGTTGAAACCTGAGTGTAGAGAGATTAATTAGTCAAGGCCACTCAAGTAAGGGGTGGCTGAGCTGGGATTTGAGCCCAGGTCAGTCTGACACCAAAGCTCTTAACCGGTATCTGTACCACTTTCCACTTCTCTCCTTACCCATCCTCCCTTAGTCCAGAAGTCCAAAATGTTGCAGAGACGGGTGAGAACTTGGACGATTTGAGTGATAAGAGGAGCTATTCTAGTTGCTATTTTCTCCCGACCCACATGGTGTGCCAGTGGTTTCTTCAATCTGGAACCAGGGGGACCTGTAGTTTGTCTGGAGGAAAATATAATTAAGTCCCCTGTCTTTCTCAGCTCGACAGGAACAGCTCTGTCATGTGTGAGTGTGCGTGTGCATGTATGTGTTCCGCCCTTACTTGCTCCTCCTGACAGATAGCTGGTCCTGTGCCTGACTTTGATTCATTTCTAATGAAAAACAACCCTGACCTGAAGATAAGAAATTCACTCAAGCAAGATTGGAGGGCGAGATAATGTGGAGCATGCAATGAGTTCGTTTTAACTGGAGACTTATTCCACCTAAGAGTTCTCATGTGTCAGAAGGGAGTCCGGGTCTGGGAAGGGTGTGCAGAGGAAGCTGGAAAAGTCCCTGAGGTGTGCAGGGAGCTGGGCCTTCCTCCTGCAAATGCTTGGGAGCCCAGACCCTGGGCCAGGAGCGGAGGGTGGGATGCAGTGTCTGATCCAGGCCTAGGGTGGGGGTGGGGGGTCTTTCATTTGCCAGTGAGTGGGCATTTCCCATGTGGGGGCACCTGACTTTCTGGGATATTTTTCTCAAGTTTGTCTCTGCATTCTGACTCTTGATTCCCCAGTGGAGGAGCTAGGTGCCTGCCTTCTCAGCACCCCTGTGCACCGAGTAGGGAGTCGTGACTTAGGCTCCTTCAGTGAGACATGTCTCTACACCCACCCCCTCATCCCCCACTCCACCCCCGCCAAACAGACTTTGATCTTGGGGAAGGTGGCATTGCAAAGGATCTATTTTCAGGGCCAACAACGGTTGGGATCCTGGAAGAGTCAGCATGTGGCCCAGGCAGGTGGCAGAGGCAGGGACATCTTTGCAGGAAGCAGGCCTGTGGTAGCGCTGGATTCTTATTGTTCTTAGTGGCAGAGCTTCTATGTCTGCCTCTCTGACCCTCCAGGAGAGTTGTGAGCTGCAAAGTCCTGCAAGTCCTGAAAATTTGTTGAAGTTTGCTGAATGGCCCAGGGTAGAGTCAATCTTCCTATATGGTCCGTGGATGCTTGAATATTAACTCTGCTGTTGCTGGCCGGAGTGGTCTCTAAATGATTGGGTTCTGTTGGTTGATGGTGGTGTTGGGTTCTGTGTTCTTGTTGATTGCTGTCTGGTTGTTCTATCAACTATTGAGAGGGAGTGTTGAAGCCTCTACCTATAATCGTGGATTAGTCTAGTTTCCCTTTCAGGGTCTAGTGATAATATTGCTTCACCTATTTTGCAGCTCCACTGTTTGGTCAGGATTCTTGTGGACTGAAGGTTTACAGTCATTACGTAATGTCCTTCTATGTCTCTGATAATTTCCGTTGCTCTGAAATTTACTTTATCAGATATTAATATAGGCAACTGCTTCCTCTTGATTAAATTTGGCATGATGTATCTTCTCCCATCTTTCAGCCTACCTATATCATTATGTTGGAAGTGAGAGAGCATATAATTGAGCCATGTTTTTAAATTCATTCTGACGTTCTGTCTCATTTAATCTTGTCTGAGAATGTCTTGATTTCTTGTTTCTTTTCTGAAGGATATTTCTGCTGGATTCTGAGTTGACAGGGTTGGGTGTTTGTTTGCCTCTTTTTTTGTGTCATGTTGTATTGTGTTGTGTTGTTTTTTTTTTTACTCCTTTCTGGCTTCCACAGTTTCTGATGAGAAATACACAGTGATTTAGTTGTTTTTCCTTTGTAGGTAAGGTGTTGTTTCTCTCCAGCTGCTTTGAAGATATTTGTATTTGCCTTTCATTTACAGAAGTTTGTCCATGATATATCCTGGAATAGATTTCCCTCCCCCCCACTTATCCTGTTTGGGGCTTTGCCACTCAGCTCCCTGAAACTAAGGCTTATGCCTTTTGCCACATTTGGAAAGTTTCAGCCATTAGTTTCTTTGAATGCTTTCTTGGCCCTGCCCTCTTTCCCCTCTCCTTCTGGAACTCAGATGATGTGAATATTAGATGTTGTCCCACAGGCCGCAAGGCTCTGTTGAGGTTTTCATTCCTGCCTATTTTCTCTCCATTGTTCACACTGGGTTATTTCTACCAATCTACCTTCAAGTTCATTGAATTTTCTTTTTTCTTCCCTCCATTCTACTGTTGAGCTCATCCACTGAGTTTTTTAATTTCAGTTGCTGTATTTTTCAGTTCTAAAGTTCCGTTTGGTTGTCTTTTATATCTTCTAGTCACCAGATGTTCTATTTCTCTGATGAAACTTTCTATTATTTTTTCAGTTATTTCAAGCATGTCCATAATTACACGTTGAAGCATTTGTGTGGTATCTGCTTGAAAATCCTTGTTGGATGATTATAACATTTCTGTTATTTTGAGATTGGTCTCTATTGATTGTCCTTTTTACATTCAAGTTGAAATTTTCTTGGTTCTTGATGTAAAGTGCTATTTTCTATTGAAACTGGACGTTTTGGTTATTATGGTCTGATACTCTGAATCTTGTTTACATTTTCTGCTTCAGCTGACTTTTTTCCCAGGGGAAGGGGTTGGTGCTACCAGGTGAGGTTAGAAATACAGACTCCTCAGGGATACCTGGGTGACTCAGTCAGTTGAGTGTATGACTTAGGCTCAGGTCATGATCTTTTAGTTCGTGAGTTTGAGCCCTGCTTTGGGCTCCAAACTGACAGCTCAGAGCCTGGATCCTGCTTTGAACTCTGTGCCTCCTTCTCTCTCTGCCCAACCCCCAGCTCATGCTCTGTCTCTCTGTTTCTCTCTTTTGAAAATAAATAAACATTAAAAAATAAAAAGAAATGAAGACTCCTCACTTGTCCTCTGTTGTCACCTGAGTTGGGGAGGGATTCCTCATTCTAGGCTGGAGGTGGGAATTCTGGTTCTCCATTAGGCCTTCACTGACACCACCCTGGCTGGGAGGGGCAGGAGTGCCTTGTTACTGCTCTCACGTGTCTTCCACTGGACACTACAGTAAAGGGAAGTGGCCTCCTTGCCTCTGGGTGGTGATGAAAGTCCTGACTCTTCCCTCGGCCTCCTCTAATACCAGAGGGGAGGGAACAGAGCACCTCCATACTTCTAGGTGGGGTGGAAGTCCAGACTCCCCATGAGGGCTCCACTGACATCGTCGGGGGGACAGGTGTTGTTACCATTTAGTGAGGGGGAAGTTTCTAGCTCCTTACTTGGCCTTCTCTGACACCACACTAGCAGGATGGTGGAGGAGCCTCCTTATAGTCCACAAGGAAGGAGTCTAATTCTTCACTCTGCCTTTGCTGCCCTGGGTGAGGCGAGGCACATTTTTTCCCATGATGTTTGTCTGGAGTAGAGTAGTTGTCTGAGCAGTCTGAGAGTTTTCTGTCTTCCTACCCTTTTCTGGCTTGAGAAAGGAAGTTTTTGTTGGGGCTTTTTCATGCTACAGGTTTCTTTAGCTCCTAGTCTGGGATGTATGAAACAAAGAGAAAACCCAGAAAACTCACCTCCAGGTCACTCCTCACCCGTCTGCCTTCCTCTCCACACCTTTGAGAATTTTCTGATGGTTGTTTTATACATAATGTCTGTGGTGTTTAGTTGTACTTTATGGGAGAAATAGAAGAAAGTATTATCTGCTCCTTGTTCCTAGAGACCAAGTCTCAACATCCTTTATTAAACTGAAACTTTTTTTCTATTTCAGTAGAAACCATTCTACTGAAACTAGCCACAGTGGCTGTTGTTTGTGGTGTAGAACCCTGACTGATACACTGTCCCTCTGAGAAGGACTGGGCCATGGAAGAACTGTCCCCTTGAGTGGGAACACTGGTCTTGTCAACAGGTTTTGAGAATTGGTAGTTCTCTGTTTTGTGTGAGATTGGTTTTCCTCTGTTTTTCCCAAACCATATAACTAGTCTTCTGAACACAAAAACCTTTTCATAACTTTTAAAATAAAGTTTATTATTTTAGTAATCTCTACACCCAGTATGGGCTTGAACTCATGACCCCAAGATCAAGTGTTGCATATTCCTCCTACTGAACCAGCCAGGGGCCCCTGTTACTTTATTTTATTAAAAAAAATAATAGTTATTCTTTGTAAAAAAAAATTAGAAGACATACATAAAACCAAGAGCATCTCATACCAGAATAGCTACTGGTAATATATAATATATATATATATATATACTCACACACACATTTTTTTTGCTTAGTAATCTGCTTTTTCACTTAACCAGATATCCTGATATCTTTTTACTCAAATAAATGTAGCTTAGATCATCATTTTTTGATGGTTACATAAGGTTCCATTGCAAGAGCACAGCAATTTACATATCTTATCTCTATGGTTTCCAGTTTTTTCCCACTGTAAAAAATTCTGCAAGGAATGCCTTTGTAGATAATCATTGGGCACTTTTCTGGTTATCTTAAACTAAGCCCCTAGAAATGGAATTGTTGGTGTATAGGAGACACATTTTTTAAAAAGAGCTTTTGATACATATCTTTACTTATCCTTTCCATCTTGCTTCTAGTTGCAGGACCATTGCTTGGTTCTCATTCCCCTCGAGTTTTCTCATTCACTTATAGGCATTCCTCCTTCAGTCTCCCCTCTGCTTCTCTCTGTCCACTAGTGCTAGCTTGTGGTAGGATGATATGTGACAAATTAATGCACCTACAACACCTTCCATATTCCACTTGCTTCGATCCTGAGGATCTTTTACCATTCATGGCATGGTGGAACTTCCAACCTGAGGTGGCAAGCAGTTTTAAGTTCAGCTGCTGAGGGTTCAGATGGAAGATTCCGGAAGTAGATGTGACCAGCCATTTCCTTCCCTCACCACTGACCACTGGTCCTTAGGGAAGAAGAAAAGTAGAGATGAAATAAGATGGTGAGATAGGAGTAGGAGTGGCCCTCTCTCATGTATCCCTCCACTCCACAAAATGAATCTTGTCCAGGGAGGGGCATGATACAATCGGCCTTGAAGTCAGGAGAACCTGTTTCAGGCTACCCAGGGTGTCATCCCAGGAGGCATCAAGTTTCAGGTCAGTTCTCTATTCATCATGGAAAGACTACCATAGAATGGAAATAATAGAATGGTGTCTCTGATGAGGAGACAGTGTAGGGACAGTCTTCCGTTTTTCCCAGGGCCTTAGAGTGCTGATGGTCAGACATGAGTGTCCCAGTGGCCTCAAGTTGGGATACAAAAGAAGAGGAAAGAGAAGACAAAGTAGGAGGAGGAGAGGAGGGGAAGAGGAGAAAACAGGAGGGGAGAGAAGTGAGAGGCAATGAGAAATGAAAGCTGGGAGGCCTGCAAGTGCTCCTTGCCTGAATGTTGTGGACCCCATGGCAGAAGTTGAAGGACTAGTCATGCTTGTAGGCATCTGATGAGGACATGGTTGCCTCTTAGATAATTTGTTAGCATGAGACACAAGTAAGGACCAGATGAGATGAGTTACATCTGAAGTCAGAAGACGGAATGGGACCAAGACAGATATAGACAGTGCAGTAACTTTTTTCTTACCCTAGATGTAGGGTGACATTCCCATAACACCCACTCACAACACATATATACACATACATGCACGTTGAACCAAAATGGTGGTTAAAAGGCTTTCTTTTTTATTTTATTTACCTGAAAGTAACTAGATTAGTTATTCTACACTGGCCAGAATAGGGATCCCAGGAAGAAAGTACACTGTTTGAGAAAGGGGCGGGGGAGGGGGGGAAGGGAGGGATTTTTGTAGTCCTGAGTTCACATTGACTGAAAATCTTTACCAATTTACTTTACTAAACAACCCTGGTCTAAGAAAATATATTTTCCAGATTCAAGCCTTTGCATATTCCCAAGCAAATTTATTTATTTATTTAATTTTATTTATGTGTTACCTATATGCACACTGGTTATTGAATTTTTTTAAAAATCCCATTTTGTTCAAACAAAAACATTTACAGATGGCCAATATCATGTAAAACAAAAATCAGTTGTGGAGTATGGAGAATGCTTTCTCTCAGTCATCTGACGTTCATAATAAAGGGGCTCTATGGAGCCCTTAGGACTCAACAGATATGAGGCTACCAGGTATGGGTTGCCAGTGTTGACCAAGGTGTTTTATGGGGGCTGAAATCTAGCTCCTGTACTACTCATCAAGACTCTGGCTCTGGCACAGGGCTGTGCCTACCTGGGGATACCATTGCCTTTTTCTTTTTACAAAGTATAGCCTGCTTACAAGCCATGTGTCCACAGAGCAGCTTGTACCAGAGGAGATTTCTTCTCAAATTCATTCACCCAGATGGGGCACCTTTTGTGCACAGGACACATAAAGGCAGCTAAGGGTCCTGCATGAGCACACTTTGAAAATAACAGTAAGGGTTTACAGGTACATAGAATTTGGCTTTCTATTTTGAGTTCCTAGTTTGCTACTAAATTTCAAAACAAGTTCAGTACATTTCCTTGTTCCAGACTTAGAACATTACTGCTCAAGTGTGGGCAAGGGGCCAACAGCCTTTGGAAGAGTGGCGACTGATACTGTCATTAAACTATGGAGAAATATTCCAGGCAAGACTTCCTCTGGGTAGAGTCCCTTGTTGTGATTTATTTTTGGGTAATTGTAAAAATCAAAACTAGGAGACCAACCAATCGCTTTAGTGAAACATTCTATTTTACAGTCAGGAAATGCTGATCCTGAGAAATTATGGCTTATATTGAAGGCCATAAGATTCTAGTTGGTAGAGCCGAAACTCAAAACTAAAGCTTCCTGGCTATGATCCCAGGACTTTTCAGTTGGCTGTGTGGTGATGGAAACCGTATAGCCAAGGAAATGATGGAATCTTCTTCCCTCGTCTCCTTCCTCCGAAGACAAATATTTACCATTTGGAGACACTCTAGGAATGGTCCTACTTTGAGGGAGGAGAGTGCCTCAATCCACATGGGAGCCTAGGAATGGGCCACTGGGTCATGTCAATGAAACAGGTGGTCTCTGTATCAGTAGCTTCTTCGGTGCTGAAATGCCTCCTTATTCTGCCTTGGTGCTGAATCAGCCATGGGAGTCATGTCTACTTCCTGGGGTGCAAGATGGCGGCCCCAAATAACGACAATAATAATAACAACACTAATGATGGCAAGCACCATCATCATCTTGTTTGGTCCAGGCAGATCACCTTTGATCTGAGGATTTCTAAGCATGTTGCCAACATGACCCAGCAGCTAGTGTCATTATCTCCCTTTACAGACAGAGAAAATGAGGCACAAGACGTTTAAGCTAGAGGCTCAAAGTCACGCGAGGCATCATTAGTGGAGACATGTGAGGAACTCAAGTCTTTGCTCTGAAATAAAATCTGTAGGCACCTAACAGGCTTTTGGTTGGCAATGGCTGCTCTTTACGAGGATGGTATATTTTTATAAACCATGCCATAAAACTGAATACCGATCATTAGATTTCATTTCAAGCATGTCTTTCACAATCTTAAATGCTATGAGCATGTGGCAGACGTTCCTCTTCTCCAAACACCCTGTTCCACACATAGTCCTCTGTAATACTCAGTGGATCCCCAGTGGTTCAGGAAGGTGAACCCACTCTACCAAGATTCAAAGTTGGCATTATATGACAGAGGAACATTGGTCAAAGTCTCATGGAGGGGAGCCTCAATTTGTTGTTTTCCCCCAGCTTTATTGAGGTATAATTGACAAATAAAATTGTATCTATTTACAGCGTACAACATCATGATTTGACATAACTTCTACTTTGTGCAATGGTTACCACAACTCTGTTAACACATCTGTCACTTCACAGAGTTACCTTTCTTTTTCTTTCTCTTCCTTCCTTCTTTCCTTCCTTCCTTTTTGTGTGTGTAGAGAGACCACTCTCTTAGCAAATTTTAAATGAACAACAGAGTATTATTAACTGTGGTCACCAGACTGTACATCAGATCTCTGGAGATTATTCATCTTGTAACTGAAGGTTTATACCCTTTGCTCAGCTTCTTCCCACCTTCTTATTCTCTGAGTTCCTGATAACTATCATTCTGCTCCATTTCTGTAAGTTTGACTTTTTTTTTTTTAAGATTCTATATATAAGTGAGATCATAAGTGAGTTTTTCCCTCTGGCTAATTTTACTCAGCATAATGTCTTCTAGGTTTATCCATGTTGTTGCAAATGGCAGAATTTCCTTCTTTCTCATGGCTGAAAAAATAATGTTCCATTGTATGTATGTGTGTGTGTGTGTATATATATATACACACACACACATATATATATGAAATTTTCTTTTTCTTTTTCTTAATTTTTTAAATGTTTTATTTATTTTTGAGAGCAAGAGAGAGAGACAGCATGAGTAGAGAGAGAAATCAGAGAGAGGAAGACACAGAATCTGAAGCAGGCTCCAGGCTCTGAGCTGTCAGCAGAGCCCGATGCAGGGCTCAAACCCACAAACTGTGAGATCATGACCTGAGCTGAAGTCGATGCTTAACTGACTGAGCCACCCAGGTGCCCCATCAAATTTTCTTTATCTCTTCACCCATTACTGTTATTTGAGTTGTTTCCATATCTTGACTGTTGTGACTATTGCTGCAGTGAATACGGGAATGCAGATATCTCTATAAGAAACTATCATTTCCTTTGAATATATACCTAGGAGAGGGATTGCTGGATCATATGGTAAGTCTATTTTTAGGTTTTTTGGGGAATCTCCATACTGTTTTACATAATGGCTAAAACAATTTATATTCCCATCGTAGTGTACAAGGATTCCCTTTTCCCCACACCTTATTACTAACACTTATTATCTGTTGCTTTTTTTTTTTTTGATAAAAGCTATCCTAACGGCTCTTTTGCCTATTTTAAAATCAGACTTTTTTTTTCTTTTGCTGTTGAGTGGCAGGAGTTCCCTTTGTATTTTGGATATTGACTCTTTATTAATATATAGCTTGCAAATATTTTCTCCCATTCTATAGGTTGCTTTTCATTTGTTGTTTCCTTCACTGAAAAGAAACTTAAAAAAAAATTTACTGATTTTGAGAAAGAGAGAGAAAGAGCATGTGCAGAAGCAGGGGAGGAGCAGAGAAAGAGGGAGAGAGAATCCCAAGCAAGCTCCATGCTGTCAACACAGAACCCAATGTGGGGCTTGAACATGAAGCTGAAACCAAGAGTTGGATGCTTAGCTGACTGAGCCACCCGGGTGCCCTGAGTACAGGAACTTTTTAGTTTGATGTAGTCCTACTTATTTATTTTGCTTTTGTTGCCTGAGCTTTTGGTGTCATATCCAAGAAATCATTACTAAGCCCAACACCAAGGAGATTTTTCCTATGTTTTCTTCTAGAAGTCTTATGGTTTCAGGTCCTTCATTTAAATCTTTTTTTTTTTAATGTTTTTTATTTATTTTTGAGAGAGAGAGTGCGAGGAGGGGAGGGTCAGAGAGAGAGGGAGACACAGAATCTGAAGCAGGTTCCAGGCTTTGAGCCAGCTGTCAACACAGAGCCCGACGTGGGGCTTGAACCCATGAACTGTGAGATCACGGCCTGAGCCAAAGCCGGACGCTTAACCGACTGAGCCACCCAGGTGCCCTCTTCATTTAAGTCTTTAATCCGTTTTGAGTAAATTTTTGTGAGTTAATTTGTAATGTAAAATAGGGATCCTTGGGGCGCCTGGGTGGCTCAGACAGTTAAGCCTCTGACTTTGGCTCAGGTCAGATCTCACGTTCGTGGGTTCGAGCCCCGCATCAGGCTCTGTGCTGACAGCTGGCTCAGAGCCTGGAGCCTGCTTCCTGTTCTGTGTCTCCTTCTCTCTCTTCCCCTCCCCCTCTCATGCTCTGTCTCTGTCTGTATCAAAAATAAATAAAACATTAAAAAAAATTTTTTTAATAAAATAGGGTTCTAGTTTCATTCTTTTGAATGTGGATATTCAGTTTTCCTAACACCATTTTTTGAAGAGACTATTCTTTCTCCATTGTATGTTCTTGGTGTCCTGGTAAAAGATAGTTGACCATATATGTGTGGGTTTATATGAAGGCTCTTTATTCTGTTCCACTGGTCTATGTGTCTGTTTTTTGGCTAGTACTATACTGTTTTCATTACTATAGCTTTGTAATATAGTTTGAAATCATTAAATGATGTTTCTGGCTTTGTTTTTTCTTTCTTAGGATTGCTTTGGCTATTTGGGGTCCTTGGTAGTTCTATACAGATTTTAGAATTGTTTATTCTATTTCCATGAAAAAACATCAATGGAATTTCCATAGGGATTACACTGAATCTGTAGATGCTTTGGATTGTATGGACATTTCAACAGTTAATTTTTCAAATTCATGAATATTTATATATTTCTCAATTTCTTTCATCAGTGTTTTACTGTTTTCAGTGTACAGATCTTTCAGCTCCTTGGTTAAATTTATTCTTAAGTATTTTATTGTTTTTGATGCTATTATAAATGGGATTGTATTCCTAATTTCTCTTTCTAATAGTTTGTTGTCAGTGTATAGAAATGCAACTGATTTTTGTATATTAATTTTGTAGCCTGCAACTTCACTGAAATTATTTATTAGTTCCAGCAGTGTTTGGGTGGAGCCTAGGGTTTTCGATATGTAGGATCATGCCACCTGTAAACAGAGACAAGTTTACTGCTTTCTTTCTGATTGGATAGCTTATTTGTTTGTTTTTCTTGCTTACTTGCTCTGCCTAGGATTTCTAGTACTATGCTGAATGGAAGTCGCAAAAGTAGACATTCTTATCTTGTTCCTAATCTTAGAGGAAAAACTTTCAGCTTCTTACTGTTGAGTATGATGTTAGCTGTTGGGCTTTCATATGTGGCCTTTATTATACTCAAATACATTCCTTCTATACCTAATTTCTTGAGAGTTCTTGTCATGAGAGAATGTTGAATTTTGTTAAATGCTTTATCAGCTTCCATTGAAATGATACTATGATTTTTATTCTTCATTCTGTGAATGTGGTATATCACATTTATTGATTTGCCGATGTTGAATCATCCTTGCATTTTGGGGGTGAATCCAACTTGATAATGATGTATGATTCTTTTAATGTGTTGTTGACTTCTGTTTGCTAGTGGTTTTTTTTGAGCATTTTTGCATCTATATTTATTTTGGTAAATTGGACTATAATTTTCTATTCTTGTACTTTATCTAGCTCCTTGAGGTATAAAGTTAGGTTGTTTTTTTGAGATCTATTTTTTCTCTTAATGTAGGCATTCATTGCTATAAATTTACCTCTTAAAACTGATTTGCTGTATCCTATAAGTTTTGGTATTCTATTTTGGTTTCAGGATACTTTTTTGATTTTCCTTTTGGTTTATTTCTTGATCCATTGTTTGTTCAGGAGCGTCTTGTTTAATTTCCACATATTTGTGACTTTTCTAGTTTTCCTTCTATTGTTAATTTCTAGATTCAGCATTGTGGTCAGGAAAGATACCTGTATGATTTTAATGTCCTTAAATTTGTTAAGACCTGTTTGTGACCTAACATATAATCTATCCTGGAGAATGTTCCGTGTGCCTGAGCAGAATTCATATTCTGCTGCTTTTAGATAAAAAGTTTTGTATATGTCTGATAGGTCTATTTGGTTCTAAAGTATAGTTCAAGGCTGATGTTTCCTTATTCATTTTCTGTGTGGATGATGTATCCATTGTTGAAAGTGAAGTATTGAAATCCCCTACTATTATTCCATTTTTCAAATCTGTTAGTATCTGCTTAAATAGGTGATCTGATGTTGGGTGCATATATGTTTACAATTATTATATCCTCTTGATGAATCGATCCCTTTAGCATTATAAAATGACTTTCTTTGTCTCTAGTTACTGTTTCTGACTTAAAATCTGTTTGTCTAATATAATTATAGCCTCTCTGCTCTCTTTTGGTTTCCATTTTGCATAAAATATTTTTTCCCATCCTTTCACTTTGCACCTATATATGCTTTTAAAGTGAAAGTAAATCTTTTGTGGGCAGTATGTAGTTGGGTCTTGTATATATCTTCAACTTCTCTATGCCCTTTTATTAGAGAATTTAATCCATGTAGATTGAAAGTAATTATTGATAGACAAGGATTTACTAATTCCATCTGATTGATTTCTGGCTATTTTGTAGTTCTTTTTTTCCTTTCTTTCTCTTTTGTATCTTCCTTTGTGAATTGATGATTTTCAGTGGGGGTATGCTTTGATTCCTTTCTATTTATCTTTTATGTATCTCATAGATTTTGCTTTGTGATTATCAGGAGGCTTACATAAAACGTCTTATCGCGGTCTATTTTAGGCTGATAACATTGATTCCATACAAAAACTATACCCTTTTACTCCCCCCTCACATTTTATTTTTGATATCACAATTTACATAATTTTATATTGTCTGTCCATCACAATTATTGTAGCTATTGTTATTTTTAATGCTTTTATCATTAACCTTTATACTAGAGTTAAGTGATATACACATCACCATATTACAATATTAGACTATTCTGAAATGACTATGTACTTACCTTTACTGATG
Organism: Suricata suricatta; assembly: GCF_006229205.1. Taxonomy (NCBI): domain Eukaryota; kingdom Metazoa; phylum Chordata; class Mammalia; order Carnivora; family Herpestidae; genus Suricata; species Suricata suricatta. Next base: position 26,178,971 of record NC_043710.1, on the reverse strand, counting down.
TGCTTTATACTTTCCTATGTTTTCATGTTACTAATTGGCATCCTTTCATGTCAGCCTGAAGAACATGCAGCATTTCTTGTAAGGCAGGTCCAGAGATGAACCACCTCAGCTTTTGTTTGTTTGGGAGAGTCTTTATCTCGCCTTCATTTCTGAAGGACAACTTTGCCAGGTAATGTGCTTTGGATTGGATGTTTTTCTTCAGCATTTTAAATACATCATCCTGCTCTCTTCACCTGATCTGCAAGGTTTCTGTTCAGAAGTCCACTGACTTCACTTGTATGTGGAATTTAAGAAACAAAACACAGAAACATAGGGGAAGGGAAGGAAAAATAAGATAAAAACAAAAGAGAGGCAAACCATAAGAGACTCTTAAATACAGAGAACAAATTGAGGGTTTGCTGGAAGGGGGTTGGGTGGGAGGGATGGGCTAAATAAGTGATGGGCATGAAGGAGGGTATTTGTTGGGATGAGCACTGAGTGTTATATGTAAGTGATGAATCACTAAATTCTACTCCTGAAATCATTACAACACTATATGTTAACTAACTTGGATTTAAATAAACAAATAAAAAGAAGTCCACTGATAGTCTTATGGAGGTTCCCTTGTTTGTGAGGAGCTTCCCCCCCCCCCCCGCCTCACTTTCTGCTTTAAAAATACTCTTTGAGTCCATGGTTCATTTTTAGTATTCAATAGTCTCTCATGATTTGTAGGGGGAGGGGGAGGGAGGGAAAGGGGTGATGGTCATGGTGGGGGCACTTGTGGGGAGAAGCACTGGGTGTTATATGGAAACCAACTTGACAATAAACTATTAAAATAAATAAATGAATAAATAAATAAATAATAAAAAATAAAAATACTCTTTGATTTTAGACAGTTACATAAAATGTGACTTAGAGAAGATCTTTTTGGGTTGGATCTTTTTGGGGACCTATGAGCATCATGAACTTGGATATCTAAATTTCTCCTCAGATTTGGACATTTTTAGCCATTATTTCTTTAAATAAGGTTACCACCTTTTTCTTTCTTTTCCATATGAAACTCCAATACTGCATGGGTTGTTTTGCTTGATGGCATCCCATTAATTCATATAGGCTTTCTTTACTCTTTTTCATTCTTTTATATTTGCTCTCCTCTGACTGGATAATTGAAAATGACCTGTCTTTAACTGCGCAGATTCTTTCTTTTGCTGGATCAAATCTGCTGGTAATGCTTTTCATTGCATTTTTCATTTCATTCATTATATTTTTCAGCTCCGGAATTTCTACTTGGTTCTCTTTTATGATTTGTACCTCTCTGTTAAAGTTTGTGTATTGTTTTCCTGAGTTCATTGAATTGTCTTTCTGTGTTTTCTTATAGCTCACTGGGCTTTCTTAAGATAACAACTTTGGATTATTAATTGGACAAATCACAGATCTCCATTTCTTTGTGGTTGGTTACTGGAAAATTATTGTGTTCCTTTAGTAGAGTTTTAATGCCTTGATTTTTTATGTTCTTTGAAATCTTACATATACTGTCTTCACATTTGAAGAAGCAGTCACCTCTAGTCTTTACTGACTGGATTTGGGAGAAAAATACCTTATTTCAGCACTGCTAGGGATTCTTCAGCTTTCTCAGATCTTTTCTATGGATTCACTTGCTTTACATTTCTTGCACCCTCCTGGTGGTGGTGGGATTCTTAAAATTGTATGCCTTCTCTCAATCCTACAAAGCCAGGCCAGCACTGACAGATTTCCATTTACTTACTTTAGTGTAGTGCTGAATCTCAACTTTCTCGCAATCCCGCAGAGCTGGGCTGGCTTTCTCTGCATGCTCACTAGCTGTCTACAAAGGCTTGCATTTGCTTCCTTCATAGGAAGCCAGTCATTGGGTGGGAGTACGTGTAGGTGGGGTGTGTGGAACATTGGGGGTACCTCTGGGACAGTTGGGGGAATATGCAGATGAGACATTCCCAATAGCTTGTTAGGCTTCTTGATGGAGTCTACAAAATGGTTAGTAGATTCTACATTCAGGGGACTTCAATTTGAACCACAGCTCTGCCTTTACTGCCTGTGCCACCCTGGAGTAGGGACTTAGATTCACTGGGCCTCCTTTTCATCTTCAGTTGTAATGGGAAAGATTTGCATTAAATCATTGATGCTATGTTTTAAAAATTAATTCATGGTTGTGTGTGGCAATTCTTTCTACTACATTTTTTCCTCTAAACCTCTGAGGTCTCAGAGAATCTGCCATCTCTCAGTTTTGAGTCTTTGGAGTGCTCTACATCATATTTGTTGCTATACTACCTATTTTTAAAGGCTTTCAAACCTTTTAAAGTAACAGGGATTGAGTTCAGTGAAGGAAATAGCCACCACTATGCATATTTCAATAAGAAAGAAATTCAGTCCAGGGAATTACAAGCTTATAGAACTGTTGTAAGAGCTGGGGAAGTGGAAGTCTAGAGAGTTCCACTGGGTAGCACTATTTCAAAGTGATCCTGCTGTGGTTGTGATCCAGAGATTAGGAAGCAGCTTCCCTGGCTGCTTTCACCACATGTGCCTCTGGCACCTATGAAGCTCATGACTAAGCTCTGGAATGAGGAGTCCAGTGGCCAAAATGTGTCTAAGCATTCATGTTTCTACTATAATGCTGCTTCACACAAGGGCATTATTTGGGGAAACTAATTTATTTCTAAAACCATGCCTTCAAAGGTGTCTGGGAAATGTTGATTTTTCTTTTCTAGCTCTCGAGTTATAGGGAATGGGAAATTAGTGCCAACAGTCCTATTCTGCACAAATACTTGTTTGGATTTCATCTTACATGATGTATTAGTCAGGATAGGCTCTGCTATGCTGCAGTAATAAACAACCCTAAAATTTCAGTGATCTAAAACAATAAACATGGATTTCTTACTCACCAAATATATGTTGCAGGCTGGTTGACCTTCCTCAAAGGTGCACCATCTAGAACAAATGACTTTCAAGACATTAAGGCTGGGGAAGAGGAAGTGGAGGAGGCATATCAGCCATTAGCTGCTTCAGCTCAGGAGTGGCACATGTCACTTATGCCCACAGTCTATGGCCAGAGCTAATCCTATGTCCTCAAACTAAGCTGGAAGATAGGCTAGAAAATTAGGGAAGCACGTAAAATATTTGGTGAACACTTATTTTTAGTCATGGAAAAAAAGGAGGTACTTGGGTTCTATGTTGGGGTGCGCCTGCTGTCAATCTCCCTTTCTCTCTGTGAAAGCCACTGAAGACAAAGACCCCAGGGCTCCTCAAATACCAATATGCCTGCCTTACATATTAAAGGAGCTAAAATCTAGACATCTGCGAGGCATCCTTGAGGAATCAGCAAAAATATTTCCGTCTCCATAAATATATCTCTCACTGGCCTAAAAATTTCCACCATTAACATTACTTTTTGTGTGCTACTTTAAGGATATGCATATTTAAGTGAGTTAAGGCAATTTGTCATATTGGATTGCATTGGGGCACTTTCAGGGAGCAGGGAGCAGAGTATGGGAAACGGACTGGAGGCATGCACTGGGGCATGAGAAAGGTAAACTAGTGTCAGTGGATTCTGTAGATCAGCAAGAGGCTCTTGAGGATATAGAGCAGGGGGCTGGAAGGGAGTAAACAAGGGAGGCCAAGGAAGAGGAGAAGGGGGCTTTAGGCAGTCTGCACATCCCATCTTTGCCGAGGGCCTGATTTCTTTTGGCTTCTAGGGCAGCCTTCCCCAACTGCATCCAGTAAGATCATAAATGTCTCTTTGAATTGAGCCTGCTTTTAGAAGATAAATTCAGAATATCTATTCAACTAGACTGTAGTGAGGAGAATGAGGCTGAAATGGGATACTTGACTTCAAGTCCAGAGCTTCTGGATTTAGAGTCCAAGTATTGACCTTATATTTTTATTTTGTAAAAATGTTTGCTTGTTTATTTATTTTTAGAGATATAGTGCAAGCAGGGGAGAGGTAGAGAGAGAGAGAGAAAGAGAGACAGAATCCCAAGCAGCCTCTGCACTGTTAGCACAGAGCCCCATACGGGGCTCAAACTCACAAACTATGAGATCAGGATCTGAGCTGAAATCAAGAGTTGGTTGCTTAACCTATGAGCCACCTAAGCACCCCCAAAAGTTGACTTTAATTTTTTTATATTTATTTATTTTTGAGAGACAGAGAGAGAGACAGAGCATAAACAGGGGAGGAGCAGAGAGAGAAAGAGATGCAGAATCTGAAGCAGGCTCTAGGCTCTGAGCTAGCTGTCTGCACAGAACCTGATGCAGGGTTCAAACCCATGAACTGTGAGAGCATGACCTGAGCCAAAGTTGGACGCTCAACCGACTGAGCCACTCAGGTGCCCCAAAAGTTGACTTTAAATAATGACTCTAGTGCATACTTACTGGCACTCCTGGGCACGGGTCAAATACAACTGTGTGATCTTGGGCAAGTTAGACGACATTTCTGCATCTTTGGTGGGAGGATTAAATCAGAAAATGCATGTTAGGCACATGGTAGAGAATCAGCAGATCCATGCTATGAAGTTAGAGTGACTTCTTCATGTTAATCTTACATGGCCTCCCCCAGAGGGGAGTTCTCAACGGTGTTTCATTTCTCAGCAAGGATTGGTGATGAAACCAAATGTAGAATCCTATTTGGTCTGTACAACAAACCTGGTGGATGGGAAGTAATGAGGTGATGGTCAGCAAGAAATTGTAGTGTCCCCAGGGACTAGCAAGAGTGAGAAGTCTTTTCTAGCCCTAAGCAGATGACCCCAGTGAACACTGGAGCCATGGGAGATGAGCTATCTCATGGGATCCATGATCATGGCTCAGGGGACACAGCTACTGAGACAGCTCTGGCCAAGTAGGGAGTGAGGACAATTAATTGCTAATCCCTCTCTCCTTTTGCCTCCATCTCCTCTTGGCACTTCCAACCAACTGAGTGTCACTAAAGGCAGAGGGTAAAGGAGGCTGGTAATGTAATCCATAGATTACAGAGGCCCATAGCAGAACCTGGTCCACAGGAGAATTTGCAGAGCTGGAAAGCAGAGCAGAACCAACCCTAAGCAAGAGGCTCCTCAAATTCTCACAGCCCTGAGGCCAAAAAAACTAGGACTCCCCCCCAACCCCACTCCAGGAGTTGCTTAAACCTGGGTCCCCAACCCTCTCTTTCTTTCTTTCCCACAGCAGTGTTAAAGAAGCCACGGACCAAATGGGCTGGTTGGGCAGAGGAGTGCTCTTACTGTAACAGGGAGTAGAGGAGAAGCCTGATTTCCTTGGCTTGTCTTTTCCAGAAGACAAGGGGCAGATATGAACCAGAATTCTCTGGTGTCTGGTTCATAGACTGTTTCTCTATTCATGGGAGGAGTAGGACAGACTCACATTTGTCATTGATTACACATGGCATACGGAGTTGGCCCTTTATGTATATTGCCTCTTTGAATCCTTAGGTGATTAACTCATGGAAATCAACAGCTCCAGGGCCAGCTTCCTTTGGAGGGGACAGGCAGGCCTAGCTCTTAAAAACCTGGTGACAGGAAGTTTGACTGCAAAGCCTCCCCTGCTCTCTGACTCCTGTGAAACCCACCTCATCCCTGTGGGCCAACCACCCATGTATCTTTCCTATCAGGAGAAAATAAAATGTCTGATGAAATTACTCACTCCAGGTGTTAGGAGCTTAATGAATGATACCTCCCAGGAGAATGTGTATTTCTCAGGACAGCCAGAGAGTGGGTGGTACTGAACCAAAAGAGTGAATCACTAATAGTGGAATCCCAGGCATTTAGGGAGGTCATATTTCTTGGGTGGGTTCCTTCCTGACATTGTTTATATTATACAAAGGTGACAGCCACCTATTGTCCCCCTAAAGGAGATTGTCCCTGTGGGTGTGGTGATGAGGAGCAAGGAGGGGAACATTCAGGCTGGAGCCAGGGTGGTCTCATTTTCAAAAACAAATCTGTCCCTTAGAATGTGAGATCGCTTAAGCACTCACACAGCCTCCTCAAGACAGGACAAGAGATCCTGTCCCCTCTCTGAAACCAGGTTCTCTTCACCTGGAACATGGTTCTGTCATTATGCAACGTTCCTGTTGGCAGAGGTGTTTGGGTCCCTTGTTTTCAGGTCTGTGTCATTTCCAAGAAGGAGCTGTGGCCTTTGAGTAGGACTGAGCTACTGAATAGCATTGCCAATGCCAAATGAAGGAGCCAAGAAGAGACAGAGAAGGGAAAGTCATGACTGTCATACAAAGATGAGACAGCTGCCCCATGGCAGCTGGAGGGCAGTCCTGTTGTCCTGTAGTGGCCTTGGGTGCAGACTGGGGTCAAAGTTGGGCTGGGGGCTGAAAGAAGTCAGGCCAGGCCAAGCAAGAGTGGTAGGATGTGAGAAAAGTGACTTTTGTCAGGAGCTGAAGGCTTGGTGGAGGTATCACTTGACATTCAAATCCAGCACCCCATGAATTTATAAAAGCCAGGCTCAACGAAAAAATTTTTCTTATTAGACTTAGCAACATTAACAACAATAATCACTGTTACCATTTTCTAAGTGTTTAATCCAAAGCCAGTACTGAAGTTATTGACTGAAGTCCATACGAAGGCCCAGTTCATTCACCCAGCACGTATTTATGGAGTTTCTTCTCCAAGTCAGGCACTATCCTTGGCACTTAGGGCAGATCGAAGGCCTGGACAGACAAAAACCCCTGTCCCAGTGGCGGGGCCACCATATGCCATTAACAACGTACAACTCTAGGGGGCACCATATGACTCATGGGCTTCTTTGTGCATTGAGCAGCCTGGAGGCCCCAGTTTGTGGCACTCTCATTCTAGCAGATGTAATCGAATACCAATGAGGTGGGCATAATTCTCCTATTATGGTTTGGGACACAGAGGGTTAAGTAACTTGCTAAGTTTTTCAGCCCCAAATGACTGAGCCACAATTTATACCTAAAGACCTTGCAATTCACCTGTGCCATGTATGTGCCTGATAGAGGCAGAGCTAGGTTGGTTGGCCCAGTAGCAGCACCATGTCCTGACTGGGTAGACTGGAATCAGCTCGGAGGTAACAGAGAATCTCTTGGGTAAGGCTGACTTAGTTATAGGAAGGTTTGATAAGATCAGCTGCCTTCATAGTAAGGGTGGGGACACTGGCCTTTTTATTTTTATCAGATGAGAACTTATTTAGAAAGGTCTATCCCCAGGTAGACCTTATTGTCTTGAAGGGCCAGAGGTAGATATTGATTCTCCCATATATTTATCATTTATTAAATATCTTAGTTATATTGGCAGAGAAGTAGGTCCAGGTTTATAAGGGTAGGCTCCAAACTCCTCTGGTTGAGAATGGAGTAGGATGGGTCCTCTAGTGCCCTTGGACAGGTTTCCTGAATAAATGACCATGTGAAGCAAGAACAGAGAGAGTGCTCTCCTCTGATGAGCTCAATCTACTAGGGTTGGATCTAGTTTTCAGTGAAGAGCATGAGTCTTGCCCTTGGAACCAGACTCCATGCTACTCCAGTCATGAAAGGAGGAGAGCAGCCATGGCTATGTTCTCCTGTCTTTTGTCCAAGCTTCTGTCCTGAAGGAAGAAAGATGGCCTCTGGTTATCATCCCCTCCTCTTTTGCTGGGTCTCTCTTTTGCCACCCCGAGATGTACCAGTGTGTGGCTTCTGAGCCAAGCTCTGGGGCCACCAGAGACCTAATGGCAGCTGCTTTGATGTGGCAATCCTTGGGACATGACACTGTTGGGAGAAATGGAGAAGCTAAAATAATAGAGGATAGAAGGTTATTTGGTGCTGGAGACTGGGAAGAGGAGAAAGGTAGAGGGAAGCTTGGTGTGCTAAAAACAAACTTCATCTTCCTTTCGATTTTGCCTAAGACAGATGTTGCCTAGACAGCCTAAGTTTTGGAAAAGTGATTAGTTTGAACCAGGGATGACAAATGTTTGGCACACTCGCTGTCATCTCCCTCTTCCCCACACCTTCTCCTGGTCACTGGGATGGTAGCTTCAAATCCTTCTCAAATCAGCATTCCATGCAACCTCCATCCATCATAGTTTGCTTTTGAGATGGAGTCCCTTCCCTGTGCCTGTGTAGAGACGTTTTTCTGTGAGTTCTCTCCGGTAGCTTTTTCCTGAGGTATCTTTTCTTATTGTTGTGTCTTTCACAGAACCTGGAAAATCAGAACACAATTTGGTGTTGATTCACAGAACGTCCTCTCAATCGATGGCCTTCAGTGTATACTAAAGTTGACTGACTCACTGGTATCTATTTGTCTCTTCCTCCAACCAAGCTGGTTCTCTGGGCTCGGCAGGAGTTCTGACTGAGACCTCTCCTTACTCCATATTCTCTTTATTACTAATGAGGCGTTGTTCCTTAATTACTAGGTGCTGGATACCAGAATTGATTTCCTTTGTTTTAATGAATTTAGCAAAGGACTCATGAATATTTCTTGTGCTTGACATGAACTGCTTGATTGTTTTTTTTATTTCCGGCATGCAAAGGTCACTGAAGGAAGACAGGCAAAGTGACGCCTAGAACATCAACAGGTATGAAGTTCACCTTCATCATTGAAGCAGTCAGACTCTTTGATACACATTCCCTGGACATTCTGCTGCCTTATTTAAAGTGAAAAACAACCAGAAGGTGGGAGGTGCCCCAGGTGGCTCAATATTCTAATTGATGAAAATGAGTGATATTAGGATATTAAATCACTAATAACCCTCGCTGTAAAAAACCGTTCCAACATAGATGAGTCTAAATTTCCTACCTCAGGGTGTCCCACCTCTTGAGTATAACTGACTTCTTAATGATTCAGAGTTTCAAAGCCTCAGGGTCCTAATCCTGAGAAGCAGAGAGTGGGGAAATTTTGCTGAAGTTTGTTAGCTGGCTATAAGATTATATTGAGAAATTGTCTTTGTTGGTATTAAATCCAAGACTTTTTTTTGAGCCATTTTTTTTTTCTTATGAAAACTGAAAAGTTAAGGAAGGTAGAGGCTGGTTGGAATTTCATTTAATGGACGAGCTCTTTCTCTAAGTCTTGGAGCACTTATGTCTAAAGGCAGAATGTGTAGTCGTGGTGATCTGTGTTGGCCATCCCAGCATAAAAAGTCTGAGGTTGCAGTGGTCACATGGTTCCTGCCAAAACACGGATCCTGGCAGGTCACCCAGCCTCTGTGAGCCTCAGTTCCCTCCTCTGTAAAATGGGCAGAGTAATCAGGCAAGGTGCAGTATTTAACCTAAGTGAGGAAAGTGGATTATTATTGCCCTAAAAAACTTGTAGAAAGACATTAAAAATATTTTTATTCAATCGCATGTTGAAATTTATTTTTTAAAAAAGGGTTTGTTGGGGCACCTGGGTGGTACAGTCAGTTAAGCATTTTACTCTTGGTTTTGGCTCAGATCATGATCTCACGGCTCACAAGTTTGAGCCCCGTGTAGGGCTCTGCTCTGACAGTGTGGAGCATGGTTGGGATTCTCTCTTTCTCCCTCTCTCTCTGCCCCTCCCCTGCACATGCTCTCCCTCTCCCTCCCTCCCTCTCTCTCTCTCTCTCTCTCTCTCTCTCTCTCTCAATAAATAAATAAATAAATAAATAGATAGATAAATAAATAAACTTAAAAAATAAATAAATTAGGATTTGTTGAATGGGTGATGGGTATTAAGGAGGGCACTTGTGACAAGCACTGGATATACATGTAGGTGATGAAATCACTAAATTCTGCACCTTGCCAAAATGAAGCTCTGTATGTTAACCAATAGCTCCCTGTTTTCCTCTTCCCCAGTCCTTGGTAAACACCATTCTATGTTCTGTGTCTGTGAATCTGACTATTCTAGATGCCTCATAAAAATAGGATCATTTCTAGTCATTTTTATAAATGGGTCTTCTTAAAAAATACGAACTTACCTCAATGAATATGTAATTCAGCATCCTGATTTCTTAACACTTTAAACATCTTATGTGATAGTATAAGGGTCTTTTTGTATTGCTACATCCTCTATGTAAACATACCTGCAAAGGCTGAACCTTATCAAATTGAGTCGATATATCATTCATTATTATTTTTCCATAGTTTCAACTGTTTGCCTTTTAAAGAATGTGTTGAAAACAATTTTGTGTAAAACCTTTATCATATTGAGGCTCACTTTCTTTAGACAGATTCAAGCAATTAATGACTGGCTTAAGGGGAATGGGAACATTTTCAGGCTCACAGTCTACATTACCAAATGGCAAGAAAAAGTTTTCAGATGATGCGGTTGACAGCTGGGTGAGCTTCCTCTGGGGGCTGTGACTTCCCAGTCTCTTAGAAGGGTGACCAGGTGTAGGGCTGATTCAAGCACTGACTGCCTGTGGGGGTGGGAGGGACAGGGATAATTCCAAAATTCCTCTGTAGGAGAGGGTTAGGCACGCTGATGTCTTCATTAGGGGTGAAGCAGGACATGCGAAGCAAGTCCTGTTTCCCTTTGAGTGTGTGCTTATTTGGGGCTGCCTGGAGGGCTGCTGATGGAGGTTATGGAAAGTCTAAAACTGTCCTCCACCCCCAATTACCTTTGGGTCCTCCACCCCAGGGGGTGGGCACTATTGACCTTTTAAATCTCTCCCATCTCTGCGTTTTTGTGATCCCAGTGCTCTGCCATGGCGCAGGTCCACCGGCTGGACGCACCCACTTTAGTTTTCTCACATCAGCCTGGTTCATCCAAACATCTCTTTGGTTCTGTCCCAAGTGTCACAGAGCGGTGGACCCACCCTCTCCCTTCCCAGGAAAGCCCGTGTTGCAATGAGCACTAGTGCTTCTCCCCAGTGCTTTCTCGGTAGCACAGTCTGATGACACTGCTCCTGCCGCCCTCAGCTGCCCTCCGAGGAGACGTCACAACCGCGAGAGATCCCAATCAGCCCGCTTTCTCCCTGTGGCACTGTGTGCTTTGGCTGCCCAGCCAGAAAGCGGAACCTATTTTTACCTATCGTTTTGATACTATCTCGGGATGTAATTGGAATTGAGCTCTCAGTGTGGAAATTCTTACTCAGAACACAGAGGATTGAAGAGAGCTCGGAGGCTGAACTCTGGAAGGATCTTGCCCGGGGCCTCTTGGCAGAGAAGGCTCTGGTTTCTCGGAGCCCTGGTTTGGCCAACAAGTGGGTGTTGCCCTGGGAGTGATTTTTTTCTGCCTTTTCAGTAGCTATGGGCCCTGGGGAAAACTGCCATTTCCGGCCTTCTCTGCATTATTTGGTGAAACTGCAGGTGAACTCCCTTGTGATTTAATTCCAATGTCAGAGCAGTTAGCATTTGCTGGGTTTTCTTGTCCCAGTGGGAATGCTGGGCTGGATCTCGCTAGGCTTCCCTTGAGATGTGGTATGGGGTCCTTTAACCTGCAGCGTGCCCCTCTGAGTGATGCCCATCCAGATTCCAGTCAGATCTAAATCAGTGGTCTCAGCCTTGGGAGCTCCCTGTGTGTGTAAAGTCCTACTACAATCGCTTCCCACACCAGTAATATCAGCTGAAGAGTGTTTTCAATGGACATGATTTCAGTGATCCATGACCTCTGCTTATTTTCTGAGTTTTTCTCTGCACAGCTAATGCAGTGTTTGTTTTTAAATTTGACTTTCTTTTTTTCTCTCATCATTATTATTTCTTATGTGAGGCTGATTCTAACATAATAGCAGACAATGAATGCACATTTCCTTGACAAAGTCATGATTTTATGAAGACAGGAAAGGGCTTATGTTAATTTCTGTGAAATCCGTATTTGATCATTCTTCTTTCTCAGCTGAGAGGTGAATTCTAACAGTGCTCAGTACAAAAAAAATACGGTTGTGATTTTCATTTTTTTTTAACATTTTAACTATTTTTAACTATTATGGAACCAAAGCATGCAGAAGTTGGCAGAATAACTTAATATACCCTCAATATCCATCTCCAAGTCTCCATGTTGATCAACCCTTGGCTGATTCTGCCTCTTCTGATCTCTGTCCGCTCGCTGACTCCCAGATTCCTTGGGAGCATATCTGAGACATCCTGTTATTTTACACATAAGTTTTGTACTACATATCTCTAGAAGATAAGCATTCCCTTGAAAAGTCTATATCTACTTTTTACATGGAGAAATATTTGGAACATTTTCAGAGAGGACTTAGAAAGGGCTGAATCTCTCTCTTTAATTAATTTATTAAACTATTCCACATGAATAGTTACTCGAGCAGGCATATTAGGAATAGGAATGGGAATAAGTCAAATTAAAGAGAAGCCATTCAAAAGGATATATCGTAATTTTTTAAGTCACTTGTTGAAATCAAGGCTTAATTCTGCAGAACACAATTCTTTGCATGGTTCAGAATTCCATAATTGAATGTATTTCGCCAGACCTAATTTCAGGTCCAACTGATTTACTTTTCCATTCGCGTGGCTGTGGTTGGTCATGTTGGCTTTGTCCAGATGTTTTCAAGCATTTTTGGCTGCTTACTTCTGTCAGCAAAGAATTAAGCATGTATCCATAGTATGAATTACTTATTTAGAAATGGTATATATACTCTATTATGGTGGTAAGCGAAGTATATTATAAACCACATATAAAATAGAAACTAAAGAATGAACTGATAAATGGGAATGTATAGGAGTTCTAATATTTTCTTTCTGTCCTCAGTGGATACTCTTGTATGTGCCCCAATTTGAAGACAGCTGGACAAGGCAGTGTGAGGCAATATACATCACAGTGAGGTTATCAGTTGTCAAGCTGGACTGCCTGGGTTCGAATCCTGATGCCGCAGCTCCTTAGCTGTGTGATTTCTACACATCACTTAGCTCCTCTACATCTGTCTTCTCATTTGTAATATAAAGGCATTCATGCCTCATAGGGTTTCGCAAGGTTTAATCCTTACGCGGTGCCCAGTACATGGTAAGCATTCAATACATTTTAGCTAACGATGATGATGATGATAAATAATGCAGTCCTAGAGGGCTGGGCCTACGTCAGTTTCCTCTTTTTACAGAGTGCCTGGCACACACTTATTGGCACTTATTCCAGTGTTCAGTGTGCTGATGGCGGTGTGGGTGATGATAGTTACAGGGATGGTCATACTGGGTGTGATCAAAAGCACTGTGTACATATTGTCACTCTCTCAGCTTCATTTGTATTGATGATGACGGTGACGGTATGATGGCGGTTATGCGGACGGTCACATTGAGAGTGGTGGATATGACCACAGGCAGAAGCCCTTTTGCATTGCCTACTGGAACTACATCAGCAGTGTTTGCATTTGTCTTTCCTAAGAATTTAGCCATCAGACAAATATGCTGACTAACTTGTTTTGCTGTTTCCCTTCCCGGCCTCTCTGCTCTGTTGATCTGTTTGCTGCGGTGCCCTCCTCTTGTGCTTTCAGGTGTCTGTCTCTCTGTAAAGCCAGCTTCTCTGCTTGCCCACACAAAGGTCCAGGAGACGAGCCAGCCCTCTGTTCAGTGCAGGGCCATTTATTTGCCAGTGGCTATTTGGTTCTCATGTCAAAGAACCTGCCTATCAGCCCCTGAGGACTATGGGCGGTGCTAGAACCTAGGAAGTGTGGCCCTTTATGGCCTTATTCAAGATGTGGTCTGTGTCTTTTTGGGTGTGAAAGAGGGCAGATGTGGTAGGGAGTAAACTCATATGATTATGTAAATCTGGGGCAAATGCCCAGACCTGATGAGACAGGGGTTTCTGGAATGTTCTTGTTCAGGAAATCTGCCATCCAGCTCTGTGCCTCTGCTTCCCAAGTGAGGGAAGAGGGCTTCTGAGAAAGGCTGGGTTCCCATTGGCATGAGATCTCAAGAAAGCTGTCGAGGAAGGACTTTACCCTTCCCAAAATCAGGACAAAGGAAGGCTAGTGTTGTGCCCCATGGTGCCAAAAAGTAAGGGGAATTAAGATAAAAAGTTGCCCTAGGCTCTTTTTCTGGGGGCTTGTGTTTTTGCCATGAACCTCGTTGACTGGGCTTTTGGGAAATATGTCCTACCCCCTGGAGGAGTGGTTCAGATTTTAAATGTTTTCAGAAATTCAAAAGTCTGAGGTTGACATTTCACTGGAAGCACGCTAAACTCTTTCATTCCAAGATCTTGACTTGGGAATTAATCTCTTTAGGGAATTCCAAAAAGAGTGGCACCTCATACCCTTCCATTTTTAATCTTTTTCTCTAGGCCATGTGGTATCTACCTCTAATAGTCTGAAAATGAATATATATTTATTACTTCATACTAATTGTTGAGCTGCGATGTTTCTTGTGTCTCAAAATGACTAGAGTATGGAGTATGTGATTCTGTAGAATGAGATTATGTGCTCCTAAAACAATAGCTATGGGGAATTGTTCTTTAATACAAATATTCTAATGATTTCAAATACTTTATCAGTTCCGTACTTAACTCTAAATATTCTTGGAGTTAAAATACACTTATCTAATAACCAAACATTTATGCTATCCCAAACAGTTTGGCATTGCCTTCCCAACCATGTTTTTGGAAGTTTCCTTGGCTGGGAGACTCTAGGCCAGGGAAGAGAAATATATTTCTATTTGTGACTCTGATGAAATGGACTGCATCCTTTTGATGGTCCCTCGAATAAGGACTGGTCATGGGACTAATTTCTTAAGCAGAAGTGAAAATGAAAGCCAGGCTGCTGTGTGGGTGGAGAGATGGAGCTTGCATCCATACTTAGCAGTATTGTTTGTGCTAAACATGGCAGACTTGCCAGTCTCATGATTCATCTCCCTTTCCCAAATCCAGCCCCTGATCATAGGAAAGGAATAAAAGAGAAGAAATATGTCCATCCACTGATGAATAGATACATGAAATATGGTACATCCATACAATGGAATATTATCCAGCCATAAAAAGACATGAAGTACTGATGCATCTACAAAATGGATGAACCTTAAAAATGTTATGCAAAGTGAAAGAGGCTAGTCACAAAAGGTCACATATTGTATGATTCTGTTTATTCAAAAAGCCCAAAATAGGCAAATCCATAGGGGTAGAAAGCAGATTGGTGGTTTCCAGGAAATGGGATGGAAGAGCAGCAGGGAGTGACTGCTTAATAGGTATGGGGTGATGAAGATATTTGGAACTAGATAGTGGTGATGGTTGCACAACATCATGAATGCACTAATTGACACTGAATTGTATACTTTAAAATGGTTAAAATGAATTTCAAGTTGTGTAAATTTTACCTTGATAAAAACAGGCAAAGGGGCAAGAGCAGACATCACTGGAGACATTTCCCAAATTTTGGAAAATGAAAAACATTTGGAGAGATGGCAATTGACCTAACAGAGTGGAGGAAGCAATAATCTAAGTGCCTAAGGGAGGAGGATGAGGGGTTGGTACCAATGAGAAATGAGTCACATTATTGGTAAGAACCATAGAAAGGCTGAGGCTTGGAGATACCAGGTGTATAGTAGGTAGCAATAAATGGAGATGTTTCTTGAAATTCAGAATATAGAGAACTTGGCTGCTAAGGTGTTTTTTTCCTTCCTATGCCAAGTAGCCAGGAGACCATTTCCTGCCTCTTCCTCTGAGTTGGAAAGACCTAGAGATAACCAAATACAGGGTGGGATCTCATCTTGAAAACAAGGGAGAAGTTCAAGTTGGCAAGTGAGACAGTAGCTCTCTTTAGAATGCCCACAGCCAGGCTTGAACCCGCCCCTTAGATCATCCTGCCCCAAGAAGAAGACTGGAATGTACCTTTCCAGAGAAACTGATTAGTCCAAAAGAAAACACCCATTTCCTTAGTAAGATCCTTATTTTGGGGACTTCCTCAGTAAAAAGACAACTCACTACCTCATCAGCTCCTGGGGATGCTCACTGGTCAGGGCTCACCATGAACCCAGACCTTCTAATTGGTTGTGTGATATCTTAGTTTTAAATATGGAAAGACAGGCTCACTTTTGATGAAGCTTCTAATATGAAAGAGAGAATAAAATACAGAGGGAAAAAAACCCTTGGTAGTGTAAAGAGAAAAGAAACTTGGCAAGAAAAGAAAATAAGTTAAAAAACAGAAACCTTTATATCAATAATACCCTTAGAAAGAGGATATTGCATCCCTGAAAAAAGTACAAGTTGCTTTGGAAACAAATTAATTAGAGGAGAGAAAAGAGCTCCTGGAAATTTAAAGGGTGAACAACAAAATAAAAGTGAAAAATTAGAAGATTGGAAGACAATGTTGAAAGAATAAAGCTTCAGATTTCAAAAACAATGAGGAATCAACTCGGGAGGTGGTGTGCAACCAAAAGAAATTTCTGGAGACTAGAGGAAAAGGAGGGTTCTATCTATGTGTCTGTGTATCTATGTCTCTGTCTATCTCTCTATCCATATCTGTCTGTCTGTCTATCTATCTATCTATCTATCTGTTTTTAAAGTAGGTTTCATAGTCAACCCAACAGGGAGCTTGAACTCACAACCCTGAGATTAAGCCTGAGCTGAGGTCAAGAGTTGGATGTTTAACTGACTGAGCCACCCAGGCACCCCAGAGGAAGAAATAGTCTAAGAAAGTTTCTGGAACCAAAGGCCACAAGGTTTCCAGATTGAAAAGATTCACCTTGTATTCAGAAAAAATGGAGTAAAAAAACTTCATTGAAACCCATCCCTGTGAAGTTTAGGACAACGAAGACCCTAAAAATTTTCAGAGGATAAAGTGGGTCATATAAAAAGGACATGGACTCAGAATGACATCAGACTTCTCTAGGACAGTATTGAATGCTAAAAGAAAAGAAGAAATGCCTTAAAATTTCCAAGAAAAAATTATTTTTAACCAGAATTCTATATCCAGTTCAACCAAAATCCTGATATAAGGTAAGCATTAAAATATTATCAGACATAGAAGGACTCTAAAATTTTACCTCCTGTGCACCTGATCTCAGAAGGTATTGCAAAACTTCACCAAAACAAGGACACACATCAAGAAAATACAAGTGGGATGTGGGAAACAGGGGTGCCACCCAATACAGGGCATAGCTGGGTGGGGTGGGGTTCCCAAGAACAAGGCGAGGATGAACAGCTCTTGAACGGACAGCACCAGAGGAAGAAATGAAAGGAATATCTGATCACCCTATGTATTTGGAGGTAATATTCAAAATGTGTATAACAGATATGTCACAACATTGGTAAAAAAATGGAAGACACAAAGAAAGTCAAACAAATGAAGAATAAACAAAGCAATGCTTAGCTCCTGGGAAGACAAAAATAAAACTTTCAACAAAGGAAATGCAGGGTGCTTGAGTGGCTCAGTCAGTTAAGCACCTGACTCTTGATTTCTGTGCATGTCATAATCTCAAGGTCAGGGGATTGAACCCCATGTCAGGCTCCATATTGAGTGTGGAGCCTGCTTGGGATTCTCTCCCTCTCCCTCTCTCTTTCTCCCTCTCCTGCTAATTCTCTCTCTCTCTCTCTCAAAATAAATAAATAAACATTTAAAAAAAGAAAGGAAATGCAATCATGGCATACTACCTGACTAATTGGTGAATAATAATGTGCATTGTCATTGAGTTTGGTTTAACCCCAAATTGTGACATTTTGGAGGAAGGGGTGGGGACAGTGGGGTACAAGAGAGCTAAATCTAAATCTTCATTGATGATAATATCTAAGATTGATGTCAAAGAATAGCAGCATAGGGACATTATTTAGAAATGTGGTTGCAAATACCAGAAGACAAGCCAGAAGAGGCAAAAGTTCTTGTCTCCACAAACGGGACTTAGTGGTAATGGCGAGGGGACAGGGACTTGCTGTTTCATTGATGTTATGGTGAGCCTTTTGTGCCATTGACCAGGTTTTCAGTAATGTTGAAAATTTAAAAATACGTATGTTAAAAATAAAAATTAGGTTAAAATATTTGCTATTTTGGAGGGTGTTGGCTTGTATGCCAAGACTGCACAATCACGGCTGACTTCCCTGTATTCATACCCCAAACGAGCATAGATAAAAACTAGTGGCATTTATTGGACATTTACAACATACCTGGTTCTCTGCCCTGTCCCCATGAATGTCTACCACAACCCTGTGAAGAAGGCTCTTTTCCTCTCTTCTGTCACAGACAAGTAAACCCAGAGAGGGAGGTGACTTGCCCAGGGCCCTGATGTCAGCAGCTCAGCGGTGTGGAACTAGGATTCAAACCACGCCGAGGAGACCCTCTGGCCTGTGTGCTCACCACTGCAGTTTTACCACCTGTCCTTGTCCTCTGCATCTCCACGAAGTGTTCTTAGTGTCGAATCATCTGGTCCTGTGCTGGGTGCTGTAAAGGAGATTCACAGTGGGCACAGTGCACTGTGACTACTGTTAATAGCACACCCATTGCCCATTGACTCAGCGCTGGAACAAAGTGAGGGGGTGGTGCAGAGAGTGCCTGGGGTCCTGTAATTTGGGGGACCTGGATGTTAAAGTGATTCAGGGGTGGCGTGTGGTGGCAGGAATGTGAGAGAAAGAAAGATGTTCTTCTGGGCCAAACACATCCCTCATCACTTAGTCCATCACCAAGAACTCCCCTTTCCCCATTTACAATTTCCCTCCAAGACCCACTTTCTAATTTATCTTTATGTTCAAATCTGATGTTCTTTTTCAAGGAGTTGATTTATTTTCCTCCTTTATAAAATATAAAAGTGGACTTTTTTAAAATTGAGAAATACAGAAAAACAAAAATAAATCATTCAGTTTGCCACATTTTGCCTTTGTTTCTTTAAAATTCATTTTTATTAATTTTTTAATTAAACAAATACACATTTATGGTTTAAACATTCAAATAGTGCCCCAGAGTTATAATGGCCAACCATAGTCCTTCCTAGATCAGCACTCCAATTAAAAATATTTTTTTATTAGCATTTATTCATTTTTGAGAGTGAGAGAGAGCGTGAGCAGGGCAGAGAGAGAGGGAGGCACAGAATGCGAAGCAGGCTCCAGTCTCTGAGCTATCAGCACAGAGCCCAACAGGAGGTTTGAACTCACAGACTGCAAATCATGACCTGAGCTGAAGTTGGACGCTTACCGGACTGAGCCACCCAGGGGCCCCTCAGCTCTCCAGTTTTTTCAGTGCTGCTTCTGGTCCTTATCTCCATTGTTCAACATGTTTAAATGACTTTTCTTATTGATTGATTGCGTTTATTGCCATTAAAAATGAGGACTTCGATCAATCACTTACAGTGCCTTCCTCCGGCGCTGTGCCTACTTTCCCTGGGCACAGTCTTGCCCCATCCTCCATGTAGTAATATCGTCATGATGAGTAGTCAGGAGTCCCTATTTATGTGGTAACTACACCCAATGTTCACAGCTGAGCCACTTAATGTACTATTCCTTTTACCAGTCCTCATCCTCTACCCCCATCCTCCACCTCCCCCCGCATTCACAATTACATTTTTCCTTTGCTTGGTCTTCCAAGTACCTGTTACTAATTTTTCTCTCAACACCTTTCTCCAAATCTCAGTAAGACTTTTTTTCCCTGTCAATAAGATGATCTCCTCAGGTAGTCTACCAGTTCCACCTTTCCCCCTGTTGACATCTCTTCCGGAACTCTCCACTCTGCTTTGGTGGTCATTCCTGCTGGCCACTCCGCTGTCTTCCTGGGGTTTCTGACCTTGCTTCCATCATCCCAGGAATTTTGGTCTCACTTGTCCTGTGTCGGATCACTTGTGTCCTGGATCCCATGTGTTTTTGTCTCTTGAGTTTATTCCCCTAGTTGGAGCTAATTCACCACCTATGAACTCCCTAAGAAAGACTACAAGGTATGTTTTTTGAATGTTGGACTGAATTTTGAAGTCACCAGCCTAGAAGTCTTTATTTGTACTTTGTACCACGACTCCTCTTGCACTATAGAAAGTCCCCCTTCTATTTCCCCAGCTCGCTGTGAACCCATCCCCCAGGATAATACTGTTGAGTGTCTTGGTTTGGCATGAGGCCACTGGCCATGTCCAGTAAGTGCCAATCAACAGCACCTGTCTTAATAATACCTTAGCCTCAACACCCAAGGTTTAAGTCGTATTAATCACCTAATAAAGAAACCTTCACAAGTGCTAATTACTAGTCTAGTCCACATATGAGGCCCATTTAAACAGCTGCCATTTTAGAAGCTGTAGTGCTTATAGTCATTTAACATTTATTAAATGTCTGCCATATACAGGACACCATGATAGAGCTTTAACATTTTATCCTCATGGAAATTCCGTGAAGTGGGCATTATTGCCAGTTGTAAGTGAGGGAACAGTTTCAGGGAATAAAGCTTCTTCAGCTATTCATTCAACACATTTACTGAGAGCCTACTGTGTGCTGGGTGAGGAGGATACCGTGAGGGGCAGGCACACAGGTCTCTGGCCCCTTGGAGAGTCTAGGTGAGTCAAAGGAGACAGACATCAAGCAAATGATTTTACAAATAGTTTATTAAATACGTTCGAGATAAGTGCCATGAGAAAGAAGCATGAAGGGCTATGCTCCCTAATCTGGGGAACTAGAGACTGTTTTCTGGAGGCAGTATATTAGGTCTGTAAGATTAGTGAGTTAGCCAAATGAAATGAGGTGTCAGGAAGGGAGAGAGGGAGGGAAGAGCATGAGCTAAGCTTCAGAGGTGGGAAGGAGGTTGCACAAGTGAGGAACTAACAGGCCAGTGCACCCAGAACAGAGGGAAATGTTGTGGCATAAAGCTCAGCGGGGACCAGGTCAAAGGGCAGATGGTGAAAGGTTTGTGCGCTCTGTTAAGGGACCTGAACACTCTCTTTGAGGACAAAGGGAGGCAAGGAAGAGTTTTGATCAATGGGCTTGAAATGATGAGATTTATTTTATAAAAACTCCTTGTGGTTATTATGGGCACACTGCATTGGAGGAGACGAGTGGACATGGAGAGAGCCAAGGAAAGGCTGCTCCAGATGTCACAACCATGGTGACAGCTGCTTGCATTAAAGGGAGTACTGGTGGAGATGAGGACAAGTGAAGGACCCAGGACATATTTGGCAAGAGGCTTGTTCAAGGTCACGTGAAGTGGAGCCAGGAGCCAACCCCAGGTCTTGTGATGGAAAGGCCAGCACTCTTTCTGATACATGAAAACTGCTTCTTAGTCTGCAAGGCTGAGAGGGCACACATGCATTTTCTCTCCCAGTGCACTGGTTGGGGATGCTAAGTTATAACCTAATAGTTGTGAAGAATCTCTTCCATGTGCAATGATAGAGCTCCTAAATTAGGCTGTGTAATATGTCAGTCATTTGGGATATAAGAAGAAAACATAGTCACCACTTTTAAGAGCACGCACATCCTAATAAAGGCTGTAGAAATGTAAACAGGGTCCTCAAACAATATTAAACACGAGGAAGTTGTAGAAGCTGTAGAATCCCACACAGTTCGTAGGGTCACAATCCCAGTGTTCTAGTTTTTGGCTGTTTTGCTCCACTATACCCAGCAATATCTTTATGGTTCTGGAACCAGGCTACATTTTCCTAAACAGACTTAAAATAACACTACTCTTGGCCTACCTTGATTCCCAGTCCTGACTAGAAATTGTGTTTCTCAGAAACAACGGTGACATATTTGAAATTATTGCATTATGTTTTAAATATAACTATTCTCCTAAATAATCGATCTTCATGGATTTATTGACCAATGTTTAAAACCTCATTAATCATTCTTGGTCACAAGGCCAGGAGGTATGAAGTTTGAGAATACAACCATATGACCTAAATTCCCTACAATATTCTTAGGTTCCATATATAAAAACTATTTTTGGGAAACGTACCTAATTTAGGCTTGAAAATAGGATTTACCTCCAAGGCAAAGTGTAGAGGAATTTGAGAGTACAGCTAACCCTTAAAAACAGGAGTTTGAATTGCATGGGTCTGCTTATATGCAATTTTTTTTCAATAAATACATTTAAAGCACTGATAATGTATTTCTCTTCTTAATACTCTTCTTATAATATTTTCTTGTCCTCTAGCTTGCTTTATGATAAGAACACAGTATATAAGGGATGCCTGGGTGGCTCAGTTGGTTAAACACCCAACTCTTGATTTCAGCTCAGGTCATGATCATGAGGTTGAGACCCACATAGGGCTCCGTGCAGAGCCTGCTTGGGATTCTCTCTCCCTCTCCAAATAAATGAATAAAAAAATAATGCAGCATATAATACATATAAAATAGAAAATATGTGTTCATCACCTATTTATGTTATTATGGCTTCTGGTCAATAGTAGGCTGTTAGTAATATTTTTGGGGGAGTCAAAAGTTATATGTGGATTTTTGACTGTGCAGGGGGTCGGCGGCCCTAACCCCCAGTGTTGTTCAAGGGTCAACTGTATGTGTTTCCAGTGGAACGTCTGGAGTTCAGTTTGAAAAGGGGGGCAGGAACCAGTAGAATTCCATAAACACACTTTAAAATTTAATCAGCATTATTAACAGTTTTTCCATCACTTTCTTAAAAGTCTTGACCAAGGATCAGTAGACTGTGGTCTGTGGGCCACATCTGATTCCCCCAACTCTTTCTGTAAATAAAGTCTATTGGAACATAGCCCTGCCCAATGGTTTCACATATTGTCCATGGCTCTTTTTGTCCTACAGTGGCAGAAGTGAGTAGGTTAGACAGAGACTGTATGGACACAGAGCCTAAAATATTTACTATCTGGCCCTTTACAGAATAGAGTTTGCCAACTGCAGGTTTGGTTGGTCAACAAAACAATAAGTCAGGCCTTGAGCTGGTGCTGTTTGCTGATTTCTGTGGTATAACTACTCCCAATGTGGCTGATTTCAATCTTCCAAGGTGCCATCACCAAACACAGAGTCAGGAAGAAATACACAGCACACACCGTGGGCTAGTGCACTAGCTGTACAGCTATAGTACATGTGCATAACTTCGAGAGCATCAATCATGGCAAAATAAGAACTGAAGAGTTTTGAGTATTTATCTTTGTTTCTAAATATAATTTATGTAGTTATAATTTATATCATTTAATTTTTCATAACGGTTGAGTTTAACCGGTGGTTTGCAAAATTTCTGATGTTGTAACAATCCATTATCGAGAGCTGGTTCAAGTGCTTTCCTGCAGTGCCTGACCATCTCTTGTCTCCCCATCTCTGGCAGAAATCCCCTCCTTCCCAGCATAGTTGGCTTCTAAAGTGTCCTGTGCCCTTTTAATGACCCTCTGGCTGTCCAGGGACCCCAGTTTTTGCTAGTCCTATCT
Source organism: Suricata suricatta (assembly GCF_006229205.1). Classification (NCBI taxonomy): domain Eukaryota; kingdom Metazoa; phylum Chordata; class Mammalia; order Carnivora; family Herpestidae; genus Suricata; species Suricata suricatta. The sequence continues at coordinate 26,155,855 of NC_043710.1, read as the reverse complement.
TGACATCATGCTCTCCCAGCACCCCATTCCCTCTCATCTGCATTCATCAATACTTTGAGTTCTATAGGAGGACTGATCTCAAATAGCTACCAGCAATTTTCAGGGTATAACTGATCAACTCTTGGTTGTTGAGGCGCCTGGGTGGCTCAGCTGGCTAAGCACTCTGCTTCAGCTCAGGCCATGATCTCACTGTTCGTGGGTTTGAGCTCCACATTGTGCTCTGTGCTGACAGCTCAGAACCTGCAGCCTGCTTCAGATTCTGTGTCTCCCTCTCTGCCCTTCCTCCACTTGCACTCTGACTGTTGGTCTCTCTCTCTCTCAAAATAAATACACATTAAAAAAAAAAACTTTTTTTTTAAAAAGACAGTTGGTTGTTTAAACAGGCCTTGGAATGTCTGCATTTTAAAATAGGATTCTTGTCAATCAAAGGTTATAGAATCTGACTGTCTGGTCATATTGTAGGTGTAAGAGGTATCTTTGGAATTATGGGGTGCCAGTACCCCTCAGTCCCAGACAGGGGGTCATCATCTTCTTTACCATGGCAGCACTGGCCCAGAAGTGCACCTGATGGTTCTCATTTCTCTGGACAACCTTTCCCTCTTCTCTCTTGGCATTAGCCCGTCCCCTTCCTCCCACTTTTCTCCCTGTTTAAACCTCGCTGGTATGGCTGAGGTGAGGCAGGTGTTATATAGACCTGGAGCGGAGAAGATCAAGGAAACTACAGCTGTTTGTGCTTATCTAGAACCTTTGGCTCGTCCCTTGTGTGGTCTTGGCTGATACTTGACATATCTGGTGTTTCATCAGAACTAGTGTGTTCTCTGTTCCGGCTGGCTCTGCTATCTGGCACCTTGCCATGTTGTGATGGGTAGAACTGCCAATGGGAAGACAACATAGCCACTGAGAAGCAGGAGCTTGAAGCGAAGCTAGGAGATGGGCTGGGGTGGGGGGCGCTCCCCTACAGCCCTTAAGCTGGAGTGGGAGGAGGTCATGGGAAGCCATGGAGCATAATATAAGAGGAGGGACGAAAACGCAGGAGGACGGAGTTAGGTCCGGCTCTGGAATGATGTCATTAACAAACCAGATGGAGGCAAAAGGCATTCGTGTGTCAACACCTATTTATTGAGTATCTTCCATGTTTCAGGCTACAGCAGGGAATGAAACGAAGCCCTTGTTCTATGTCCCTGACATTTCTAGTGGGGTGGGACAGAAAGTAGCAGCAAAAAGAACAGGATGAGAGGTTAAGTGAGGAGCCAGATCGTGGAGTGACCATGGGGGCGAGCTAGGAATCTCTTGGAAGGTTTTGAGCAGGAGGTGTTACATTCTGACTTGTATCTCAAATTGACAACTCTGAGTTGGTTGCTTTTCAGAAATCCCAGGAAAGAGGCTGTTGCAAAGTCCAGGTGCAGGTGGTTGGGTCACAAGGAGGTGGTGAGAATCCACAAATTCTGGACATGCAGTGAAGATGGATGGTCATGGGCTGTGAGAGAGGCAGAGGGATCCTGGGAAGTTTTGGCCTGAGTAATTGGATGGATAGGACTTCCATTTACCGAGGTGCAAAGGATAGGGACGGGAGGGGTTAGGGGTTAGGGAGAACCAGGAGTTTGGGTGTGGGCACGATAGTTTTGATGGCTTAGTAGATGAATTGTAGATGTTGAGTAGATAGCTGCATATATGAATCTGGAATGCAGAGTGAGAGGGCAGGGCTGTTGGTATAAGTTAAGGAATCATTTAAAGACAGGAGGCTAGGTTAACCCATGTTTGAGGGAGATTTGATATAGAAGAGAAGGGGTCTGAGGACTGAGCTTTGAGTCTTGATGTTTAGGGGTAAGGATCCAGCAAAGGAGATCCTGTATTTATAAAATGAGAAGGCATGAAGAATCCTCTGTCAGGGCATTTACACAATACCTGGAAATGGTTTAGGGGCTGAGAGGATGAAAAGTCTTCCTGATGGTCCCCTGGACCCAGGCTGGGGGCCTGTGCTATCGTGAGGAGCTCTGCTTCACCTCCCTTTCTCAGAGATGGTGACATCTGGCAAAATTTCTTGAAGTCAACTTTAAATTAAAAGGTATGTCATATGGCTTTCCAGTGTGTTCTATGGTCGAGCAAATAGCAATAGGTTGTTTCGTGATGGCCACGAAAAGACTGGGTGCTTCTGTAGTTGTCAGCCTGGAAGGAGTAAGTGAATGCCGCCTTGCTGCTCCTTAAGTAGAGAAGCCAGGAGAGCTGTTTTAGGTGCACTTTGTACTTGCTTGGCCCACACTGGGTTAAGTATCATTTTCTTCCTTCTTCCAAGTCTCTGCTGCCACTGGCAGCTGTGTGACCTCATGAAAATCGCTTACCTTCTCTGAGCCTCTATTTCCTCATTGGTAATGATTAATTGTTTCTCTCAAAGGGTGTTTGTAAAGATTAAGTAATTTTATTGTTTTGTTATTTTTTTATGTTTATTTTTGAGAGAGAGAGAGAGAGCACAGCAGGCGAGGGACACAGAGAGAGGGGGAGACACAGAATCTGAAGCAGGCTCCAGGCTCTGAGCTGTTAGTGCAGAGCCCAATGTGGAGCCCAAACCCACAAACTGCTAGATTATGACCTGAGCTCAGGTTGGATGCTCAACTGCCTGAGCCACACAGGTGCCCCAAGATTAAGTAATTTTAAATAGATTAAACTGCAAAGTTATATGTAGATATGAGGCAGAAATGTTGGTGCTGATAAGAAAACAGCTCAGTTTACACAAAAACAGATTTTCACCCTTTGCAGAAATAGCGTGAATTTCCATACTCAATTCACGAAACTGGCCATCTTCAGCACACAAGTATTCCAAATAGACATGGAAACACGCTCCACTATTATGTCATGTATTTCTTGTGGGCCCTGAGAGAGAAGAAGATGAGCTTACTAATCATGCCCATCGCCATCACCAGCTCCTGAGATGGAAATAGAAAGAATTCTCAGCTCCCTTATGTCCATGCTCTTACCTCCAGTGTGTGATCTGCCTCCTTTCTATGCCAGTTGAAAGTGTCTCTGGTCTTCCTCTTCTGAATTCTGTGAAGTCAATAAAATGCAAGAGGGAGCATGCAGGGTGAAGGTGATCCTGTCTGTGCTGGCCTCAATTATGGAGTCGGTTTAAGTGGGGTGAGTATAAGCTGGGGGGAGGGGTGGAGGGAGGGTAAGGACTGAATTACATAAAGGGTTAGGAGACCTGGGTTCTATCTAGCCTTGACATCCACAAACTGTCTCTTTACATTTCCATCACTCAGTTAAAGAAAAGGAATTGGATCCAAGCTCTTCCAGCTCTTTTCTCTTTGGGACTCTGTGACTTCACTGTTTGGAGACTCAATCTACTTATTTCAGTATCATTCCACTAGGTGGCGATGTTTCCTTAAACCCAAAGCAAGTTTTCATTCAGGGAAAAAAGCCCAGTCTTGTAGCCAGTTGTTTTTTCTCCCCTGAACTTTCAAAAGAATGATTCTCCAAAGCTGGGGAGGAAAGAAGGAACTTTCCTTCTGAACACCTCAGGCAGTTTATGCTGGAAACAGACAGGGCTTCTGTCTAGAGATTTCTCTTCTCTGCAAGTGGGAACTCAGGTTAGCGCTTTGCCTTCTGTGATTGCACACTGGGTGGGGGTGGGGGGTGAGGGGCAGGGGGAGGCTAGGAGATGTTGGAATTACTGGGTCCTAGGGAGGTAGGCACTAGCACTGGGCCTGCATGAACCCTGCAAAACTCCGCCCAGAGAAGGACACTGGATGCCAGCTTTTCTGGACTCTGCCGGAGTAGGCACTGCATGATGCCTCCACCAGTGGCTAAGGTGGTTGGGGTGCCTGGGTGGCTCAGTTGGTTGAGGGTCTGGCTTCAGCTCAGGTTATGATCTCACTGTGGGTCCGAGCCCCGCATTGGGCTCTGTGCTGACGGCTAGCTCAGAGCCTGGAGCCTTCAGATTCTGTATCTCCCTCTCTCTGACTCTCCCCTGCTCCAACTGTCTCTGTCTCTCAAAAGTAAAGGTTTATTAATCTGTAAAACAGAGCTCATAGTAAGGTTCATGTTTTTTTGCATTTAATAATAAAATAATAATAGCAAACTTTTATTTAGTGTTTCTATGGACTGGGTTCTGTGTTAAGCACTTAGCATCATTGTATCTATCGTATAGTAATCTTAGCAAAGCTGGGAGGCAGCCATCGCTATCAATTTATTATAGAAGTTCAGAGAGGTTGAGTAACTACTTAAAGTCACACAGCTGGAAGGAGCAGCCGATATTCACATCCTAATTTCCTTAATTCAAGCTTTGGTCTTTTAGCCTCCACATTGTGCTTCATCATTTTCCTATTGTGACATGAAGGCTCAGTGACAGCGAGCCAGCTCAGGGCCTAGAGACTTGGTGACGTCAGTGTCACATCTGCAGGACACTCGGCACCAGAATCCAAGAAAACAGTAAGAACCTGTGTTTTTTTGGAAGTGTTCCTCAACCTGCGAATGTAGGGCAAATGGCGCTGTGGGGGCCTGAGGAACACCACGTGATAACGGAGCCTGGTATGGAGACCGCCCCCTCCCCCTCCCCCCCTCTTCCATGAGTGTGGCATTTAGTTTGCATGGTCTCACCTGGGCCTGGGGGCGGGGCGTGTTGCCCCAGGGACAATATCTCAAATATGGAAAGTTCTAAAGAAACTGAGTCCATATAGAAACAGCCTTCAGAAGTCAAGGTTCCCGTTTTCTCTCAAAAGGGTATGAAATTGAAATGCTTTATTAAGTCATAGATGAATACCAACCAGTCCACGGAGCTTCAGTTACTGTTATGGAAGAAGGGACGAGGGTTTCCAGTCTGACAGATTTAGATTCCCGGGCTCAATACCACCCCCTTCTAACCACAGGACCTTTGGCAAATTACCTAACCTCTTTGAGTCTCAATTTCCTCATTATCGAAAAGAGGACAGTAGGTCGCAGGGTTGCAGTAATTGCCAAGGAGATGGTGTATGTGAACTGTCTGGTGCATTTTGTGCAACATCCTAAGTGTTCAATAAATTCTAATGACGATGATGAAGGCGGTTGCTAGGTTGTTAATGCCATTCTGGCCAGCTGCCCACCCTTATTCCAGATCCTTCTTTATGGCTGGGGACTTTAGAATCTCCGAACCCACCGAAACCCCACTTATCCTGAGGGCCTCGCCATTTCTGCCTGTTGGCAGCTCGTTTCTCTCAGGAATGATCCTCCTCCTCCACATCCCCATTCCATGGTTTGCCAGAATCCAGCATTTAGGGAATAAATTCTCAAGCCTTTAGGAGCCATGGTCTATGATGAGTTTACCACCTGTGCCCAATAAATGTTCAATGAATAAATAAGAGTCAATAAAACTATAAAAGCAAGAATAAAAATAAGTATCTTTATAAGCACCTTAGATCTTAAAAGGTCTTTATATTCAGGCTGCTCCGAGTCAAATGTGTATCCAATAAAGATTTTACAAAGGATCTGGACTTGCCCCACCAAAGGAAGGGGGAGGCTCCAAAATCTATAGCTGGCCAGATGAACAGTCCCCGGGGCGGGGCCTCGAATCTCCCATCTGATAAGCTCCAGGAAATACATTCAGGCCAAAGTATATTTCCTATCCGTGCAAGAAGACCAGAAATGGAAGAGAGAGACAAGGAGGAGACCTCCCAAGGACACCTCACTCCCAAAATAGGGACTATGAATCTACAGCAGAAAGGCTTTGAAAAAGTGGTATCTGGCTGTCTTGTTGATGTTCTAGTAGCTAAATAGAAAAGAGCCATGAAGACGGCCACAAAGATCATCATACCTCACCTCCATCCACCCACCATATTGCCTGAAATGTTACCATTAGGATTCTTTTCCTTTGAGTTGCCTTTGAGTTTTGCGTTAAGTAAGAGTAATGTCTGGAAAATTCTTACTTTATATCCTCAACTTTTGGATTTACTCTTATAGATCATAAACACAAACAAAAGCGAGTAACTTCTTATTGTTTTTTCCTTCTTATTACAAAATAGGTCCACATTCATTGTAGAATATTTGCAAAAAGAGATAAGCAACATTAAGGAAATAAATTCAGCCTGTAATGTAATTACCTGGGGATGGTTATTATTAAAATTTAGGTATTCCCTTCTGTTCTTTTCTTTCCTAATAAAACTTTTTTCTTATGAAATTTAATAGAGCACAATATAACTATCTTTTCCTTTATATTTCATAATTTTTATTTCTTATTTAGAAAATATTTTCCTTTGTAATGAAAAATTTTCCTATATTTTCTTTTAAATTTTAGTAATTTGTAGTTTTATACAGTTTTTGCCTTTTGAATAAAGTTAGGAATCTACTTAGGATTGATCTCTGAGTATGGCATAAGGTAGGGACAAGTTCTGTTTTTTTCCCCAAATGGATATTCGGTTGTGTATCAAGACCATTCTTTCCCTTCTACTCAGCAATTTCACTTGTTGTTGAAAAATCAATTATCCACACATAGTGGCTCTCTTGCTAAGCACTCTTGCGTTCCATTGGCCTGTCTGCACGTTGGCTGAGATAGAATGGGCTATGCTTTGTTTGGGGTAACAAATAACCCCGCATGTCATAGATTAACATACAAATGTTATTTTTTTCTTCACTAGCTGGTCACTGGTTTTGCAGAAGATGCAGCAAGGCGACTGTCCTTCATGAATGGTCTCTGAATCCATGGAAACACTCTCTATCCAGAGAAGAGAGACTGGAAAGTGCCCACGCGGTTTTCACTGACTCACTGTGAAATGTCACTCATCATTCACTTCCTCTTACACCCATTTGCCAGAACCAGTAAGAGAGTTAGACTCATGTGCTGTCTGCCATGTGTTTGAAAGGGGATATTGGAAAACACTAGTACTGCCTACCTTCATCTGTATCATTGATGGAAAGTGCTAGTATTAATCACTTTTATAGTAAGACTCCATACCTAATTGAGAAAATCCTCCAATGCTATGTTTCTACTTCAGGAAGGTCTTGGCTCATCTTAGACCTTGGCAATTCCATATAAATTGTAGAAAGTGTTTGTTAAGTTCTGAAAAAACTCCCATTGGGACTCTTACTGAATTCACAGCTCAATCACGGGAGAATCGACATTGAAAATATCAAGTGTTCCAATTCAATAACAGAATTTCTCTCCTTTAATCCAGGTCTTCTTTAGTTTCTCTCAATGATGTTTATGATGTTTTGCACAGAAGTCTTACATTTTGTTAGATTTCCCCCTGAAGTTTAGATATGTTGAAATGACACGATAAATGTTATCTTTAAAAATTTTTTCCATTTTCTAAAATCTGTGGTTGGTAGGGGCATCTGGGTGGCTCAGTTGGTTTTAGCCATCCAACTTGGGCTCAGGCCATGATCTCACAGTTCACGAGTTCAAGCCCCACATCATGCTCTGTGTTGATAGCTCAGAGCCTGAAGCCTGTTTCAGGTTCTGTGCCTCCCAATCTGCCTCTCCCCCACTCGCATCTCTCTCTCTCTCTCTCTCTCAAAAATAAATAAAAACACCTTAAAAAAGTTTAGAATTTAGGGTTGGTAGATAAAAATTTAATTCATATTTTGGTGTTGACTATTTCTAGCAACCTTGTGACACTTGCTTTAATTCTAAAAATTATCTGCAAATTCCCATGGATTTTCTATGTAGTTAACAATGTAATCCACAAATAATGATAATTGCATTCCTTCCTTTTTGATCCTTATGCATTTTTTTATTTTTTATTTTCTTTCCTTGCCTGTAGGGGACCTCCAGAATACTGCAGAATGGATGTTGGGAGAGCAAACATCTTCATTCTCCCCACAGTCTCAAAGGGAACATTTTCAAAGTTTTGATTTTAAATGCATTGGTTGTTATAGGTCTGCTTGTAGCTACTCTTTACTAGATTACTTCAGTGCTTGCTTTTTTTCAATTTCTAAGATTTTTAATAACAAATGGATATTGAATTTTAGCAAATGCTTTCTTCTGCACGTATTGAGATGAATATATGATTTTCTCCCCCTTTGATCTTAACAGGTGGCAAATTACATTGATTTTCTCATGATAAAGTGACAATTATACCAGCATCCTGGAATAAAACAAAATTGAAAATGATGTGTTTTCTGTTTTATATATTGTTAGCTTTGACTTGTTAATATTCTGTTTAGGATTTTTCCACATGTTCATGAGTAGAATTGGCTTCTAATTTTCTTTGCTATGCTGTTCTTGTTGGGTTTTGATATCAAGATTACTTTAGCCTCACACCATAAAAAGGGGAGTGTTCTCTTTTTTTCTGTTTTCTGGAAGAGTTTGTATAAGGTTGGCATTATATCTTCTTTAAACATTTCATTAAATTTGCCTGAAGCCGCCAAAGATATTTTACTTGTGAGTTTATTTTTTTTTAATTTTTAAGTGTTTATTTATTTTTGAGAGAGAAAGACAGAGCATGAGTGGGAGAAGGGCCGAGAGAGAGGGAGACACAGAATCCAAGGCAGGCTCCAGGATCCAAGCCGTCAGCAGAGAGCCCAATGGAGAGCTCAAACCCGCAAACTGTAAGATCATGACCTGAGCTGAAGTCAGAAGCCCAACCGAATCGCCCCAATCCCCTGGTGAGAAGTTTATTCTTAATTAAAAAGGCAATTATTTTAATAGTTACAGGATTATTCAGATTTTTAAGTTTCTTTTTTGTTAGTTTCAGTCAGTAAAGTTTTCCAAGGGATTTGTCTATTTCATCTAAATTTTCAAACTTAATGGCAGAGTTGTTTAAAATATTACCTTATTATCTTACTAATGTTTGCAACATCTGTAAGACTTTTGTTTTAACACTGACATTAGTTTTTTGCATCTTCCCCTTTTTTGTCTTGATTTGTCTCAGCAGAGGTTTATCAATTTTATTGGTCATTTCCAAGATTCAAATTTTAACCCTTTTAATACTATTTTATTTTTGTTTCATTGATTTTTGCTCTTGTCTTTTTAATTTCCTTCCTTCCATCTATTTGGGAGATTATCTTGCTGTTCTTCTTCTAGCTTCTCCTTCTAGTATTTTTGGAAAGAAAAAAAATCCGTTAAGTCTGCTCACTGTATCTGCTCGTCTTTGTATTTTCCATCATTTTGTCTCTCTCTGTTTCATTCTGGGTAATTTCTTCTGACCTGCCTGTTGGTTCACTAATTCTTTTTCTTTCTGTGTTGAATCTGTTATTAAACCCATCTGTTGAAATTTTCACTTCTGATTATTGGACTTTTTTAAATTTTAGAATAGCTATTTGATTCTTGTATCAAATTTACCATTTAATTTAAGTTGATTATTGAAATATTTTCAGATCAGTTTTTATCTCTTTGAGCATGGTAAGCAGAGTTTTAGCAGAGTTGTTATGTAAATATGATGTCTTTTATTAATCTTTCCAAGTTCCTGGTAGTGGGAGGAGCTATGAGACCCACATTTTATTTATCACATCTATTATTTTCTTATCTAATTATTTATATATTTTTATCCCTTACTAGACTGATGGGTTAAGGTTCAGCAAAGAGAAGTTCTCCTTCTGATTTATCTTTGTATTTGTCATAGTATCTCTCAGAGAGGTCACTAGAGATGTGAAGATATTATGAATAAATGAATGAATTTCATCATATTTACTTGTCTCCCTACCTATGTCTCACTTATTTTTTCCTTTGACTGCTTCCCTAACCTCAACTACTACTACCTTCCCCATGGTTCACTGTGCTTAAGCCATAACCGGGCTCTGTGCTTGCTGTTCTCTGAATAAAAAGAACATGCTCCAGCCTCATCCCTTGCCCTTGATCTTCCTGCTGTCTGGAATGCTCTTGCCCCAGATATCCATCTGTCTTATTATTCTCTCACTTCATTCACCTCATTTCTGCAGAAAGATCTCCTCTGGTCCCCCTATCAGTAACAGCGTTTGCTGTTCCCTCTGTCATTCTCTATACCCTCACCCTGCTTTATTTTGCTTCATAGCATTTTTTACTAAGTGACAGTATGTTGTAAATGTATGTGTTTATTGTTTGTCTTTATCACTATTTTATAAGCTCTATGGTAGAAGGGACTATGTTTTTTGTTCACTATAATTGTCTCCAGGTCCTCAAATAGTATCTGGCACATAGAAAGCCCTCAAGAAGTGTTTATTGGGCTAGGTGCTATGATAACTGATTTATATAAAAAAATTTTAAACGTTCTCCTCTAGGGGCTCCTGGGTGGCTCAGTCAATTAATCATCCAATTTCAACTCAGGTCATGATCTCGTGGTCTGTGAGTTGGAGCCCCATGTTGGGCTCTGTGCTGACAGCTCAGAGCCTGGAGCCTGCTTTGGATTCTGTGTCTGCCTTTCTCCCTGCCCCTTACCCCCCTCTCAAAAATAAACAAACATTAAAAAAACAATTAGAAAAAAGTTCTCTGCTAGCAGTTGTGGAAGTTCAATATGCTATTACTGTCTCTATTTTACTGATGAGTGGACTGAGGCTCAGAGAAGTTATTTAACACGTCTGAGGAGATACAGCTAGTGAGTTAGTGACTTGGAATTGAACCCAAACCTTTGCTTTCTCAAGCTAGCTTGGGAAGCCTGACATGTGACAAATGCCTACTGAGACATGCACATATAGTTAAATGGCACAGGGTGGGATCCAACAGCTGTTGGGAAGAATAAAAAGAGAACACTGAAGACGCGGGGGAGTGCTAGACATTTTCTTATGGGTCATCAGCCTGCCACACACCCTTCAAATGACCACCCTGCTCTGATAATCTCCCCCGCCCCTGCCTCACTCAGTGTCTGTCTGGCAGTTTCATTAGCCTGGCTGATCCAAACAGCAGTGTCAACAGAATGGTGACCAGACATGTAAAGCAATGATTTAGACAAAAGGAAAAGGCAGCTCAGATGATGCAAGACCATCCAGATGTCGAGCACCCCATGCTTGCTCACTTGCCCATTCATGTTGTTAAGTTTTTAAACATTTGTGATAAGAAAAACAGTTGGGCTGCTTCCCCCTAGGCCTCCTTGGATGGATTAAGGCAGACATCTGCTGCTTCAGGTTTTCTGATTGGTTCCTACTGGTTTGAGGCAAAATCAGAAACTTCTGAACCAAGTGCAGGGGAGACTTTCCAACAGCCCCTAGGAAAAACTGAGAAGGACAAACAAACAAGAGACCATTGGGAGTCACCTGCCAGGATCCCTTCCTATCACTTGGTGGTTTAGAGGGGGATTGGATGCCATTCATTTGCCCCCTTTGGAGCTGCCCTGGCACCTCATTCGGGAGCAAGCAGTAAGAAAACCCAGACTCTCTAGAGAACAGGGTTAAGATGTATCCCACTCCCCAGAACCAGATCAGCATATAATTGTCGCCAGGATCATTTGGAGATAAAGTAGGCTCCATTCTGAGAAGGGTGACACAGGCAAACAAGAGCCCAAATGTGGAGTCACGCAGAACTTGATTGGAATTTGGATGATAGCTGGATGGCAATAATTTGGATGACCTGGTAGCAATAATTCAATCTGAGTCTTAGATTTCTTATGCATAAAATGAGAATGATAATAGCTACTTTTTAAAGGGTTTCTTGTGAACATGTACATGCAGCATCTGAGAATAAGGCTGACGCATAGTAGGGTATCATCAGTGGTACATCTTATGGGGACAGAAGTCTTTATCTGATGGGCCCCAAACCAGCCCTCTCATTGTCTTCCTGACCTCTCCTTCTCTGTGGTTGATGACAGCTGTTTTCTATCTCATAGAACAGTAGCCCTCAAAATTTGTTTGTCAAAAGAAACATCTGGAATACTAGTAAATAGCACACTATCCAGTGTCGTTCCCTCACATTTTCAGTTTCAATAGGTGGGGTGAGGCCCAGGAATCTGCATTTTTATCAGACATTCCCCCTACTTCCCCACCATGCAATTCTGACCTTGGAAAACACAGCTCTAGGATTTACAGAAAGCTGACGCTTCTGGTTGGTTGACTTAAATGCAAAATATTTTTCTAAAGACCAAAATAGAAATGCATACTCCCTCAAACTCCTTTGGATGTGTAATTTGCATAGTTATAGCACCTTTTCATCAAGTGCAAATGAGACCCAAATGAATCCGCATTTTAACCTATGAAGAATGGGTTGGGGAGAGATACAAGGGGCTGAATGCCATAGGGAAATTAACAGCAGCCGCCAAGACAACCTGGATTTTAGCTTTGCTCTGTAGTTCACCAGCTGGGCAACTTTGGCATATCACTTTAGCATCTCTAGATGTGTTTCCTCTTTTGTAAAATAAAAGTGGTGATCCCTGCTCTATCTACGTCTCAGGGATGCTGTGGGCTTTGGTGAGATGAACAGGCTTTGAAGAGGACAAGGTCCTTGATGAGCATAGAAGACAAAGATTTATAATATTGACTGGGCTGAGAGGAGAGACCAATTATCTCTTGTATCAGTTGGAGTCTAACCAGGAAAGCAGAAAGGAACTCAAGTGTTTTCAATAGAGAGAATGTTTTTAAGTTAATTTGTTAATTTATTTTGAGAGAGAAAGAGCACAGATGAGGGAGGGACAGAGAGAAAGAGAGAGAGAGAGAGAGAGAGAGAGAGAGAGAGAGAGAGAGAGAGAGAGAGAGAGAGAGAGAGAACCCACACTGATAGCACAGAGCCCGGTATAGGGCATAGGGCTTGATCCCACAAACCATGAGATCATGATCTGAGCGGAAATCAAGTCAGATGTTTAACCAGCTGAGCCAACCAGGCACCCCCTCACTAGAGGAATTTAATGCAGGGAATGGGTCACGCTAGTGTTAGAAGATCTGTGAAGCCAAATAGAACATGGCGGTAACTCAAAGGTTAAGACGCCAAAAGTCATAAGTGTATACAGGCTGAAGAGAGAAGGGGAGGAGATTGTGTTACCAGAGTCCCTGATACGCTTGTCTGGAGGGAGCTGGAGCCGTGGAGGAAATGAAGAGGCTGCTACAGGCATGCCCAGGGCAGAGAGGGAGGGAAGAAATCCCCTGGCTTCTCACTTTCTCCCTCCAGTCTCTCACTGATGCCTTCACTGGCTGAACCTGGGCTGACACAGGTTGATGTGGGAGCCTGGAGCCCGAGAAACTCCTGCATCATCAAGCATCAGACCCAGAGGGAGACAGCAGAAAGGGAGGAAGCCTCAGTGGGGAAAAGGGTGGGGAACGGTTCTGAAGGCAAACAGGCCAGAACAAGCATATCTTTCGATCTTTTGCCTGGACACAGGTCTACCCACAGATTTTTGTTAAGAGAATTTATCTTGGAGCTAAGAAGGCTGCCGTCTTCCATCCCATACCTCAGCAGCACTTAATGACTAAATTCAGAAGTTAAAAAAGTCTCAGAGGCAAAGATTCAAAGACTGCCTCCACAATGGCCAAGATTCATGAGAAAAGATGGCACAGAATCAAGTTTTTATTTGAACCTTCAGTCAATATTATTTTTCCTTGTCCACAGAGGCAGTTAGTATGCATAGGAAATTTTGCCAACCTTTGCCTGAACCCTACCCAGTTCACCAGCAGTCAAATAATTAATCAGATATTCTGGGTCTTCTAGTTTGGATAATCCACCATGCATGTATTGACTTTTTCAAGCCATTAGAATCTCATTATCTACATTCAGTTGGGAAATGGTCTCCAAGCATACTTAAGACTTCTTTGGTGAAGATGTTCTGAGCATAAAGGGTCCACACAGGGATTTAAGGAGCCAGAATTGGTTCTTCACAGAGAGTTCTGATTACAGAGTGCTGTTGAATAGAGAGATTGCTGTATACAGAAGTAGGGCTGTGGGCTCCTTTGGAAAGCTGTTCTTACTTATTAGGCAACATGCCCATCCAGGGAGAGAAGCACAGAAGTGAGAAATAGGAAGGCAAAAGGAGCAATTCTCTGGTTTGGCTTTCTTGTACACGAGATGACTGAGTTCTATGGACGAGAAATGCCTCTAGATCCCTCCTCTACTGATCCTGCCTATCCAGGCCATCCAGGACTCTTTGCCTAGTAAGTGATGAATAACAAGGGACCACATGTGACCCACAGGGTTTTGTAATCCGGCTTGAAATCAAACCTCACGATAAGTGATAAGATACAGTGTGACTCAAACCCTGCTTGCATTGGTATCACATGTTGCCCTCACAAAAAGGTGTCTCTCCTTGGACACCTTCCTGGACCTAAGACTGAGGCTCTGGGTGTGGGACAGAAATTCTGCCTTTTCTCCCAACAAGGGCACTTGTTGGGATGAGCACTGGGTGTTGTATGTAAGCGATGAGTCACGGGAATCTACACTCGAAACCAAGAGCACACTGCATACACCGTATGTTAGCTAACTGGACAATAAATTTTATATATATATACATACATATATATTTATTTTTTAAATCTTTTTATATATAGTTTATTACCAAGTTGGTTTCCATATAACACCAAGTGCTCTTCCCCACAAGTGCCCATCTCTATGAACATCACCCCTATCCCCTTCCCCCCTCCCTCTTCAGCCCTGTTTGTGCTCAGCATTCAAAAGTCTCTCATGATTTGCATCACTCCTCTCCCCAACTCTTCCCCCCCTTTTCCCTTCCCATGGTCCCCTGTTAGGTTTCTCCTGTTAGACCTATGAGTGCACACATATGGTATCTGTCCTTCTCTGCCTGACTTATTTCGCTTAGCATGACACCCTTGAGTTCCATCCATTTTGCTACAAATGGCCAGATTTCATTCTTTCTCATTGCCATGTAGTACTCCATTGTGTGTGTATATATATATATATATATATATATACACACCACGTCTTCTTGATCCATTCATCAGGTGATAGACATTTAGGCTCTTTCCATGATTTGGCTATTGTTGAAAGTGCTGCTATGAACATTGGGTACATGTAAATTCTGCTTTTTAAACAAGCTTTCTAGGGTGATTCTTACAGATATTAATAAGAAAAGGAAATTTATTGAATGAAAAAAATGACTAAAACAACAAATGTGGCTCACCTTGGGATTTGTTTATCAAGTATTTATCAGTTCTCCTACTGAAGTACATCTAGGTTTTCCCAATTGTTTATTTTACCAACAGGGATGCAATGACTATCTCTATACTGTCCCCTTGTGAGCAGGTGCTGGAGTTTTCCGGGGGGCTTGCATCTGGGATTCATTAGGTCATGGGCCCATATACCTTCCTCTTTACTAGAATTAACAATTCACTTTCCAAACAGTCCTGAACCAGCAGTAGGTTAGAATTCTTTCCTTGTTATCTTCTGACCAACTTTTTTTTTAAGTTTATTTATGTATTTTTGAGAGAGGGCATGCATGTACATGCATGAGTGGGGAAGGGGCAGAGAGAGAGAGAGAGAGAGGGAGAGAGAGAAAATGTCAAGCAGGCTCCATGTTGTCAGCACAGAGCATGACGCAGGGCTCCATCCTATGAACCATGGGATCATGACCTGAGCCCAAACTGAGTCAGATGCTTAACCAATTGAGCCACCCAGGAGCCCCTGGACAAATTTTATTATCATTTGAATTTTTAGTTCTGCCAATTTAAAGCATATGAGGTGGGCTCTTATATTAGTTTGTTTCTCTGGTTATTGGTGAGGTTAAGCACCTTTTCACATGTTTAGTGATGCTTGGTTTTAAATTGACTTTCTTCTACCTTTTTTTAAAGCAGTAAATTTAAGTTGTAAGAATATATATTTCTCTTAAGTTGGGACTCCCCTCAATAAAGTAATTTGTATTTGAATGAAAAAGATAATAGGTTATATAAACATTTGTATTTTCTTGTGCAAAAAATGGCCACTCACCCTGGAAGAGACCATGGCACTTTGCAAACCGAAGACACAGGTGAGGCAATCCTTAGAAGTGTCCTGTTCTACCCTGAAAACGATGGGTCACATCTGGAAGTCAGAGCAATCTACTCAATCCAACTTTCTTCTATTATGATTTCCACAGATTTCTCTGCTGCTGCCACCTGGTTTTCTTCCTTGGGTTCTTCCTGTTGTCTAAAAAGAGGGACTTTGTGACCCAGAGTCTTTGCCTCGCTTCCAGTCTTGGGGTTCCCCCAGGAGTTACTAGTAGTTGTCCGTGGAAGCCACTGTAACAGATGTGGGGAAGGCACAAGGAGGTGCAGAACCTTCCGTGGGTGGTGACATCAAAAATGAAAGAGCCAGAGTCACACTGCATAGTCCTTTCCTGATTGGCTTCACTAAGACATCAGTCATACTTCTGTAATCAGTCTGTCCCCATCCCTTTACCCTCCCCTTCTCTCCTTGCATTCCCAAGGCCAGTGCTCACGAATTTATCTCTTTCTTCTCTTTCATAAGGAGACTTGTCCCCTTTCTCAAACCAGCCACCAAAGCAGGAGTCATCACTCTCACAGGAAATACCAGATAGCTGTGGTGTCACCTCTCATTGCACAGGGAGATCCTCTAGAACTCATTTCTGATTGAGCCTGTTGGCTTGGTTTTGCCTACTCCTGTCTTGGAACAACCACAGGGAAAGTGCAGTTTCCAAATATAATATCTCTATTATCACTTGTCCATTGAATTACTTGCTTTCCCTTAAACCAGGTGAGAGCCTAACACAGTGATCGGACAAGCAGAAGGGACAGGATGAGAGGTAGGAAGCTCCACAGAAGGGACACAGCAAGGCAGGGAGTTGTGGGAGTGAGTGGAGGACCCCCGGGTCTCTATGGATTGGTCTTTGAATGGGTTGTAGCATTGTCGAGAAGACTCTGTCGCTAACCATCTTGCTTATGGAATTGCCCTCCTCTGGCATCCTCTGTCCTGAGAAATCATTGCTAAGCTGAATTAAGTTTCTGCATGGCTGCCTGTCTAACTTAGTCACTTAGTACATGTTTACCAAGTTCCTACTATGTTCCATATATCTTGCTGGATAGCATAGGTGCGGGTGGGAGTAATACAGAGAAAACCTGTCTTCATTTCTATGGCCCCTTTGCAGAGAGCAAGAGTTTAAAGGAATAAGAGGGATGGGCAAGCTTTTGCAGAGAGAAATGTCTAGAAGAGAAAATGCTATGGGGGGAGGGTCAGAGATGAGTGCCTTAATGGCAAGAGAGGGGGCTGGCTGGGCAACAGGCAACAGGTGCTCAGAGGAAGCACAGTGTCTGGGGATGGAAGCTTCTTGACCACAGATGCTGCCTCTTGAAGTTTTGTCTAGAGCTAAAAAATCAGGTGGGTAAAGCACCAAGCATAATACATGGCACATAGTAGGTGCTAAATAAAATCTTATCTATCTCTTCTCCTTATTGTTTTTCTTTTTCTTTCTGCTCTTTTATTTTTATTTCTTTCCCTTCCTCTGTCCTTTCTTGTATCTAATTAGATTCCACCTCTACCTCCCTTCTTAGTATTAAAGTAGAGGTTGGCAAACTTTTTCTGTAAAGCCCCTGGGTAGTAAATATTTTAGGCTTCTTAGGCTAGTCTGTTATGATTCCTCAGCTCTGCTGTTACGGGGCGAGGGCAGCTGCGGAGAGTACATCAATGGGTGATTGTGACTATGTTCCAATATAACTTCAGTAAACGGTACTGGAATGTGAATTTCGTATATTTTCATGTATTACTAAATACAATTCTTCTTTTGACTTTTCTTTTTTCTTTTTTTATATATATTTTTAGTGTAATTTATTGTCAAATTGGCTTCTATACAACACCCAGTGCTCATCCTCAACACTCATCACCCACCTTCCCCTCTCCCTCATTCCCCGTCAACCCTCAGTTTGCTCTCTGTATTTAAGTCTCTTATGGGTTGCCTCCCTCCCTCTCTGTTTGTAACTATTTTTTTCCCCTTTCCTTTCCCCCCCGGTCTTCTGTTAAGTTTCTCAAGATCCACATACAATATCTGTCTTTCTCTTATTTCACTCAGCGTAATACCTTCCAGTTCCATCCACTTTGCTACAAATGGTCAGATTTCATTCTTTCTCATTGCCAGGTAGTACTCCATTGTGTATATAAACCACATCTTCTTGATCCATTCATCAGGTGATGGACATTTAGGCTTGTTCCACAGTTTGGCTGCAAAATTAATAAACCTCTAGCCAGTCTTCTCAAAAAGAAAAGAGAGAGGACCCAAGTAGATAAAATCATGAATGAAAATGGATTTGTTGATTTAAAATCAGGAATCAAAATGGATTTAATGATTTTTTTCAATCATTTAGAAATGTAAAGAAACAACTTGCAGGTGTTTCAAAAACAGGCAGCAGACTTAGTTTGCCTCCAAGGCTGTAGTGTGCTGATCTCTGATTTAAAGCAATAATTGTTCAACTTGGGGGCTTGCAGACAACTCCTCTGAGAACCTGAGGATAGCTCCACATCCACTCATTCATGCTGCAGATGTTTTGAACTCTAGATGTCCTGCCAGCCGCTGGAGTTATAGCAGTGAGCACCACCAAGTCCTGTCCTCAGGGAGCTGATGTTCTAAACACTAAATCAACAAAACAAGACCTAGTATGTGTTATAGAGACACAGCAGGGGGGCTGGTGGCTGTGGGGGTCTGGGGCCCTGGGTGGGGTTGATGCTGATTCAGTGAGGGCAGTCCAGGCAGACCTCTCTGAAGGTGAGACATGGACCTGAACCTGAACTCTGAGAAGGGGCAGCCACTGGAGGGAAGCTGACCACAGAGAGAGGGCAGAGGCCTGGGCAGAGAAGGAGCTGGTGGGGCCTGAGCACCATAATCCAAGCGTGGGCAGGCAGGGCCACCTAGTCAGGGTAAGAGTTTGTCTCCACGCCAACAAAAACAATGGAGGAAACAGGAAGTGAGTAAAGGGTTTTGGGGTGAGATGTGATAAAAATCTGATTCATACCACTTTGGCTGAGTGTTGGAGCCCTTTCCTAGAAAAATGTGCTTAAGTGTGTCCTCCCAATAATTTTGCTTATTGTGTGCGTTTTTAGGGCTTCATAGATCTCCCTGAAAGTCCCTCTAGGGAAGTACAAACCTCAAATCAAAAAATTCTGGCATTAAAGAAAGGAAAAGGTGGAGGAGAGACCGTCATCTTGGAAGGGAAATGGTCTTTGTGCCTTCTGGAAAGTTCTGGACAGTGCTCATCCAAGTCAACCTGGTCTCTTTGGTGGCCTACCCAGATGGGGCTTGCTAAAAACCGTTGGGAGAGGGTTGCTCCAACCTCTGGGGGCCATCTGTAAAGGTGGCTCTTATCTAATAGAAGCTACTCAGCTAAGGTTTGTACCGAAAGCTCCAGGGGTGGGTGGAGGCAGGGGTGGTGAGAGAAAGTCAAGCCTCTCTCCCAGGTTCTGGTTGTCACCGCCCCCCCCCCGTCCCCCAAATATATATGTGTGTGCGCGTGCGTGTGCGTGCACACACACACACACACACACACACACAACCAGCACCTGCAGACACACCTCCCTGGTGTCCTTCCCAACAATCCCTGTCCCTTACTGCAGCACCAATCCTCTTGGCTTTGCCCCAGTAGGCCCATGACCCAAAGGCTGTGCCTCAGGGTCCTCCCTGTCTTACAGAGAGAACTGGGCCCTGAGTCAGGCTCTCCTGCTCCAACCCAGTGGCCACCTGTGCTCCCGGGGAGCTTTGGAGGCTGGGAAACCTTCAAAGAGTAGTTAATCACTAACCAGCTGGAGATAAGCGAGAGAATGAAACAATGGAGAAATGCCCAACCCAGAGCTTAGTGCTTCTCTGCCTGCACATGCTGAGACCCAGCCTCCCTGAGAAGCCAGAATCAGTGAACCTGCGGCGGTTTACTGGGGGGAGGCGACATGCCAGTTTTGGGGTGCAGCAGCACCCAGGCTTGAGAGTCTGATAGTGGCCGCTGTCCCTCCTGCACTAGACCCTTTCCCTTTAGCCAAGCTTCAGCCCCAAGGACAAGTGTGGGCAGGTAGCCAGGGAGGGCTCTCTTTATCTCCAAGTTCAGGGTCTGGAATTCAGATTGGCCCCTTTATTATGCCAGTCCTGCATGGCACTCAGAGATCCAAGATCAATCAGACAGGGTCCCTGCCCTCAATGAGCTCACAGTGAGCAACAGGGAAGCAAGAAACAGACACAAAGAGAATGACTTCCAGCCGCCTATCTGGGACAATGGCAGAGTGGGTGACAGGCTGGGATCTAGGAGGGCAGGGTCAGCCGTACCTGGGGAGGTCATAATCACGGTCATTAATGGAGGGTTTGCCAGTCTGGTATTATTCTAGGTACTTCCTGTACATTATCTCTAATCCCACAACCACCCCCGCATGGGAGGTACTAACCCCACTTTACAGATGAGGAACTTGGTGACTTGCCCAGGGATACACAGCTGGTAAATGCTGGAGCTGGATTCAAACTCAGGGCTTCCCAGCCTCCAAACCACATCACTTTCCTTCCACCTACTCCTTCCCCATGGCTGATGTGGAAAATGGTCTCAGTGGAGTGTTTCTTTTTCAGCCAGAGACTTGGATTCCAGGGAAAACAAAAGCCCAGACTTCCATGCAAGGTGCTGGCAGTCATTCATGCCTTAGTATGAATGATGTGGATGGAAGGGACATTGCTGGTGGACAGGAGGGTCGGGGTAGGGGTGTGTAGAGACACAGGATCTGGGAGACACAGGACAAAGGATCTCCCAGCCAGAGAAAGAAGAGCCAACCTTTGAGGACTTGATTCTCAGTTTTCCCCAAGCCCTTGCTGACCCGATAACCCCAAGGGCTTATAATTTATGCCTTCTGAGAACTCGGCCGATAAGCATGCCTGCTCTCTTAGTGATGGTATCAGCAGGATTCGGCACAGCTGCCTCATCGATCTTTATTACCTTCTGGCTCTTCAGGATCTTGGAGATAAAATGCTCTCCCTCCTGAGAACTCTGAGAAGCTTTTAAAGAAAACAAACCCAAGCTACTGCCAGTTGGAAGCTCATTACTGCAAGGGTGGGGGGTGGGGGCCCTGCTGTATCTGCCTGCTGGCACGTTTTCCTCTGTCCCGCTCACACAGGGGGTGGGGGAACTGCCTGGGCTGCTCTGACCCACACCTGGGTTCTGTCATCTCATGCTTTCTGGCCTCAGGCCTGTTCAAGGGTGGTTTGGAATATGGCTAGCCCGGCATCAGAGAAGAATGTGTTGACTTTTCTGGGGGTGGGCGTCCGAGACAGGGAGCAGCAAGACCGCCTTATTACAGAAAGGTTCTCCTCTACCTTCTGAGAATAGTCAATGGTTTCTGAGCACCTGACATGTGCCACACGCTGAGCACAGTGCTTAATACACTTTAACTCATCAAATCTCCCTACAATGCAGGTGATAGTATTACATCTTGCCTCTTTGCAGGCAAGAAAACCAAGGCCCAGGAAGTGGCTCGGGGCTACACAGCCGGTGAGTAGCACTGTTGGGCTTTGAGTCCAGGCAATCTCGCTCCAGAGTGTGCTCTACGATGTTCAGGTCAAGGGCGGGGGCTCCCCAGGTCAGCATCACCCCAGAGGGAGCCTGGCAGAATGGTAGAACCCCAGCCCAGCCAAACTCCCGGAGTCCACATCCGCATTGTCCCATGGTCTGCAAGGGAGTCCTGTGCACACTACAGCCTGAGAGGCGTTCCCCCTGCCACACCACACACTTTCCTCCCTGTCCATTCATTCAGTTCCCGGGCTCCGGACATGGTGCCAGGCAGTTGATGGAGTCCAAGGGACAAGCGTCCTCATGGAGCTGATGGTTGTGTCTCACACATGCACAGTGTGGGCAGTGGGGTGGGGGCAGTGCGAGGAGACTTGGATCCACATCCTGGCACCACCATGTGCTGGCTGGTGGTGTGACCAAGGCGGAGTCATTTCAACCTTCTGGCTCCCAGGTTGTAGAAAACAAGGCAGGTGAACCAGAAGATGCCTGGCGCCGTGCTGAATTCTAGATACAGGTAGCCAGTGGGCCATCTGCTGTAGGAGGCAGGGAATGAATAAGTGTGCTGATCACAGCTGGGGCTTCTGTTGGTCTCCCCCCACCCCAATTTCCAAGGGAAGAAAAAAGTACTTCAGTGTAAGAGACACAGGAGCGCCTCCTCTGTCAGCAAAGAGGCAGGGCTGTCCCAACCCCCTGACCCAAGACATGGTCCTAGATTGCCCCCTCAGTGCTCCTCCAGCCCTCAGTGTATTTCTCTTGGTGACATTCTCCCTGACATCTGTGGGTCGCCGGGTAACGTCGGCCGCACACGCACTGTGAGTAGAGATCGGAAAGTGAGGAATGGCAGAGAATCTCTGCCTCTGGTGTTAGGGCCTCACACGTGGAAGGGAAGGAGTAAAGGATGTCTGGACAGCACGGATAGTTTGGGGTCTCCCTTTACCTCCTTCCTACTCTTCTTCTCCTCCCCTCTTGTCCTCTCTGCAGACTACAGCAACTCCCTTTTGGTTACCAAGTTGAAAAACCAATCCTGTGTTAATACTGGCCAGTATTCCGTTACCTCTTACGCCAAGCCACTCTCTCAACAATCCACTTTACATACGTAACTTCATGGAATCCTTCAAACAATCTGAGGAGGCACAGGAGCCATTGCTACCTCACTTCATAGCCCAGATGGTGAGGCTCAGAGGGGTTGAGCTGCTTGCCTGAGGACACTCAGCACAAGGAAGTGGCTGGATTTGCATCTAGGTTTGCTCAAGTCCAAAACGCACGTACTAAATCTCTCCATTTACTACTGCCTTGATAAGAGAACTGTGGGTAGCTCCTCAGCCACAGAGAAAGGAGCAGATTTTCCCATCAAGGACATGGGCTTCCAGACCCAGCTGAACCTGACACCAGAAGAGCACAAGATGCCGCCTTCCAGGCCCCACCCTTCGGTGACTGACTTAGCAGGTCTGTGTGGGACCCAGGTGCCTTAATCCTGTGGTTTAAGGCTCCTTAGGGGCCTCTGATACTGAGCCTGTGGGGGAACCCATCCAGCTGGGGAGAAGCCGGGCTCACAGGGGGCTGGACACAATTCTCCTGCATGCAGAGAAGGAGAAGCCTGTTGGCTTCTGAGAAGGAAGGCTGAGTAACTTCCCGGAAGCTTCCTCTGAGTGACCTTCGCCCTCAGTGAAAGTGCGGAGATTGAGATAAGGGAGATAAATCTCTGGCGTGGGCGTCGGTGACGGGAAGGGCAAGGTGTTTGCTGTCGGGCTCCAGGCTTGGCTCCCTTGGCCTCTCTCCTGGAGACCACGTGGGGTAAGCCTGGTGGCGGGTGGCGGCGGGGTGAGCGGGGGACCGCGGTGACAGGTGCGGGATTCATCGGAGCATAAAGCAGTGAGCCTCTGAGCTACCCCGACTCTGGATCGTATAAGCCCAAGACCAGGGGGCCAGGGGGGTAGATGGGTCTCTGAGATGCAGCAGGGCTCCCGGCCATGTGTTTGCACTGCCTGCTTCGCCCTGTGCACTGACCACCCGCCCCGTCTTAGGTCTTTCTTTAAAACGACTCACTGGTCAAAGAATTTACCTTTATTTAAAAAGTGACTGTATCACTACCTTTCATGGAAAATGAGCATCACCTGCCACACACAGACATTAACCGTAAACCCTGCTGCAGAATTAACTTCTCGCTGGTTCCTGCAGCCACGTCTTTTTCCTTGAAAGGGCTATCAGCAGACTGAGGCTGCCTTCAAAGCCTTTGGAGGCTGGGAAGACAATTGGAAAGGGCACATATTTCTCACTGTGTAATTCAATATTGTTGAATTCCAGGCCTGTGTATCATCTAAAATCATACCATTTATAGCCACATATAAAAACCACAGCACCAGAATATAAGCTCCAGGAGGGCTGAGATTCTCTTTCTTCTTTTTTAAAAATCTGTTTTAGTCACTGCTCTAGTTTTAAATCCCGGAACAGTGCCTGGCGCATAGTAAAGGCTCATGTATTTCTTGAAAACATGGATTGCGGGGGGCATGCGGGCTGGGTGGTTCCATCCCTCTCTTCTTCCTGGATGGAGGAGCAGAATGTCACAATGCGAAGGGTATCAGACTGCAGCCGAATGTCCTGGTTCTTTGACCCTAGCTTAGCCACTTGCTCAGGATGGGGAACTCTGGAAAACTGACCTAAAGCCTCAGCTTTTTCCCAGTCTGAGATTGCACAGGCCATCCCAGTGTTTTACGGACCCAATGAGATGATGGGTGACTAAGGACCTTGGGTGCCATAAAGCCACAGGGGAGCACAGGGGAAGGGGGAAGGGCTGAGTTGATTGTCAGTGGCAAGGGGGATGCCTTATTGGGACCCCGATGATGTTGTGCATCTTAAGCCTGATTCTAGATCATTTTCTTTGCCCTCTTCTTAGGAGAACCTGCTTGTTTCTCTTCTCCTGGTGTCCCACGATCATGCTAACATCAGGGATACACTTAGATTTCACACTGTTGAGAGCTGGTCCCAAGTTCTAGTGACAACTGAGAGATTGTGACATCATGTTCCCTTTGAGTACTTATTTTTAGTGGAAGCCTAATAATAATAATACCCCTATTAATAAGATAAGGAGACACCCATTTATCTGCGATTGAACCAGTCTTGCCTGGAGGCAGGGGAATGGACTTTTGACCTCCCGAGCCTGGTTGCAGTCCTCTGGTTTCATTACCACCTTGTAAACCTGAGAGTGTTCTGTTTTTCCCCTAAGTAATTGTGGTAGAACGTTCCAGGAATTTCTCACAACACACCTCCCCCCATACACTACCCATCCTAATATGCATTATCATTCAAGGCTTAAGATTTCCCAGACAATGGCAAAGAGGAACTGGCCAAATGGATCAAGGCAGCAAGATTTAGGTGCCACCTGCCAAGACTTCAAGCCCAAGTTCCAGTGCCAAAGTCTGATACCTGTCATTTACCATGGGGTGACAACCATACCATGCCATTCTTCATTCGTTAATTGCGTATTTAGGAATACCTTATAATGCATCAGTCAAACTGTGCTAGTCCAGCCAGGGAGAGAGACAAGCAAATAAGTCATTACAATGCAGCGTGGCAAGAACTTGAGAGATGAAGGCTCAGGAAGAATGTGGCGCAGGGGTGACAACTCAATGGGGGAGTGGTAGAGGGAGCCTATCTGGAACACTCCCCAGAGGAAGCTGTTTGGGCTGAAGTCCGAAGCTCATAGAGAAGTTAGCCAGTGGGATGGGCAGTATAATACAGTGTATGGAATAGAGTGGGGGGTGGGGAGGGAAGACAGATAGGGAGAGAGAAGGGTGAGGATGGCCTGCCTGTTGAGGGTACTGAATGGAGTCAATGCTTAGAATGGCAATGTGGCTGACAACACAAATAAGTGCAAGATCACAAGAGGCCTTGTAAGTTATGTAAGGGAGGCTGGACTTCATTCCAAAGAGCATGGGAGCCATTGGAGCATGTTAAACAAGCAGGCGCACATTACAGAAAGGCCTCTGAGATCTCTTCTCCTACTTGTGACTCTGAGGACAGATCCCTAAGGGCCTCTGGAGCAGAAGTTCATGGGCCATACCTAGGAGGGGAGTGTCCCACTGCCGCACTGGGCTTTAGACTTGCCCCACATCCAGCAAAGAGCAAGATGGCAACAGATGACTCATCCCCAAACAGCAGAGCAGTCCTGGGAAGGAGGTAGCTGATAGAGTCTCACTTACTTGGTTTGCTGATGAACTACGCCTGTAATTCTTAAACAGGATGCCATGCCTTCTGTCCTTCTCAGACCTTTGTAGTCTCTTGTCTCTAGCATCCTCTTCCCCTTCCCCACCCTCTCTGTTCTTCCCTGGTCCCCTCTCAGCTTTGTTAGCAATGCCAGGTGTTCCGGTTTTCACCTTGTGCCAGAGAAGATCTGAGGCCAGCATCATCTGATCTGGACCATGGAAGGAATATTGTAGGCAACAGCTGGG
The DNA here is from genome assembly GCF_006229205.1 of Suricata suricatta. NCBI lineage: Eukaryota > Metazoa > Chordata > Mammalia > Carnivora > Herpestidae > Suricata > Suricata suricatta. The sequence goes on along the minus strand of NC_043710.1, from coordinate 26,130,149 downwards.
GAGGTGCCTGGAGGGTGGACCCCCAGCTTCTTGTTCTGCTCTTCCAACCACCAGCAGCCATTTGCTTTTCTTCTAAAAGCCGGTTTCCTTGTCTGTAAGATGGGGATAATCTCCTGGGGACAGTGTGAGATTTAAGTGAGGCTTTATTTGTGCAAGTGCTTGGTAAACTGCAAAGCACTGAGTAAGTGTTCTGGGTGATCACGCACTGCTTTGGTAGAAGATTCTACCAGAGGGTCGGCAGGGGGAAATAATTGAGATCCATTGTGTTGGGATATTTTTGTCATATAGACATAAATACAGGTAAATATACAACTGTCACAAAACGAAAACAAAGAGGAATGTGAATTTCTCTGCAGTCCTCCCCCCTTCCACTTCCAGCAGCAATTATTTCTGTGTTTGTTACATATTCTCCCATACATCAAATACATGTGCTTAAATAAGAAAAATGCAATCATACTGTAAACCATATTCTTAAGCTTGTTTTTTCACTGTTTCATGTTATCACATATACCTCTGTCTTCCTAATATTATTTCCTGGTGTAAATGGGCAATAGTTTATTTAAATATCCTCCTGTTGATGAACACTAACACTATTTTCAATTTTTCATCATATATTTCTGTGACCTTTTGTACACATCTCTGTGGGAGAAATTCTGAGTAATGGAGTTGCTGAGTCAAAAGGTGTAAGCATTAAAATTTTGAGAGCTACCCTCAAATTTCTCTCTATAAAGATTGCACAAAAATACCCTCCCACAAAGTGTTCCTGCCTCCCCAAGCCTGAATCAATGATGGGTCTTACCAGTTCTGTTGGGCTTTAAATCTTTGAAACCCTCCTCTGTGTTGCACTGGTCATGTGGGCCACTGGTCAGCAGTATCCCACTGCTTCTTGGACAAGCAGAGTGCTATGTGATGGCTGTGGGCAGGAGCCATCTGAGAAATGGTAGGAACCAGACCTGAGGATACCTGGAGAGCTTACTTTTTGGGTTAAGTAGAGTATCTACGTTTCCAAACATAAAGTCTAGAAGTAGTAATCTACTTTAAGCATATAGTAATATATTACTATGGTTATGGGTTTTGTTATTATAGAAAGTTCTGACTCACAGATCTTAGTTGTGCTTGAATGGAGAGTAGTTGGAAGAAGAAGATGTGGAGAGATTGAGGTGTTAATTTTGAAAAGGGTGATTTTGTCAAGCCATACCGGTCACATGTCCTGGTCACATCCAGGCCTTGAGTATCACAAAATGCAAAACACCAGGTAACCAAATAGCATTTCCATGGAAAGAGCCCTTGACCTCTGGTGCTATGTGCAGGTGGGAGACTGACAGAAAGGGGAGGAGGGTGAGAGTGGGAAGGGCAGGAGGGGCCATCTTTAGCCTGTAGTGTCTAAAACAATGGGCCATTGGAAATTTCTAGGCCTGGATTACCGACAATACAGGTCCCACTGCTGGCATGTCTCAGGAACCCAAGACCGGGTGGATCCCTAATTCAACTGACTCTGTTTTAATGTTTTGTTTTTTTTTTTTGAGAGAGAGAGAGAGAGAAAGAGAGAAAGAGAGAGAGAGAGAGAGAGAAAGCAGGGGAGGGTCAGAGAGAGAGGGAGACACAGAATCTGAAGCAGGCTCCAGGCTCTGAGCTAGCTGTTAGCACAGAGCCTGACATGGGGCTCGAACCCACGAACCGTGAGATCATGACCTGAGCCAAAGCTGGACTCTCAACTAACTGAGCCACCCAGTTTCCCCCAACTGGCTCTGTTTTAAAACTCCCATAAGCAGGGGCAGAGAGTCAAACCCAGTGGAATAGGGGAGATGGTGATCAATGGACGTTGTGTAAGACAGATAGATGGCTAGTACTGGGGAACAAGGAGGTAGAAGTCAACATTGTAGGAATAATACATAAAATAACTGGCAAAAGTCACCTTTTACATGTGTTCTCTAACTTAATCCCCTTCATTACCCAACACAGTTAATACTGTTCTAGTCTGCATTTAACAAATGAGGAAATGGAAGCTCAGAGAGGTCAGGTCACTTGGCCAAAGTCACGCAACTGCAAGTAGCATAACACAAATTTATGTCTCGGTGACTTAAGCCAAAATGCTGAGTAGAACCTCTATTTCGGCATGGCAGGTTTCACCTTGGGGGTGGATGGTGTTGTCATTGATTGCTGAATATTGCTGGTTTTCATTTTCGGTCTTAAAGAGGGATCTATTTCTGCACTGATGTATAACAACACAAAGAGCCACAAGTTCTGTTTTTCAACCACATGGCTGATTTTTTTTTTTTATTATTTATTATTGAGACAGAGAGAAACAGAGCATGAGTGGGGGAGGGACAGAGAGAGAGGGAGGGAGGGAGACACAGAATCTGAAGCAGGCTCCAGGCTCTGAGCTGTCAGCCCAGAGCTCGATGTGGGGCTCGAACCCACAAACCATGAGATCATGACCTGAGCTGAAGTCGGTCGCTTAACCGACTGAGCCACCCAGGCACCCCTTGGTCGATTTTTGTATACTTGACATTCTATCACACTCCCAACAGTGTGATCCCAGCCCTCCTCCCACCTTTTTTGGAGAACATTGGATTACTGAGGGGGCGAGTAGCATCGGGGTCTTTGGCATGGACTTCCAGAGAGAAGAGAGGTGAGAAATTTGTGTGGTGTGCTGGTCGGGATGGTGGAGGTTTTTACTTTTAAAGTTCTAATTGGGTCCTCATCAGCTGGTGGAGCCTCTAGAGCTCCAAGTCTTTTTTTTTTTAACTGTATTTATTTATTTTGAGAGAGAGAGAGAGAGAGAGAGAGAGAGAGAGAGAGCGAGAGAGCATGTACACATGCACACACAGGCAGGGGAGGGGCAGAGAGAGAAAAGGAGACAGAATCCCAAGCAGGCTCTGCACTCTCAGCCCAGATCCCGACTCAGGGCTCAGTCTCACAAACTGTGAGATCATAACCTGAGCTGAAATCAAGAGTCTGAGTGCTTAACCGACTGAGCCACCCAGGAGCCCCAGACCTCCAAGTCCTTGAGGTTATGATCCATTGCTCTATGAACTAGTCAGCTCTTGGCTTTCAAGGTATCTCTCCAGACTGTAATTATCTCTGCCACAGGTTGCTGCCTGGCCTTGTTCAGCAGTGAGGTGCTCTTTCCTTAGTCCCTCGGGATTCCCGTCACTCTCGGGCTCAGGTGTACTTATCTGAAGTGTGGAACCCCTCTCTATCACCTGGGAGGGCAACACAGTTAGGAGAAGAGGAGGTGCTCCACAGAAGTGGGCTCCCACAGCAAGGGTCCTCCCGCTTGAGGGAAAGCCTCTTCTTTCCAGGCACATGTCAGGAGCAGTGGGCTGAGAATGGTGAGAGAGAGGATGTTACCACAGGGGGCTTGTGAGTTGGGCATGTTCACATGTGTCACCTCATGGAAAGCTGCGCAGTACACACTAAAGGACACAGTATACAGGGGCGAGAAGGTAAAGAGAGGGAGAGGGCAAGGTTCTTGGACAACCTAGGTTTCAGACTCAAGCTCTGCCACTTACTAGCTGTATGACTTCAGCCAAATTACCTAGGTTCTCTGTGCCTCAGTTTCCTCAACTGTAAAACAGATTAAAATAGTGATCTCATCGGGGTGCCTGGGTGGCTCAGTCAGTTGAGTGTCCAATTCTTGATTTGGGCTCTGGTCATGACCCTAGCATCCTGGGATCGAGCCCTGAGTTGGGCTCCAAGCTGGGCATGGAATCTGCTTAAGACTCTCTCTCTCCCTCTTTCTCTCTCTCTCTCTCAAAAAAGAAAAAATAGTGACTGCATCAAAGGGTTTTGGGTAGGAGTTGCTGCAAAGATGCAAGTATCATACTTAACTTAATATGGGTATTCCATGAGGGGTGAGGCTCCAGCTAATGATCCTGCGACAAAATTCACACCCATTTTACAGATGGGAGACTTGAGCCTCAGGTGTCCTAAGTGGCATAGCTAGTAAGTGGTAGAGTTGGGATGAAAATTGTCTAAGTTAGGACCTTGCCTCTGTGGTGGACAGCCTGCAGGAATGGGTCTGTGTGTTGAGGACTGAAAAACAATCTGTCCAACCTACAATGATTCATTGACGTGGGTTGGTTTTATGTCCTCTCCTCAGTCTGAAGCTAGGAGCAATGTAATGAGATTATGTAATTATCTATTCAGGGTTTTGGAAAACCCAACAGGGTTTAGGGTGATCCATCCCCCAGCAAGCAAGAGCTTGCGTGCTAATTCCTCTTCTTTCCAAGGCTGATCAGATAGCTCAGTGCCCAGTCAAATGCCAGTTTCCTTCTATGTGTGGTGGAGAGAACAGCAGTCAGCTCCTGCGGAGGAATGGGGAGAGGATGCTTCCTACACGGGGGTAGGTGGTGGTTAGGGATCTGGGTTCTGAGGTCAGGCAGCCTTGGTTTTTGTCTGTCCTTTCCAGAAGTGTGGCCTTGGGTCAATAACTAAATCCCTCTCAGCTCCAGTTTCTTCATCCTTAAAAATAGGGATTCCAATGAGGGGCTGTGTGAGGATTAAGTGAGAAATTGCATGTAAATAAAGTGCTTAGTATCTGTCACTTATTAAGTGCTTAATAAAAAGAACAAGGCAGAGCTGAGTAGATGCTGGGCTTGTTTACAGTGCTTTGCTAGCAAGTCTTTTGCTTCCTGCCCATTCAGAGACCCTGGTGAGACTGTCTGTTTTGGCCACAAGATCTTTGACACATTGATCTCCACAAGAGATCTACTCAGTGGGCATCAACCAGCTTATAGGTCCTTTGGCCCTCTGCAGCAACCTCTTTTTACTCTGCCACCTCCAAAGGTGCTAACAGCAACCATTTATGGTCCACTAGTGGCCCCCTAGCCCTCTTACATTACCTCTTCAATCCCCACTTCAACCCTGAGGGATAGTATCATCTCCATTTGCAGATGAGAACATAGGAACTCAGAGATGGTGGTAACTGCCCAAGGACACACAGCTGTTAGAGAATCTTGGTCACATTCAAGTAGATTGGCCAACCTTCCTGGGTTGCTTGGAATCATGGGGTTTCAGTGCTAACCCTGGGGACATCTGGGATGAGTTGTTGAGTCTAGCTTCAGCCTCTCTGCTGAGGGTTGGAAGTGGCTCTGGAAAAGAGATCGGGGTGAGAGAGAGGAGAAGAGAGAGATTCAGGGAGAGAAGGGCAAAAGAACTCTGCACTGTTTCTGGAAAGATGTCCAGGGCTTCTCCTGCTCCTGACAGTTATCTGGGGGACCCCCTTTCCAGCAGTTGCTACTGAACTTTGCACAGAGTTGCTCAATAGCTTCTGGAGATTTGATTTCCGTTGGGAATTAGAGTTGTCTGTTTCTGGAGGTGACCCTCTTTGAGGCTTGACAAGAGCTGTGGTGATGGCAGGAGGAGTCCCTGGAAGCCATGTACCTGACCTCAGGCCCCTGCCTGCCATGCACTCCTAACTGCCTGATAGGGTCATGAATTCAACTATCTCGTGTGCATCTCATGCGATGTTGGGAGGATCTTAGGAGATACACTGAGGTAACAGTTTCTAAACCACCAGATACAGAGGGTGTGTGGTCTAGACCACTGCTTCTAGACACCTGAGCTCTGGGGTTTCAACTTCTGGGAACTGGCAATTCAATGTCCTGCTCCTTGAGAGGGAGTCATGTCAGGCCTACCTGGGGATAAGTCTATGAAGACACTGCCTGAGTTCCCCAAGCTGGTGGGGAAGGGGGAAACAGTCCCCTAAAGTGGCCCCACATGACAGAATGGGAAACATGCTGACATCTTGCTTCATTAGCATCTACATTCTGTGATGGCAGGACTTTTGCCTTTTCCCCTGCCTTATGGCTGAATCCCCATTGCCTAGCAGAGAGCCTGGTACATGGGAGAAGCTCAATGTCAACTATTGAATGGTTCCAAGTATAACTCTCCTTGTATATGCTGTGGGGTTACATCCTGGTAAACCCATTGTAAATTGAAAATATTGCTATGTTGATAATGCACTTAATAAGCCTGTCCTACCAAATATCCTAGCTTAGCCTAGCCCACATTAAATGTGCTCAGAACACTTATATTAGCCCATAGTTGGACAAAATCATCTAACACAAGTCTATTTTATAATAAAGTGTGGAGTATTTCATGTAATTTAATGACTACTGTACTGAAAGTGGAATGGCTGTGTGGGTGCGAAGGGTTGTGTGTGTGTATCAGTTGTTGACCCTTGTGATTGTGTGGCTGATAGGAGCTGTGGCTGCCCTGCCCAGCATCACCAGAGAGGATGGCACCCTGTATCACTAGCCCAGGAGGAGACCCAAATTCAGAATTTGAAGTATGTATGGTTTCTACCGAATGCGTACCACTTTTGCACCATCATGAAGTTGAAAAATCGTTAGGTCGAACCATGGTAAGTTGGGAACCATCTGTTCAAACTGTTCTGGGAGGTTTAAATTCTGATGGAGCAATTGTAGAAGACTGAATGGAGAAGGTGAGTTGCATTCCACTGGGCAAAGATGGGAAAGGATGGTCTGAATGTTGGGGCAAGTGGTAAGCTGGGAAGCACGTGATATATGTGTGTGGATGTGAGGTAGGTCCACCGTGACTGGGATGTACCCTGTGAGGTATGGTTGGGGACCAGGGGACTTAAGGCATGAGTGGAGACCAAGGTGGACTGGCAAGTGGCCTGCCCTTGGGGAGTTAGAACTATCTCTCTTTAAGCCATTATTTCTCAAATTCCAATCACTCACATGTCCTGAACACTATCTTTGCCATGTCTGTGTATGCATCTATTTATTCACTTAATAATTTCCACATTGATTTACATCAACTCTCTTTTATAATTTGCTAAGTTTGTTTTCAATCAAAAACATATAACCGTTAAAATGAAAGTGATTAGGGCTGCTTGGTGGCTCATTTGGTTGAGAGTCCAACTCTTGATTTTGGCTCAGGTCATGATCCTAGGGTTGTGCTTAGGATTCTCTCTCTCTCTCTGTCTCTCTCTCTCTCCCCCACCTTCTCTCCAATTCAGATACTCTCTCCATTTCTTTAAAATAAATAAACATTTTAATCCATTATATGGAAACCAGCTTGGTAATAATAAAATAAAAAAGTTACAACAACAAAAAAACCCAAATAAATAAATAGATTTGAAAAATAATAAATAAAATTACTATTTGCACTCACGATCATCTTGCTTACTACCCTCCGTAGGTATACTTCTCTCTAAGGAACACCTCTAGAGAGTGGAGAACTGGCAAAGATTTTTGAATATGGAAATGATCTAGTGGCTTTCTGAGAAGGCTGCAAACATAAAGAATGGGAGTGTGTGTATAAAATTCTGGTATGGTTGTGGCTGAAACAGTAAGAAATAGTACCAAGGTGAGTTTCTGGGGAATTTCACAGTCTCTCTATGGGCAGTAGGATAAAACATGAAGGAACTGCTCTGTCTCTTTCTCACGTCACCCTTTTTCCTAGCAACTCAGCCCTTCAGCCTAATGCTTGCTGCTAACAGCTCAGGGGGATGGAGAAGGACTACAGTTAGAGGAGTGAACTCACTCTGAGTGAGGCCATGTGATCCGTGGTGAGTCTGGATACCTCTTGGTTATATCCACAGTGTTGTGGCTTCCTAGACTTGTCTTACCTGGCTGTTCAAAGAATGTTACCCCCAGCCAAGGCTTAAGTTCACAGAGCATTGACCCATCCCCTAACAGGCTTATTTTCTCTAGCTGTGCATTCAGCTTTCAAGTTAAGGTGACCTGCCAAGCTGGAAAGAAAATGGATCAGCAAAAATTAGACATTTGCCAAGGGTACCCCTCCTCCACTACAACCACACACAATTGTGAGATCTAGGATTGGACTCCCTGAGGCTTTCTGCTCTGGTGGCTTTGGCAATTCGGAGAAGCACAGACTGGTGAGTTACAGGACTATGGACCTTGGGAAGACTTTGAAGTCTTTTGGAAAAAGTCCATCAACACCAAACTTTGCTGTTGATGGAGAATATCTTCAGCAAGACGACCATGACTTTCTGACACGGTCGTCTTGTCAGGGGTGGCTCCTGTCCCTTGCCTTCCATATCCCATTTTTTCTAGCATAACAGGACTCAGTGGCCTCCATGTTTTCCATTGTACGGAAGTGGGTAGACTGTGGCTGGTCCCTTTCATAGCAGGGCTGTCCTCCCAACAGAGAAGTTTTCAGATGAACCAACAGAGCAGATTTTTGGTTCAGTGTGCAAAGAAGGAGTTCCTTATTTCAGTTTTACTATACACCCACCTACATAATGTTTTTTGGTTCTCAGAATTTCAGAGCCATTAACCTCCAACTTTAAATCAGGATTCTCATAAAACTTTCCTGGGGCACCATCATAAAAGAAACTAGGTCTCAAAATATGACTATTTGGTATACTGTCCAGGAAGACAGATTGACTAATTTCAAACCCTGAACTCACATGTAGTTGTTAAGAATAGGGGTGGGGGAGAAATAGGGGAGAAAAATCATACACATGCCATGATACATGAGGGAAAATTTCATCTGGATTTCCCCCAAATATGGAATTATTCAGAAATAATTCCAAGGGCTTCTCTCTTGACATTCCACCACGGTGCAGGTGCACATGTTTTGAATGGACTGAATGGATAATTTATTTATGCAAATATGGGGTTTTTTTTGCACATTCTAATGGGTGTGCTTGTCAACTCTCAGATATTGTTTCTAGGAGGTGTCTAGATATGTTCTTTCCAGAGGTGTGAGCAGATCCAGAATCCTTAATTTCTATCTGGAATACATTTAGGGGCAGAATCTGGTTGATTAGCATTTCATCTGACCTTGAGACACTCTCAATTGCTTATGAAGAATGGGGATGAAAGAAACTAGAAATTGATGGCAATTTGTACCCTCAACTAGATTCCACTCAATCTTCACATTTAGTGCCTTCATCATCATACTGGTTCTTTGGTCTATACTATACCTCTATCATTTCTGGATCCAGATGCCTATGGTCCTCTTCCTGTGGTATGTAGCTTGCCCAGTGCTATTGAGCCTGGTGGGTAGCAAAGTGACCTTTCTGTAAAAAGAATCTCATAATTTCCCAGGCAAGACCAAGTCACAACCTTTCCAGTGGGTTTCCCCTCAACTCATATTCCGAGCATTTAGCTTTTTAAGTATTTGACATTGAATGGTAGGGGCAGAAGATTGTCATATTAAGATCCAGACATGTCTGCCTATTTTATACTTCTTTCATTTCAACTTTAGCATCCCATTCTTCCAAGAAACAGTCACATTTCCAACTACCTTCCAAAAGGTAGCTCAGTTTTCCATGTCTAAGTAAGATATAGTCCAAATTTCAACAAGCCATTAAGCTTCTCTTTTTTGGTAGAAGGTTATGGTTGGGAGATCTTGTTTTGGAATCACACTGACTTTGGCCTGAGCTGCCATCATTGGCTTTACTGTGTGACTTTGGTCAAATTACTTCTGGGGCTTGTGCTTAGTTTTCCGAATCTGTAAAAGATGAACAGTAATAGCCCAGTTCTGATGGAATTTCATAAGGATTAAATGAGGAGGTGGAAATTAAACTCTTAGTCTAGTGACTAGGATAGGACATGGCTAAAACTTGGTAAAGGTGAGTAGTCATTATTACTCTCTCTTTTTCCCAAGACTTTCCCAGTTTTACTCCCTTCTCCTCTTTTGTCTTTTGAAACATTTTCAAAAGTTCATTTTCTGACCACTGTATGTGATCTCATGTGTTACTAAGGGGATTGCTTAAGATTCAAGGTTCATACTTAGAGGAGATAGTGACCATTTCCTGAGAGCCTATCATGTGCCCGGCACTTTGCTAATGCCTTATACAGTTTCTCACTTAGCCCCTTGCAGCTGACTGAGAAGTCAATATTCTCAATAAACAGATGGGTAAACTGAGACCAAAAGTTTAAATAGATGTGGTAAGGTTGTCCTGGCTCCCTCTCTATCACACCGGGCTGCTCCAGACAAAGCTGAACCATCTTGTTTTTTAGGGTAAGAGAATAGGTTCTGAGCACTCCCAGTATTCCAAAGCTGGGGATTTCCCAAATAATTAGGCATCTAGATGGTGATTTTACACATTTTCTCCTTGGATCTGAGAGTTTGCTGTCTCTTGTAGTCCCTGGGTGAAAGAGACCAGGCACCGAGATCTTCACCCCAGGTTGGCTCCATTAAACTGTCCTTTAAATGGTAGAAACCCAGTCCTCTGGTTTATCATCAGTAGAATAATATGGGAGCCTACAAAATATAAATCGATCATGATGAGTGAAGAACTGGTTATTGCCTCTGCTATCACCCACCCCCAGAGGTGCCAGTTTGGTAGGTGTGGGGAGGAACTGCTGAGTTGTGAGGGTGGTTGGCTTAGAGCAAGGCACATAGTCTGAAGGACGATCTACCCGAGAGAGCTGCGAGCCGATGGGGTGGACATTGGGAAGGGCAACGGATTAGGGGAGGTGCTTGCTGTGTCACCCTCAGTCCACACACAGCAGTATCTCTTCATCCTCTTTTCTGTTTGGGAGCTCCACGAGAGCAGAAAAAGAGTTGTTATGCTAAAATAATATGTAAAAGCACCTGCTATAATTATAAGAAACTTCTCCAGACAAAAACTAAGAAAATACTGGCTGCAAGAAGGTTTCCTGGAAGTGGCCAACTTTTGCCTGCTCTCCCCTCCTGCTCTGAGATTGAGAAATGTGCCTTCTTGAAGACCCTGATGGGAGGACTCTTTTGACACTAATACAGTTTGGTTCAAGAATCAAAGTGCTTATCTCCACAGTGAAGTTGGCACTGAGTGTAGAGCAATTTGTGAGGAAAGATAAAGCATGATAAGCATGATAGAGTGAAGAAACAGAGCAGGCAATTTAAGTTAAGCAAGAATGAGTGTCTTGAGAATAATCAAACATAAAAGGAGAGTTCTGAAAACTCATTGTCGGTGCCTAGCTAAGACTGGTGACATATTACTATGCCTGAAGGGTATCTGTGTGCATATGCAGGCATATATAAAATAGGTCCTTCTTTCCAGGACAGCCATAAGTGTCACATCTCCCAGATGGAACTCAGAAGCCACCATCAGAGCTCAGAAAGCCTCTCCTCAGGAAATTTGAAGATCTCAGGAATCTAATTTAAGTCAAAAAGTAAGGATTTTGGAAACGTGTTTTGTAGAGGGCAGTGGGGTAAGAGGGAAGATGATATTTATTAATCCTAGTACCTTATTTGACACTACCAAGGTAATTGATGGTAATGTTCTGCTCTATGGAACCTTCTCTCCACCACTAGACAGGGGTTCTCATTCCTGTCAGTCCTATAGTAATATTCTTGTGTGGCTCTCACTAAATACTTGTCAAGTTCTGCCCTGAAGGTAGCTCCATGTCATCAAGAGGGGATGACAGACAGAAACATATACAAACACACACTTGCCTACAAAATTAAATATAGGGCCTCTAGTTAAAAGGTGCTGTGTAAAGTAAGCAAGCTTCCTCTTTCTTGCAAAGCAAGCACATAACTCTCATTAACCTCGTAACCACAGCCTATGTTGGTATTAAGACTCAGACCCCTTAGGGCTTGATACTTGGCTTAGAGAAATTCTTTGTCTTGGCCTTGATTTAGGAAGTAAGGTCCCTTGGGGTTCTTTGGTTCTATGTCTATTACAAGAGGCTAGTCTTCTAGCAGACAACCCAACGGAACTCGGGGTTGCTGGGCTACTCCACACGATGTGGTCTGGTTTACTCTTCCCCCCTTTTTCTCTGTGGGAGCCAACATTGGGACTTGATTCAAGTGGTTTTGTGCATATCTGGGACAGGGACAGGGCCTTGGCCTGCAGGGAAGACCAGGAAGTGTAATTGGGTTTGTAGGGTTGATTCCTGTTCCCAAAATTATCTTGATCTTTACCTGAGAGCAACCTGTGTTGCCTCTCTCTCTTGTGTGAGAGAAACACTCTGTAAAACCCAGGAAAACAGCTCTGTCTCATCACTTCATTCACATCCCCATGTCTTCATCAGTCTCCCAGGGAATCCTGGGAACACAGAATGAATGGACTCTGCTAGGGTTGAAGGTTTGACATGATAGTGAGACTCTTGGCTGATTCCCCCTCAGAAAGGTTATGACTTTTAGGAAACAAATGGTGTATCGATATAAAATCTCTGGTGTACTTGATGTTTTTGTTTTACACTTTTAAATTTTTTGTCCATGAAAGACATGCTTGATATATTTGGAACTCTTGCAATAGAAGGTCTTGGCATTAAACCTAATTTTTAGCATTCTCAGTTAAAAACCAGGACTTCCATCCATTTTTTTTCTGTCTGCCTATCGTTTGTCTGTCTATCTATCTCTCTATGATCTATCAGTTTTCTACTCTGATGCAAGTGCTGTCTTGTTGAACCTGACCATAGAGTGAAAGAATTTCACTGTAGGTTGAAGAAATTTCTCTGTGGATTTAACCTGCCTAAAAATCTGACTTCCTTTTTTATTTTTTATTTTTTGAGAAGGGAGATGTTGTTTTTGTTTTTGTTTTTCTTCTAGAAGTTTCAACTTAGACCCAAGTAAAGAAAAGAACCAATACTTAATAAGAACCCACTAAGTATCAGACACATTGTTAGGTACTTTATGTACATAAAGACTCCACAAATAAAATAGCTTGTGAGTATGAAATGACATCTCTCCATCCTCTTCCACCACTATCCCCAGTGACTCTTGTCAGGAATGCCTTAATGGAGCAGCCCTTTGATGTAAAATAGGCAGAAGAGTGGATAAAGGAATGGAGATGTAGCTGGAACTCTTCAGCTAGAAATGGAAGGCACTATAAATTCTGAGTACTTGGGACTGGACCAGAGAACTGCATCACTTTTGGGGTTGCTTTTGAAGTGTACCCCCACCTTTTGACCACACAACCTCTACCTAGCACCTACCCCACCACTCTCAAGTTAATCTCAGGCAAAATTGTGAAGAAGGCCAAGTTTATTTCCTGGAGTCACACGGGTACTAACAACAGCCCACGGTAACCACCTTCCCCAACAGGCGTGCGCCGTGCGCATGCACGCACACACGCACACCCACGTGCACGCACGCACGCACACCCACGTGCACGCACGCAAATACCCTGTAGTGGGTGGAGGTGCTACTTTAGACTGCTCCTGATTCATCTCTCAAGCAAAACGTCACCAGTCTGTTCCCTCAGGGCCCTGCTCTCAGATCTGGAGCTGATAGACTAATTGGGGCTAATGTGATAATGGGCAATAATGACATTTACTGTTTTTATCAGACATTTGCATTTTAACAGGGCCGTTGGGAAATACACAGGTTGACCGAGGGGGCTGTGGCAAGTTTGGTGAAGGCTCGGAGGCAAAGGGGCTTTTCAGGGCCTGCCTAAATTGCACTCCTCAAACCTTCAAAACCTTTGAGACCTTCGTGAGTTCCAGCACCCTCCCCAATCTACCCCTGCCCCCCTACTAAGGTTTTCATATATTCAAAAACCTCTGCATTCATCTTACATGAACTAGGGACCCAGGCAAGAAAGGAACGTTACTACCACCCACTCACCATTCCATCTGAGTAGAACAACTGCTTACTTTTTGTTCTATTCAGTCTTTGCCCACTTTCTCTTTTATACAAGGAACTTCTTGATTTTGATCGCAAAATCTTTGTTTCTTGCCAAAACTCAATTTCCCTTTTCTTTCCCGCAAAGGGGAGTTCTGATGAGTTAAAGAAATTTGCTTGGACACTTAGCTCATGCCAGATCAGTGTCCAGGAAGGCTCAGGAAAGTTAATGGTTAGGGGATAGTATTTTTCCTTGCCAGGTGCCATCGCTCGTTTGCACAGTGGAAGTACATTTGTCACCCAGTGAAGCAGGCACTTCGCTCAGGGAAACAGGGGCTGCAAAAGCACTTGAAATCTATAGGTTCTCTCTGGGATTTCACCTTTTTCTCGTCCAAACGGTGCTGTTTTATTTCCAGTTTCAGCATCTTGGTCTTTTTCTCTCTAGCTCCTAGGGAGACGTCTAGGGAATATCAATAATACAGTAAAAAAGACCATGTAAGTATCAAGAGGAAATGAGAACCTGGATAATCTGCCAACTGGGTAGTCAGGACTTGCATTGTTGAGAGTTGACCGTCTGCTTGAACAACAGATTCAACCCTCTCTCTCAGGACTTTCCCTTCAGACTTCCCAAAGTTCTTATCTGGGGCCGGGGGAGAGATTGGATTTTCAAAGTCCATGGAAATTGCCAAGGGTCACTGTCAAAGAGGCAGTCATGGCACCTGGAGACAGCCGCTTCAGAACCTTGGACCTGGACAGCCAGGGCACTGACCTTGATGCCAAAGCAGAGTGGACTAATTCCAGATGAATACACAGGACTGGTGTTGAAGAAGCCCCTACCCGGCAGTACCATCATTTCCTCCAGACTTGAACTTCTGCTTAGTTTGCTTTTACGTGCACTGTTCCTGCTGGCGTGTTGGGGAGCCAGCATGGCGCTTTTCACCTGAACCAGTCTCTAAGCTGAAAAGAACAGTCCCCACCAAATCAATTCCTCATCCATTAACAGGTTGTCTCTCTGTTCTTGAGACACAGTCATAACCTGGTTAGACCTGTTTTGTTTGAACACTAACGTGTGAGTTGGCCAAATGCAAATGAGCCAATGTTTGTAATCCTTTATTTTATTTTTTTAAAGAGCCTGGCAGCCAATCAGAAGAGGGGGAAGTGACTTAGGGAATTCCCGGTTGGTGGCTTATTGCTTAACATCCTACAAAATGATTTAAAATTATTGTCATATGCATTTATCTTCACTCTGATGAGGGCTCAGACGTGATAACACTCTGGTCCCCTATCCCTGTGGGAGCTGGCGTGAGTGCTGCATGTTGCCTCCCCTCCATTAGCCACAGCTATTGGATTTCCCACCCAGACTCTTTAGGTAAATGAGGTAAGTCTTTATTTTTAAACCTTCTTTTGAATCTGGAGTTCAAACACCTGGGTAGAAAGAGAAGCCTGCCTTGAAGCAGACAGATGAAAATACAACAGAGTCCCCAGGCAGCTGGCAGGAAGTGAAGCTCGCCTCACCTGCGCTCACCTCACTGGGTCCTATTAGAATTTTATTTTGGAAGGCAGCCGGGCTTCTTTGGATATTATCTGTGAATTCGCTGTGTTAACTCTGGACTTCAGTTACTGTGCATTTATAAGCCCCTTGGTTTCCCTCTGTGTGACAAAGCCATTTCCCTGGGCTGAGTTCTGAAACAAAAAGGTAGCTAGGGACAGGTGACCCTGATATATAGCTCAGTGAAAAACTGGTTGGGTAAAAAGCTGGGGGGTTCAGAGCACATATTCTCATGTTCGAGAGATGTCTTCTATTGGCAATTTTTTCTGACCCTTTGGTTGTATGGAAAGGTGGATTTGTTTTTAGTATGTTTTGTTCTTGGAAAGTGGCTGGAAACAGACAATGGTGTATGTATCCACACTGAAAAAAGTGGCCGGGCAGTTCAGGTAGACAAAGGCACTGGAGAAAAATGCACACATAAAAATGATTCTGTCTAGAAAAAAAAAATTGACAAAGAGTTTTGACGTATTGCAAGGGGACAGATTAACCCTTTGTGCCATAATGGGAGACCAGACAGGCAGCTGTGAGTCAGCAGCACCAAATGCCTTCCAAAACAGGGACTCTTTTAATATTGTTTGGACACCGTGGAGAAATGTTGGCCTCAATGTGGTTAGAACTGGGAACAACGGGGAATTAATCTTGTTGGTAAATAACAACATGATGTCGGGAAGTAACATTTTCACCATCGGTCTTTGAGTGGATTTAGTATATTCCCAATGTTGTGGAACATGTGTCTTTAAGATGAAGCATAAGACTCTGTGAGTCTAAGTTCGCAGGTGTCTCTGCTGGTTATCTGCACTGACCTTAGTAATAGGGATAAGGTGAGTGACTGGACTGAGAGCTTTCCGATGGAAGATCTAATTCAGGAATTGGTTCTGTGGGGAGGGGTGTGAGGATGTGTTCAGATAGAGCATTTCATTGAGTAAAAGGGTAGTGGGGGATCATGAGTGGTCATGTACTAATTCTACCGAGGTTGAGGGAAGTGCTGATTTCCAATCGGAAAGATGAAGTCATTAGGACACACTTCATTGATTAGAGACTGTACTGGCAAAAGGCTTTTAAAAGATTTCAAGAATAATTTTAATAACTGTGTTTGGAGTTTGTAAAAGGCTTCGCTTGTCCTCTCTTTCGAGATCTAGAATTCTGAGACTGTGAAATAATTCATCCATTCCATGTTCTTATAATGCAAAGTTGTGTAGGGTCACGTCTTTTCTATCCCACCTGCTAATGGCTGATGTGGACAGATTTTAAAAGCAATGGGAACATGAAATGAGGGTCTTTTGGAAGTCTGTGATCACATCTGAAAAAAATAACAAATATAATGGAGACAATCCTTCCGCATGTTTCTAAAGTATCTTACAGAGCATTTTAGGAGAAAGTACGTGGAGGGGAGTAACTCTGCTGTAAGATCTCTGGCGCTGCTGTTCAAGATGGCAGCATTAGCCAGGCCCTTTCCAGGGTGACCGTGGGCAGAGCGATGAATTTGATGTAGGCCTCATATGTATGGAAGATTTCAAATTCAATTATATTTATTCTTTTGAATTAAAAAGCATCTATTTGTTAAATTCAAACAATCCTTTTTTAATTATTTTTTTCCATTTTTTAATATATCATGAGCTCCCCCAAACGGAAATGTCTGGGACCTTTCTGAAACTTTCAAAAGCCCTACCCTCACACTTACAGTTCCATTTTTGTGCTCCATTGATTTACCCAGATCCCCTTTCGATATCTTTTTGACCCCTTGAGAGGCTGAGATAATGCATTCAATTAACTCATTGGAAACTGGAAGGAACTCCTATCAGGTTCGAGGTCCGAATATGAGTGCTCTGGGCCAAAGTTCACTTTCAAGAATGACAATTTGTCTCTCTGGAATCTTGTAATATTTTATTTCCTCCTCGTCCTTTCCCGGTCCCCTAAATTAGGGAATTTTAGCACTGGGCTGTGTACTTTAGACCCCCTCGCTCTTTGGAAAGCCCAGTGTAAGAACCTGGCCTGATGCGAAAGCATCAAGTACAGACAGATTTATACAAATCAGTAAAAAGCCACTCAGTCTGTTCCCCTTTCTCCAGACAGAGGCATCCTTACACCCTTTCTAACAGATGTGATTTTCAAAGGCCTCTGGGAGATGGGGTGGGGTGGATACCAAGAATGCCACGGCAAAACCTGCTAACACACTTGAAAAGCAGTTTTAAGGAACCAAATACAAACTTGGAACCTGATTTTCAGTGACATCTTTTTGCAGATGTTTCAGCCCATTTCTTTTGTTGATATCTCTTTCTGGTAAAATTGAAGCGACAGTCCTTTCTGTTGTGGGCAGGGCCCTGGTGGGGAGGCAACGACTCCACTGCAGGCTCTGTGTTTAGAAACCACGGGTTCTCACCCTGGCTTTGTTCCTGAGTAACCGATGGAGTGCGGTGGCTCTTGGTTTGGGTAAACTGAATCTGGGGTGGAGGATGTTCGTCTGAAGATGGAGGCAGGAAGGCAGCATATCTTGCCAGCGTTCTCTTAAATCTGTTCCTGAATAACTGAAGAGATGAGGGAGATAATAAATTGTATTTTATGTTTTCTTATCTAATTTTTAATAGTATGATTTTAAATTACATGATCTGTTTCAAAGTGTGGGCTCTTGCTAGAAATAGGTGACTATTATGTTTGTTGCGATTGAACAGGGTTTTAAAGGGCCAGACTCTTTCTTTGGTTATACAGGAAACAAAAGGTACAGTGGGGAGAATGGCTCCCACAGCAGCTAATATTAGGATTGGAGGTGTGTTTAAGCCAAAAGGGTATTGATATCAAGAAGCTAAGATGTGCTGGAGTAGAAATGTCCATGGATTCCTCAGAGTTATTTGACAAAAGGTTTATTGGACGTCAAGGGGGCGGGGGAGATATTTCTTTAAGAATCTTCCCTGAAGAATTTCACACTTACACTTTTGAATGATTGGGGCACAGTGTGTACAAGGCAGTATACAGGATTGGCAGTCAGGAGACCTGGTTTTCTAGTCCTGGCAAAGCTGTGTGCCCAGACCAGCATGCTCCCCCTCTCTGGGCTTCCATCCCCATCCAAACAAAGGAGTTTGAACCCCATTATCTTTTTAAAAAATTATTTTTAATGTTTATTCATTTTTGAGAGACAAAGAAAGACAGAATATGAGTGGGGGAGGAACAGAGAGAGGGAGATACAGAATCTGAAGTAGGCTCCAGGCTCTGAGCTGTCAGCACAGAGCCTGATGCAGCGCTTGAACTCACAAACCTCGAGATCATGACTGAGCCAAAATCGGAGGCTGAACGACTGAGTGGCTCAGGTACCCCTTAACCTGATTATCTTTAAGATACATTTCCACCCTCAGACTCTGATGACGGGGAGAAAGCACATAAGCTGAGTGGTCAGCTGATTTAGCTTGAGTCTGCAAGGACTGAAAAGAGGTGGGAGAGGCCCTCCTAAGGATGAGATAGGAAAGAAAGTCAGTAGGAGCCTTTGGCTGAGGAATATACCTGGTGGAGGTACTAAGATCGGATTCCTGGAACCTTTGTGAAAGGTGTTAGTGTCTGCTCCCATGGCACTGTCCCATCTTTATCAATTTGCCTCACATGTCCAAGGTTGGTGGGAGTGTAGAAGTGGATGAAAACCAACTGTTTTGTGGCTGCAGGGAGCAGCCTGTGGACACAAGCAGGGACTCTAATGATAACTTCTGTAAAACACCCCAGTGGCCTGCTGAAAAGTGAACATTCAGGCACCCATGGAGTCTACTCCATTTGTGTGGTGCTGATCAGCTTGCCTCACTGATTGGCCATGGATGACTGGGTAGATTGGATGGATATGGACTCACTTCTCCTAGAGGAAGCCCCAAGAGGTAATCAGAAGGGGAGTCTGGCTGGTCCGGCCACTAGGCAGCCAACCTGGAGACTTGGTGCTCTCAGAGGGCCTCAGCATGAATCTGGAGCATCAGGAGCTTACCACAAGGTCAAGTAGAGTGGCCCATTTAAAGAGGCTCCAGGGGTTTTAATTGGCCTTGTTTTAAAAGAGACACCCTGTAAAGTATCCCTTTGAAAATTGATTTCACTAGCACCTAACCACACTCTGTCTTCGGTTTGTTTTATGGGCTGGGCCCCTTGTTCTGGTTCATTGGATTCACATTACCTCTTCTCTTCCAATCTTTCTGCACACCCTTGTCCTTAGAGCCTCCTTCTCTGTCTTTCTCAGAAGCATCTACATCACTATTAAGAGTGTCTGCCTATTTATTGAAAATATGGCCAGCATAGGTGCATTTAAACATGTATTCTGAGGAAAACAAAGCCAAAAATAAGAAGGAAATGAAGTACCTTCTATAATATTTTGATTATTGCACTAATAGACTACCTCATTAACCCCATTACTTTAACGTAGCTACTTATTTTTACTTTTGTATGACCTTGTCTCGATATACGCTTTTTTTGAAGTTGATGTGATTGTGGTGACCTTAAAATTGCATCTTTTGTCACTTCCACTTCACTCTATGTCATGGACACAAAATAAACAGTCTTGGGGGCTGGGCCCTTATTGGCCCAACTGTGGATCTGAGAAAATTTCATCACCCTGCCAGCCCTTTCTCAGCTTGATACAAACTTCTAACAGTCTATTGGATCTTTCTTGGAATACGAAGGTCTTCCCCTTTTTGTATATGATAATGGAGGTTGGAGAATATGGCTGTCTTGTGGAGATTAATTTGGGATCCCTCTTATGAACCTTTAAAAAAAACCTCCCTTAGTAAGGTGAATGACATACTTTGGTGGATGTGGTAAGTGAGATCTGGAAGGTGAAGTCTATTTTTGGCACTGTCTTCCTGGTGCCTACTCACAAGACTTGTTTTGTCTTTGAAGGGAGCTCCAGATTTGGCCCCAAGTTCAACCTCTGTCTCAGTTGTGTCCACTTAGAAATTCAGACAGCACTTAGCTCATCTTGCACCCATCTTAACTCCACCAGCCAGAAGGCTGTGGGTTGTGAACACTGATGAGGAGTAAACTTTGGCTGCTTGTGTATCTGAATGGGCAGGAGGCTGTGAGTTTTTTGTTGCCTGGAAACAGCTGAAATGTGGTACAGAGAACACCAGGTGTAGAGTCAGTGTACCTGGGTTCAAATTTGACTCTGCCACTGAGTAGCTGAGTGATTCTGGGTGAGTTATGCAAGCTCTAGACTATAAGTGTCCTTTCTGGAAAATGAGGTTAACTATGTCTGCACACAGCTGTGGTCAGGGTTAAATTAGACGCCCCCCCCCCCCAAAATCTAAAATCACCCAGACAAGTGCTTGTAAGTAAATAATTAGTAATTTGTGGAATGGAAATTGAGGGTAAGTCCTCAATAGGGGTGTTCTCAGAGACTCTTGACTGGGTCAGAGGGGATGAATAATTCTGGGATGTTGTTTTCAAAGTGATCAACATTGGTTCTGCCCTTAGACCATGGAGAGAAATGCCCTACAGTTTTCACTGGGGAAGGCAGGCACAGGGACATGGGATGAACCATGTTAACTGGGGGCTTCCAGACGGAGCTTGTCCTGAGCTGGCCACACACCACCACCTATGGGAGTTCCAAGCAAGACCGGTGCGGGCATGCAGCATGTTTCTATTCATGTGTCTTGATGCCTGTCACCTAAGGGGCCTCCAGAAGCAGCTGATCCCCCTCAAGGCAGTTCACTTGACTAGCTGCAACCTCCTAGACCATCGCCCACCCCCAAAATTCTTGATAGTATCTCCAGATGTGTATTAACCATGAACCCTGGTGTTCTGGAGGCTTTGAAAAAAATTGCCAAGATACCATTGCCAGACCCAAGAGGGGCCTGCCTTTTGGCAATTCAAATGACACTTGTAGTCATATGAAAATGGTATCGAGAGGCTATCTGAGTTGAACAAGCAGTATCTGCTGTTAATAAAAGGGTAAGCCTCTAACCTGGGATCCAAGAGGCTCCTGGTGTACACGGAGAAAATACAGATAGTTGGTGAACTTATAGGTGGATAAAACTGATATTTTTAATTTTAACAATCTAACTCAAGTTTGACATTTTCTTTCAATATAAATGTAAGCAAAACTCTACAGAAGTGTTAGCTGTAACTGTGACTATCACCAAGAGAAATTACAGACATTTTTATATACATTACACTTGTTGGAGATGCTTCAAAATATCGATGTTCCTTGTGATTTTGATATGGAGGTTGTTTGACCTGCACTAGATATTCTTATTTAATGTGTTAATAAAGAAGCATATATGTTATTATTATATCACATTCATTTAAAAAAGCATGTCAATAATTGTGTTTCAATATAAGCTTCCTTTCTAATCTTGTTACTTTAGTTTGTCATTTAAAAGCATTATTTTGAGAAGGGGTCCATAATTCAATACCAGACTGCAAAATGGGTCTATGTATATAAATAAAGGGCTGGGAACCCTTCATTTAGCTCATTCTCTTGCTCAGGACCAATGAAATGACTTCTAAATGACCTCAGCTAATAGATGGTCTCTGAAAAAATAGGGGTATATATTATTCCCACTCCTTGTTTTTGCCTATGGGTAGCTTTGGATTTGTGGAGGGACCTCAGCATAATGAAGATAATGATTAATCATAATTAATAATAATAATAGTAATAGTAATAACAGCATTTGTTGGGTGCCTGCTGTAAGCTAGGTGTTATTAAGTCATGTTCAATGTCATATTTTACTTAATATTACCAAATACTTAGGAGGTCATTCCTAGGGCAAAGACAAAAGATTCCCCACCTCTCCCCATGTTGATAGAGTATTGATCGCAGTGAAGACAGGGGATGGGACTGATTCCCTGGACAGGGCCACTGTCCTGGGTATGCCACCTGTGCAGTAATGCAGGGCTCCACATTTAGAAAGGCTCTGTGTTTGATTTAATGCTCTGCTCTTACAGTCTTGAAATTCATACACTTTGAGCAAGGGGCTTCACATTTTCCTTTTGCCCCAAGCCTTGCAAATTACATAGCTTGGTCTGTCTCCAGATGTGATGGCAGCTCCTGACACCCAGCAGCTGGGAACCTGGTGTGGAGGTCCCCTTGCTGCTCTGGACTCATCTAGCTGACCTTTGGTGGAAAGCTGAGGCCTGTCAAAGAGGGATGCTGTAGTTTCTGAGTTGGTGAATTTTATGATTTTTTTTTTTTGAACATCAAAGATTTCTTTCCTCCGAAGCAGGAGAAATGTTACTCAGGAGGAATGTCTGAGTAGCAGGCTGGAAGGTACCTGGTTCCTTGGGAAACCTTTCTGGTAGGGAGTCGATTACCTTGCTGATGAGTTGTCTTCATTTTTTTTTTTTTTAATTTTCAAGAGGGCTTACTACAGAGGCAGGGAGCTGGGAGAAGCTGAGCAAAGTGTGTTCTGGAAGGGAAAATGAGCCCCTGTGTGCCAAGAGCCTGTCATTCTTGTAGGAAGGTGATAGGAATGAACCTGGCTTTGTTGCCTGCTATCATTTAATGACGAACTGTGGGAAAAGAAAACCCTACTTCTAAGCAGGAGATCCTCTAGTCTGTGAGGAAATTCATATTGTATTTGCTTCTCAAGTTCAAAGATGATCATAGAATAAGCTTTATGAGGTTCTGTCTGCACTTTACAGCTCTGTTTATACAAACCGTTTCGGGGTCATGGCCATGGTGGAAGAAGGGGGACCTCTCCTAGATTTATTTTTCAAAGTGATGGAATTCAGGCTCTAAATGACACATCCCCATCCTTTCTTCTGGCAGTGTGATGTCTGCAACACAGCAGGTCTGTCGTCAGGATCTATGGGTGATGCCTCAGACATCAGGAGCTCTTCCAAAGGAACTATAATTTCCCCTTAATTTTTCAACAGTTTTTTTCCCCTTGATATTATTACTGCTCTTTTATCATGGCTAATAAGTCTGAGGTGGCTTTCAGCAGCCAAGCCCAACCCCTGAGTCAATCTGGGGCTTTTAATGAGAGGCCAGACTAAAGTTCGACAGATGGATTTGAGTGGCCATGTGCTGCTGTGTCTGTAGCATCCGGGCTGATGGACACCAAAGGCAAGTTTCATAGTAGGTCACAAGGCTGATTGGTGTGCCTCCTATCCACAGTTAGGGGAAAAATTATGGGAGCTTTACTTAAGAAATCTTAATTTCCAAAATAAAAGTGTGAGGTTCTAAAAGACATCCTCTTCTGCTTCAGAAATATGAAGGATCCATTTTCAAAGTTACAGAGAATTCTGTTGCATTTCCTGTCATTTCCAGACCCCCACCCCCAGCCCTGTACATTTGTTATAAAACTTCTAGTCCATTTACTAGTGCTGCATCCTTAGGTAAGTTGCCTGACCTCTTGTGCCTCCTCATCTGTAAAATTGGGATACTATCAGTACCAAAGTCCTGGGTTATGGCAAGGATTAAATGAGATCATTTATGTAAAGCCTAGCTCACTCCTAGCACCTCAGGAATGGTCAATAAATAGAAACTATGATCGCTATCATGG
Organism: Suricata suricatta; assembly: GCF_006229205.1. NCBI lineage: Eukaryota > Metazoa > Chordata > Mammalia > Carnivora > Herpestidae > Suricata > Suricata suricatta. The sequence continues at coordinate 26,106,635 of NC_043710.1, read as the reverse complement.
TTTTGGTTGTTGTTTTGTAATTAGTCTGTGAGGCTATCGATCTTTCTTTGACTACAACATCTTGTTTTTTTCCTGGAAAGAAACTTGAATTTCGACATGGTCAAATTCATTGTTCCAGTGCATCCCAACCCCTCCCTGGCTCCAATCCCCGCCTCTTACCTCTCTCCACCCATCCCGCATTCCTGCACAGTTGGGTCTTATTTATTTTTCAGTCAACTGAGGGTGTTGTTAAATCTTTTATTTTTCTGGCTGCCCAGTTTGGTTCGGAGGCACTCCACTCCTACCCTGCTCATGACAAGAATGCTGGGCAATGCTCAGCCAGCCATGTCCCTCCCTCCCCTCAGAACACCCACTTCTTAACACTCCATGAGAAGTGGCATTTTTGAGCCCCAACCTGCTGCCATGACTCCCCCAGTAAGCTGGTGGTCTGGTGATGATGAAGACCCATGGCTGAGAGAAAGCCAGGGGAAGGTGGTAATCTACGAGGACATCACACATTGCCCATGTCCTGTGCTTTCTTCTCGGGGCTTAAAAAGAGATACTGAGAGGCTTTCTCCGATTGTGTATGTTGAAGGCTGGGTGATGATGCCATTGCTTAATTACTGTTGTTGTGATCTACATTTGCATGATTTGTTTAGCTCTTTGTGGCCTTTTTTTGGCTTGAGCTCATCATGTGATATTGACAGAGTGATGAGAAATGGGAACGCAATCATGCTTGAATTAATGCAGAAATCATACCCTGAACATCTTGGGTCCTTTCCACGTTGGACATTGGACCTCAAGTTACTTGGCAGGACATGAGTGAGTCTACACAGCCCACCTTTGAGGTAGGTTGGCTAGCCTGGTTTCCCTGATGGGGAAACTATGGTCCAGGGAACAGAGGTTTTCAAATTCTGCTTATCACCCAGGGCTGGACCAATGAAGTCTGTGAGAGAGGCTGGACTGAGATTCAACACGCTGAATCTCGGCTTTAGGAGGTAACCTGGAGACCACACCTACTCCCTGAGCCATGTTGACTTTTGGAAGTCAACAGTTGGGAAGAGCGTGGTCTGGGTTTTGATCATATTCTGGCAGCCCCTTTTCTGCCCCTCTTAATCTGACTCACAATCTTAACCTGGGCTGACTGGAGGCTGGCCATGTCATTCTGCAGATCTTGGACACCCCTCAGTGCCTTCACAGAGCCAGCCAATGGAAAAGTACAGTGTCTTCTGGCTTCTTGGCTCTGCCAGCTCTGGCTAGTCTATTCGATACCTCCTTTTCTTCTGAGAGAGTGGGAAGGTAGCATCCAAACTGAAAGCACAGGTTTTTCTTTGGTTTTTATAGGAAAAACAAATTGGCATGAATGCTCAGTCAAACCAGCTCAGGCTGTTTGGGCAGATGCCTTTCTTTGCTTTTTTCTGTTTATTTTCCAACAAATCAATGCTTAACTGCGTTGTTATTGGAGCAGAGCAACAGGTGCAAAAAAATAACTCTGCTGCCAACTCAAATGAAAAGGTAGGGCTTATACCCTCTGGGAGGTATTCAGAAGATAACAGAAGACCCTGCCAGCAACTGAATTAGCAGCTCTGTTTATGGTGGGTTTTATGTTAACAACCTGCTCCCACAGAAAAACACGCCATTGTCTCGGGGATGGACAATCAGCCAGCCAGACAACCAACTACCTTATTTTGTCTTGAGTGGAGATTGGTTTTGGCTGAAGCTGCTTTGTGAAAGTTGGGGGCATTCTCCTGTCTGCCAGCTTGATATCTTTGTAAGGGTTTCCTGTGAAGGCAAGGGCATGGGGTTGCCGGAAAGATTCCATCCTGCTTTTAAATGTAGTCATAGTTCTTTCCAAGATTGGTTGTTTCCAAATGCCAGCAGGCTGCCTGGCTCCCTCTGCTCTGGCTGGCTTCACTCTCTCCCAAACAGGAGGTGGGGAATGAGCTCAGATGACTTTGGAAAGAGCTACCATTGTATTGGAAGCAGTCTCTTTGCTGAATAGTCCATCAGGGGAGGGCAGCATCTGTGTTCTATTCATTGTTGTGTCCCCAGCACCTAGCAAAGTGTCCAGCATCTAGTAGACATTCAATAAATATATATTAACTGAAGGGAATGAGTAAATATTTATATTAGTAAGACAAGCATTTCTTGATGACCATGTCTTGCCACTGAAGGCTAAGACAGCAATTTTCTTGGGTATGAGGCCTAAAATCTAGGATGGCTAAGTAATCTTTTGAAAGCCTAAGATGGGGGGTAGGATTGGGTAAGGGGTGACTCAGTTAGCCATGAGATTCTTGTGATGGAAGTGATCATCCTATAAATCCTCAGCACAGGCCATGTTCTGAGGTAAGGTTTGTTTGTTCAGCCTTCAGAGATTCATACTTGTGAATAGCTAAGCATTGTTGAATTTAACAATTCGGCAGTACTGAGCATTAGGACCTACTTTCTTTCAAGTTGGCAAATAATGTGATGGAATCTCCACAGATGGTCTGGAGCTTGAGTTCTCTGGATTGAATGTGTTATCTTTGGCTGTTAGGATTTCCACTCCTAGATGTTTCCTTCAAGGATAATATCTCCTGGAGTTAGTTATCTTGTTGTGAAAATTTGAGGGGAGACAAGCAGGTGAGTCTATGATCAGAAGTTCTGAACCATGAGATTGCTTAAGGATTGGTGAAGGGAGGTTCTGAAAAATGAAGATTCTGATTCAGAGGTTTGGGGTGAGTCCCCAGGAAACTTAAAGTTTCAGCCTTCCTCAGGTGATGATGATACATGTGGTGTATAGACCAAACTTTGAGGAACACATGTAGGACCTCTTCAGCCTGGTTGGAAAATAAACAACCTAGGAGTGGCTGTGGATGCTCTAGTCTCCACACCTGTGCCTTTCCAAAGACCTATAGAGACCTGTGGTTGTAATAGGAAGTGAGGCCTGTTTTTCTTCTGCTATCCACTTTCCTCTCTATTTTATGATTATTTGGTTTTAGAATAGAGAAGGGGGATTAGCAGGGAGACAGATACTGATATTCAGCATGTTGGGGAAATGGTGAATTCTTTACTGCATTGCCAAACAGAGGTCCAGAATGAATGAAGCCTTGTTCCTACTTCAACTGCCGATGGAAGGGGATGGTGGGGCTCTTCCTGTTGTCACCGTAGGGAAGCAGGGTAACGTCCGTGCCAAGTCAGAGGATAAGAATAGAGTCTCTCAGGCTTTCTCTCATGTCAGAATAAACTTATGTCTCCTGACCCTGGTTCCACTACAAAGGTTTCTTTAAATTTCAATCCACCATGAGTGTAAGAGAGATTTCTTAAAGATCCGTGGTATCCATGGATCTGTAGGAGTCAGTGGTCTTTAGAGGGCCTGGGGCCCACAAAATACATGCAGAACAAGGTGTGAATGTGAATTTTTGGTAGGAGAGAGCCAGAGTTTCAAAAGGCTCTATGACCTTTTAAGATTCAAAGCTTGTCCTATTTTGACTTTGTCATATCTGAAAGGGATTGATAAAGGCCCTGGAGGTCATATAAGGCAATCTTGTCTTTTAATCAACTTTGGTGCCTGTCCTCTGTCAGTATCTGCATCTTGTCTGAGTCTGGCACCAAGAATGATAAGGATCAGCATAATATGTATATTTCCAAATGGCTTACAGTCAGGAAAGTGCATCTATAATGGATCAACACTTGGCTTCCCAACACTGCAACATCACTCATGAAAACGCTTGAAAGCCCAGGAATAATACCTCAGGTGTTGCCCCTGGGAACATGAAATGTCTATTTCAAAACACATTATGAGGGTATGAGATTACCTGTGATGTAATCCCAAGAGGATCAAATACATTCTCCAAGCTTGATTCACATTTTGATTCATTTGGAAAACATGAATTATTGCCTGTCTTACATTCAGTTAAATTTCACATGTACATGAATTTTCTTTTCTCCTCTTTGGGAGTAGTTCTTTTGAAAAGACAGTCATATTGAAACAGGAAATCAGGAAGATGTTGCAATATCCTTAGGGCAAATGCTGTGAATTCACCTGCTGGTAACTTTGAATAAGGATCGAGCATTGTCTGAATATCACGGTCATCACAAAAGTGATTCTTTAAAATGTCTAATCGCTCCTCTGGCGTGAGGAGTCAAAATGCCCGCAAGGCACCCAATATTGTGGCAGAGTCCGGGGATGATGTGGTTGAATGAATAAAGGAGTTGGGAAGAAGGCCGACCGTGACTTTGACTCTTCGGTCCCCTGGGGCTGGGGACAGGGAATGCAGGCCAAGCCCTGCTTAAGATCTACTCTGTGACCCTGATTGCTCCCAGTGTGTTTTCACCCTCCTAGCAGGCGCAGACCATCCTTTTTGTCCTGAAGTCTAATTCAGATGAAGAAAATAATTATGGGCCAGGTTATTTCCAAAATGTAAGATACAAATTATTTTACTGAGTCATGGAAAGAGTATTTATATTATATATGTATACATGTACGTATATGTGGCATATATATTCATATATATGTATGTGTGTGTGTGTGTGTGTGTGTGTGTGTACATAGATCTGTTTTAATGGCTAAAGGGCTATATGATCCAGTTTTCAAACTACTAACACATTCCTAACTGAGCATCTTGTACAAGTGGCAAAATGAAGGCAGCTTTCTATCCTTTCATTCTGAAGGATCTCTCCTATATATTGGCAAGAGAGATGACAAACCCCGAGGACTCTCTGGGGGTCCTGGCATGACTGGATGGACCAGAGAATTGTATAACCTTGGAGAAGTTTGATTAGGTTGTGAGGCCCCAGACGGCACAGGGAGAATGCCAGGACTTTGAGTGGAAAGGGGAGAGGGGCGAGAAGGGGTTGCAAATGACTCCGTCTTCTGGCAAAACACCAGCTTCTCAGCAGAAAGTGGCTAAGTTCCGGGATTTGTTGCTAGACAGTCTGGTTTCCATTCTCTTCTAGCTCCAATTCTTGCTAAACTGTGTGACCTTGAACAAGTTACCTGACCTCTCTAAGCCTCAGATAGGCCATCTGTTAAATGACATAATACCTTATAGAGTTATTGTGAGAACTGAGATAATGCATTTAAGACTATCAGCTTAGAGCTGGCACATTTTTTTGTGTGTGTGAGGTAATATGTCACTGTGGTTTTATTTATTTTTTTTGAATATAACACAATTTATTTTTTTAACATATGCAATTATTTCCCATCATTTACAATACAGTAGTTACAATCACACTCCAAACAGAAAAGCAAACTAAAAAATCAAAACCCCAACTTCTATTTCATGTAATTAGACTTATACAGAAATTAGAAGGTTAAGTAACAACTAGTTAATCACCTAATTTCACAGCTATCTGAAGTGGCGATCGTTATATAGCAGCTTATCTATGATACATTCAAGATAAATGATACAATTTGTTACTTGCCCATAAGCTACAACACAGCCTGCTT
>NC_043710.1:25933055-26101125 GCF_006229205.1 Suricata suricatta | reverse complement strand
ATATACTTGAGGTCCATGCAAAAAAAGTAGCTACCTTTTATATAGGAAATGGATGATTAAGTCTTTGGTGCTGTAAAAGCAACTTCATTTAAACATAACAACCCCCATCACCAAAAAAAGAAGAGAGAAAAAAAAAGTAAAGAAAATAATAAAAGAAAAACCCAAGACACACTTCCTAGGGGAGAAAAAAACAGCATGTAATTTCTGTCCTTGATGGAATGTATTAAATAAGCAAACACCCCCAACAAGCAAAACAAGTACTACAATGTAAAAAAATTAAAAAAAAAGAAAACCCTCTCACATGCATAAATGAAAGATTGCACACAAAGAACTCACATCTTTTCAAGCTTCAATAGTAAATATTCTGCTACTATGTATTAAATACTGCATGGTTGAGCTGGCACATTTTAAATGTTCAATAAGCCCTAAGTACTATAGTATAGTTGTTATTTATTATTATTATTTTATAGTGTCCAGTCCTAGATCTCAATAACTGCACCATGGATCAAAAGATATACATCCCTCCAGATGAGCACGCCTAAGCTGGGTTGTGTTTATCTTTGCTGGAAGGTTCTCCATGCATATTTAAGAAGAGTAAGGGGCACCTGAGTAGCTCAGACAGTTGAGCATCCAATTCTTGATTTCGGCTCAGGTCACGATCTCACCATGTATGAGATTGAGTCCTCATCAGGCTCTGCCCTGATGGCACAGAGCCTTCTTAGGATTCTCTCTCTCTCTCTCTCTCTCTCTCTCTCTCTCTCTCTCTCTCTCTCTCTCTTTCTCTCAAAAAAAAAACACATGTAAAAAAAGAAAGAAGAGAGAGCAATTAAGCGGTATCTGGTCTTCTTAGGAGCCCTAAGATGGGGTAGAACCTTCTAGGTTTAGGGTACATTGCTCCACCTCCCTGCCAGAGTCCCAGTGGTGCCTCCTTCCCCTTGCTTTTCTGTCCCTGTGAGACTCAAATTCTAGATTTGCAGTAACTGAGCATTCCCTGGGTGAAGGGACCCTGTAGGATAGAGAAGCTCTGTGGCCAGTCTTCCTGGAGCTTCCATTTTGGACTCGCTGTTCTCCTTTGCACCTGCAAGCCAATTGGTATGTGAGAGCATGACACCAGGGCGATAATGTGGAGCCTGTGGGATTGTGCTCCCCCACTGCTCCTGCTGGTCCACTGCTCCTGGCGGCCCCAAGCATGGTGTGTCTTGTAGGAGGAAGGGGAAGAGGAGGAATGGGTTTTAGTCCCTGAGCAAGGACCATGCCCAGAGGGGTATAGCATGGCTTCCGTGAGCAGGGGCTGAGAGATGCTGTTCACAGCTCAGCCTAATGGTGCATCCATACAGTGGCCCAAAATGGGAGGTGGGGAGGCCAGAGAACCAACCTAGACTTGACTGTGCTGGCAACCTGGGTTGCAAAGCATTGATTGTATAGATGGTAGAAATTACAGGCCTTGCTTGAAATGAACTTGGCTCTCAATTTCCTCCTTGGAGATTCACTAAAATAATAGTAATCACACAATAAATAATAATAATTATTATAAAACCAGTTAACATTTACAGGTACATACTATGTGTCAAACACTTTTCCAAGGATTTTACAGGCATCATCTCATTTTGACCTTCAACAACGCTTTTCATATCATCTCCATTTTATAAACGAGAAAATTAGAGCCCAGAGAAGCTGAAGAACTTGTCCAAATTTCCCCTATTAGTAAATTGGCAAAGCCAGGATTCGAACCATGTTTGTCTGACTCCAGAGACTAGAGCTCCCAACCATTACATTATTCTGCCTCAAGAATGTCCTCGAAGACAATTAACACAGTTTAAAGAGAGACTCATGGTCAGAACTTATAAGAATAGCTGACATTTTGGGGGCACTTTCCATGTGCGAGATAATATGTGAGAACTTTACAAACATTCTCATTTACCCCACACATCAGCCTCATTTCCTCCCACTTTCTGCCAAAGGGGAAACTGAAGCGTTAGAAAAAATAGTGCTTCCTCAAGGTTAACACAGCCTGCCAATGTTCAGAATCAAGATTTCAACCCTTACTATCTGAGCTCTAACTCTTAAGAGCTGCTCTTGAGAAATGTAGCAATGGCTAGGCTACGTCTGGAGCTCCTCACACCTTGAATGTGTGATATTCAGTCTCTGTGGCCAGGCCCCGCCCTCTCCCATTCGTGTCCCCTGAGCAATAGCCAAAATGTGAGACTCTTAAACTTTAAGATCAGGCCAAGGGCTCTGCCACTCCTTCAACCCTTTGGCTCCCCACCCTGTGCTCCTGCCCCATGCATGGCGGCCAAGCTGGTAGGAGATAGGAACTTAGCCTTTGACAAAAGCCTGGAGGGGAACCAGGCAAGGCTTGTCTGCACGTGTGACTGGCACAGAAGTGATCCAAGTCCTTAGCAAGTGGGGCACAGTGGGAATTTGTGTTTCACCTGCAACTTCCTATTAACAAAGTGGGGAGGAGAAAGAGGCCTGTCTACCCCCTCAACAATGTGGGCTGTGACCACCCCAGCACAGTGCAGTGTTATCTCTTGTCAAAAATGGGTTTTGGATTGGCCAACCCTAGTGGCTCATCATTTGCAGGGCAGTTGATGCCTAAGGTTGAATAGGTCTGGACTGGGAGCCTGGCATGAGGTATCATCTGCACAGTGGTCCACTGCGTGGCATGCATGGCTCCTCCTCTTCAAATAGAGAGTGTACTTCTGTCTCCAAAAGCGCCAGTCTTAGAAAATGCTGTGCAGGTGCGCCTAGCTGGCTCTGTCGGTGGAGCATTGCAACTTGGTCTCCGAGTCGTGAGTTTGAGCCCCGTGTTGGGTGTAGAGATTACTTTTAAAAAATCTTAGAAAGAAAGAGGGAGAGACAGGAAGGGAGGCAGAGGGAAAGAGAAAGGAAGGAAAAGAAAGGGGAAGGAAGGAAGGAAGGAAGGAAGGAAGGAAGGAAGGAAGGAAGGAAGGAAGGAAAGGAGGGAGGGAGGAAGGGAGGGAGGGAAGGAGGGAGAGAGGGAAAGGAAAAAAAGAAAGAGAAAGAAAGAAGAGAAGAAAGAAAGGAGCTGCGTAGGCAGAGGGTGATGTCTTAGGTGAATGTGGAAGTCTGGACAATCAGTGGGGCACAGAGTCAGATACCATTGTCTCCGATTGTTGCTGATGATGAAGGAAGGATAAGAGAATGCCGATGGAAAAGAAACCTCTGGATAATCCACATTTTATTCCACTTTGGGTTTGAAATAAAATTTACGGGTGTGTGTGTATGCAGTTTGTAATAGCCCAAGTAACAAATTATGCTATATTCCCAGAATATATACCACCTAGGAATAGACAAAGGTGGCCTGGATACTCATTACTTATGAGGTAATTGCTCTTTATTTATACCAAGCACTGCACTGGGAGCTTTAAAGCCCCTCATCCTTTTTAATCTACTGGCAAACCTGTGCTGCAGGTACTAATGTCATGCTTTTTTCCCAGGAGAGGATACAGCAGCTCTGAAAAGCTAGGGGACAGCCCAAGGCCGCCACACCAGCATGATCAAAGGCTGAGCTGCAAACTCCGCAGGCTCTCTTTTAAGTAGTGTTCTCAACAGGGTTATTTGGCCCCAGGGGACATTTTGAGAGTTGGGGGGCGGCTGGAAGGGGTTGCATCTGGCATCTGGTGGCTAAAGTCCAGGATGCAGCTATCATCCTACAATGCACAGGACAGCCACAGAACACTTGCAGCCCCGGACGTCAGTCAGGCGGACCTTGAGAAAATCTGCTTTTCACTCTGAGTACTTGGCTGAGGATTGTTGCCAGAAGCCCTCCTTGAGCTAGAGATGAGATGTGGGTTCTGTTTTCCACTTGCTGTTGGCTTGAACAGCAGAGTTGTTCTTATGTAGGCTCTAAATTTACTTTTTCCAATCTTGGAAGAAGTTAACTATGTTAGGGGACAGCTTCAGAATTGATATTTAAAGAAAGGGAAAGAAACCCATTCTCAGTTGAGGGCGTGTGTGCCATGCCAGACTGGACAGCTTTAAATCCATTGGGTTATTTATCCTTCAACACAGGGCATCGACATTCCTCTCCACGCCCCCTTGGAAACCAGAGAAGAAATGTGTTTGGAAAGGTTAGCATCCTTGAGCTCACATGGCCTCAGATGGGGTGTCTGGCTTCTACACTGGCCTCAAAGGTTCCAAAGTCTCTACCTGTATCTACATGATACCTTTTCTTAAAGAAATAATAAAAGCTATGCTGAAGGTAAACTGGGAAGCTTAAAGAGGAGCATTAAATAATCCCCATACTTTGTAATTAAAAGGATTGCTTTTTATACCCCATAAAGTAATCACTATGTGCCATAGAAAGTCTATATTAGTATATGGGAGTGTGGGTGAGTTGGTTATAATAATGCTTTTTTACAATTCTCAAGGCACATTTATTATTTATTATCTCATTTGATCTTCTCAAGACTCTTAGGAGGCTGTCGTTGGGCGGGGGGCAAATGTCCTCATTTTCCACCTGAGGAACTGGGCCTCAGGGGAATAAGACTTGGGGAAAGGTCCTCAGCTATGGTAGCCTGGGCCCTCTGTGCCCACCCCGGAGGCACTGTCAGGGCAGCACTATGATGGGTTGGAGACACTGACCTTCCCTTATAAGCCTGGGTGAGCTCAAGTGAACTCTGACTCAGTAAGGGTTAAGATACATAAACTCTTTTATGAGTAGTAACCATTTACTGTGCCCTGTAAAAAAAAAGGGGGGGGGCCTTGTTCCAGCTGCTTTCCCTAGCAAAGGGGGTGCCAGCAGGGAGCAGCAGTGCTCGTGGGTAAAAGAGCCTCTTGATGGGGGGGTGGGGCAGGTGGTGAAGGGGCAGCTGCAGCCTCTTTATCAAGGTTTCCCCGTGGGTCGAGTCGTGCTGGATGCAGGAGATTGCAGAGAGAAAAGATGCCCGCCCCCATGCAAGGGGCTCTGGGCACTTGGTCACAAGTGTCAAACTGGCCTGTGTTGTCCTGTGGTATTTATGGAATTCCTTTTTACTAATTGCTAAGCTTTCCATATGCACAACCTCATTTGATTCTCTCAGCCCTGTGCGTTTGGGACGGTTCTCATTTTATAGGTGAGGAAAGTGAAGATCAGAAAGTTTTTGGTACATAGACATGTCCCACACAGCAAGCAGGGGACCCAGGATCTGAGCCCAACTCTCCTCAAATCTAAAGCTGGGGTGCTTAGCCCTCCTATCAACCTGCCTTCTAGATCTGGGGGAAGTGAGTGGTGAACAGAAACCCAAAGCTGGCTAAGGAGTGCTAGCTCGCTACTGGCCCAGCGCACGTTGGGCTCCCACTGAGTGGCCACGTTGGAACAGCCCTGCAGGCAAACCCTTGTGAAAGAATTTCAGGGAAGACTTCCCCCACCCCAGCCCTGAAGGGCCGAACCCCCATGCAGTTGGGCTGGGCCCTGAGCTTCGGCTCTTTCAGGGTTAAACAGTAACCTTTCTACTGCTTGTGGTTGAGCAAATGCTGGCAAGGAACAAGCCCAGCCTTGAGCAAACAGGAGACCTGGCCATGCCCCTTCCCTCTGCCAGCCCCCCCTCCGGGGGCCTGCAGGTTTCTTTTACCCTGAAGTCGCCCAATCAGACTTTTTAGCTGAGGGCAACTGGTCTAGAAAGCTCAATGGGAAAAGGATAAGAAGACTTGACTTCTCTGAGAGACAAAAGCAAAGAGGTTTCTGGAAGGGAATGTAAGAGTCAATTTAGTCGCCTTCTTTAAATTTTTGCACAGAGAAACTGAGGCCCAAGACTGTTTCTGGTTTGGGTTACCAGCAGGGAAATGACTCTGCTCATCCTGACACCCACCATATAGCCGGGTCTCACTTTGTGCCTAGCACTCCAAGTATAGAAACTCATTTAATCTCTCATCAGTGCACGTAGTAGGTCTGATGATTTCCATTCTGCATGAGAAGAAACCGGTTCCAAGAGGTTAGTGACTTGTCTGGATTAATACTAACCGGCCGGTAAGGAGTAGAGCTTGGAATCAAGCCTGTTCCTTCTGGCTTTGACACTCATACATGGTGCCACCACACAGAGCCCAGTTCTGCCCTCTTCCCGGCCCCTGGTCTGCTGCATTCTCCTCCTATCTTTCTTTCTCTACCTTCTACTTAGGCTGGATTCAGGCCTAATTATTTGCCAAACAGCCATGATGATGCTGCTGATCATCACGAATGTTCCTCTTTGGCCTAGCTTGGCTCCTAGTCCCTGCTCTATCCCTGGTGTCTGGAATAGTACCCAGCCCATTGTATGGCTGGTAAAGATTTGTTGAGTGAATTGATACACGAATGAAATTTTATGCCTCTTCCAGACCCCTCTTCCCCCTCTGAAGGCCCACCTAGAACAAGAGGAGTAGGAGCCAAGTTGGAGGAAGGGGTTTGGGGGGCTGGAACCTCTCTGCTGGAGCAATTTCAATCCCGGGGACATTGGTGACACCCAAGGACAAGATTTTCCCCAAACAGGCAGAAAAATTTCCATGAGCTGCTGCTATAAGGCTACCTCCTCTCCCCACCCCAACATTTTGAACAAGCAAGTTATCTCTATAGGCCCTAGGTCATGCTCGCTCACCTGCTGGAAACTGGCGGCTCTTCTTCTGAATGGTTGAACCTACTTCTAGGGCTTGAGTCTGAAAGGAGGAGAGCGTCTGGCTTGAGAGTAGGGAATAGTATAAATGCTCAAGGGTTGAGGCAAATTGTTCTAAAGTGTAGAATGTTTATGTTATTTAAAAAACCCAGAGAGTTTCCCATGTGACAAAGGCTCTTCTCCTGTGTCCTTTACTGAGAAAAAGAGATTCCCCAGGTCAGTTTCCAAGCCTGTAGTATTCTCCGGGGCTCTAAAAGGAGAGAGAAAGCTCGTCAGAATTTTTTCTGGGATTCCTGATATTATCATGAGCCAAATACTGGAGGAGCTCTAAGCATGGACGAGTGAAGTCCTTTGAGATGTGGACGTGGGCATGGATATGGACGTGGGCTGTAGCAGATGCCTGCACTAAGGAAACTCTGTCAGGTGTCTGAGTGCAGGGTCGCTCAGTTGGGTTGGGACTTGTGAACGTTTGATTTTAGATCTGAGTTCCTGCACAGGTGCCGGGTCTGTGCTGCCACCAGCTTGGATTTTTATTGATTGCAATTCTACTTTACACGAAATCTCTTTGGCATTTTCACTTTTGTAAAAAAAAATAAAAAAAAAATTGTGGCTGCTGGCCAGACTCGCCCTGGGAGCAGGTATTGCATTTTCCTCCTGCTTCATTCCTGATCAGAGATTATTCATTTATGAATGGGTGGCTGTAAAAACTTGCCTCATGCATATGAAAGTTGAACCTGGAAATTTTTAATTGCCGGTGAGTTTTGCTTTTACTGAAAGGGCTGTGGTAACATGCTTTGGAGGCAATGGTTGGAAGGACAAACTTTATTTTTTCTTCCTGAGTTAACTCTATGATCTGTGCTCCCAAATGATGTTTGTCCAAGAGGCACTGACCACACGAACTGTTTGATCCCCTTGCAGATCATGATTCTGGAAGGAAGTGGTGTAATGAATCTCAACCCCAGCAACAATCTCCTCCACCAGCAGCCAACCTGGACAGACAGCTATCCCTCGTGCAATGGTAAGGGGACTGAGTGGGTGTCCGTGTCACGCCCCATGGGACTTTTTCCTCTGTTTTAATTACGCTTTGTTTCTCAACTAAATGTTTGAAAAATGCAGGTTTTATTTAGCAGGGATGTGGGGAACAAGCCGCAGGCTCTTGGGGCTCCAGACAGAAGCCGGCTTGAGATGTTCCATTGTTTCCTCCCAATAGTCAAGGCAGCCTGGCAGAGCGGGTGGTAGAAGATATGCCCAAAGGGAAGTCCACCTGCTGAGGCTTTTAACAGTGTTTGGCTGGGATTTCAGGAGAGGATAGCAGAGAAAGGTGTGTGTGTGTGTGTGTGTGTGTGTGTGTGTGTTACATGTTGTACGGAAACATGGAACTTGAGGAAGACAGGGTTATAGCAGCTTATTCTTTCTATTTCATCTTCTGTGACCAGCCTTCATAAGGGGAGAGATTTGTTAGACCATGTGTCTCCCTTTGGGACTTTCCTTTGGAGCTGTTTTATTAGAAGAGGGAGGGACGGCTGATGTGGCATATAGAGGGTTTGGGGATCAAGCCCACGGCTTATTGTTGAAGTGAACTGGATAAAGACTTTGCCAAATTGGGCCCCAACCCCCACCGTGAAGGCATTAGGTTTAGGCAAACTGCTGTGCATCAGACTGCAGTGGGTTTAAAGCTCTAGGCTCTTCTCCTGCCCCAAACTGGCTGCTAATTTCCTTGCAAGAGATTCTGCTGCTCTTGCTTCTCCAGAGAAATGGAAATGGGCCGGCCGTTGGTGAACACAGCCTGCAAAGCAGGAAAAGGAGGATAATGGAAAGCTTGTGTTCTCCAATGAGAAGTTGATCCAAGCACAGCACCACCCCTTTCAGTTCGGAATCCCAGTCAAACAAGGTTGGGCAGCATGGTCAGGTGACCCTCCCTTATTTGGTCACCTGTCCACAGAACTGCTGCCCTTTCTGGACAGTGATATATTCTGTTGCAGACCTCAGATTCCTTGTGAGGACTTCAAAGGAGGATTCCAAATAGGGTAGAAAGTTTCTTCAGCCTGGAACATCTTTGGCATCCCCAGTCTGCACCCCAGATTAGGACATTCCTAATGTATGCGTTCCTCTTGTGTGCTTTGGAGAAAGCTGGGGCAGTGTTTTTTAGCAGGGAATAGAATTTAGGAGCCATTTTTACATCTTACCTTCCAGAGGCCCCAACGAAGGCCCAGTTCCTGGTCATTATTGATGGGGACCAATTGAATAATAGACAAGAGCTGGGATTTCCAGGGCTTCTAAAACTTCAGGAATCTGATGAGTCCCCTCACAGATGAGGAGAAACCCCCAGTCAACTTTAGACAAAAGTCTCTGGTTCTCCCAAGTTCCAACGCGATACAATATCAGGAACTATCCTTTATTCTGGAAGCTGGGAGAGGAAATGGAGAGGCCTGTTGTTGGGTTATTGAGAGTTATTTCTCTTATTTGTAAACTCAGAGCTGTGCTATCATAGAGTGTAATTATTTTGGAAAAAAAAGATCAAGGACTCAGGGAGCCATGAAAATATACCCCATCCTTAAACAGCTGTTTTAGTGAGACACCAAAAAATTGGAGGGATGTAGAAAGAGTCAGTGTAAGCTCTGTGTGTTTGTATATTCGGGAATATTTCTATGTAATTAAGTTTTGGAACTAGATTGTTCCAATCCTTGTCCTTGCTCCCCACCACAATTGGCTTCACCTCCAGGACCCCAGTGGAGGGTTTAGTGCTGCTTTGGTCTGGCTGTGATGGCTAAGGAGTGAAGCACATACTATGAGTGGTAGATATGACCCATGGCAGTCACCTTGGTGCCTAAATGACGTCCACCTCCTGCTTTTCATGCTCCTGAGGTCTGAGAGCAGGGGATGAATTCAGAGGGGGGGGTGAGCAAAAGTGGGACTGGGTTGGAAACATTCCCCCATCAGCCTTTCTGAGGTGTTGAGGGTTAGACAATCAGCGTTAAGGGAATCAAACCTTTGGAGCTCTTTAGCTCCTTGTCACTCAGACTTATCCACAGATCATCATCATCATCATCATCATCATCATCATCATCATCATCATGTAGAAGCTTGTTAGGAATGCAGAAACTCAGGCCTCGCCCTAGATCTATGGAATTTGGATCTGCATTTGAACAACATTCCCTGGTGATTGACAATCACATTAAAGTTTGAGAAGTACTCATCTAGCATGCCTTTGAAGACAAAAATTAGAGACAGGTTTCTTGCACTGTGCTTTCCTGTGTTGGTCCATCATTCAGTTTGTGGGGGTATCTGTCTGCCATGTTCTTCACCCTCTTCAGCTCGGCTGGATACAACAGGGTTTGTCCCTTGTTCCTGCCCCTCATCTTTCTTGGATGAGAGCTCCTCCCCTTGACCACTGTTTTCAAGGGGACTGTAAAATCTCAGCCCTGTTGTCATGTCCCAGAGGATGGCTCTCCCTTCTCTATCCCCCCCACCAGGACTAGGACTTTGGGGTGATTTTGTGATGTTCTCTTAAGTGAGCACAGGAGATCCACATATGCGGAAGGTTAGGCCATATCCAGGTCAATAATATTTATTCCCTTTGATGAATTTTACTTCTTCACTGGTATTTAATTTAACCATCTTGTGAATGCACCTCAAACTTCTAGAGTCCTACATTGTTTCTTCTTCAGCAACAAATTCCATCAAAGAGAGAGAGAGAGAGAGAGAGAGAGAGAGAGAGAGAGAGAACCTACGATGGTCTCTGAGGGAGTTTTGGTAGGAGATACAAAGATGAGTAAGACAGAGTCCATGACCTGGAGTTTACAATTTACAAAGACGGATAAGACAGAACTTAGAGATTTGTAAAGAAAAGCAGAACATGACAAAAGCCACTAGGAGAAATGCCAAGCACATCTCCTGGAGACTCAGGGGACATAAAGCCCTTGCAGTAAGCTTGGGGGAGTCTGTGATGGCTTTATGGGGTGGCCAGAGTCTACAGGCTGGGTAGGAATTCAACAGGGAGTGTCGGCAGGATACAAACCAGGCTGAAGGAATACCATAGAAAACATGCAGAAGTGATAGATCGCTTGAAGAATAGTTACTAAAGACCTCCAGTGCCTAACCTGTCAATTTTCAGTAAATAATGAGAAGCCACTGAGAGTAACTGAGTAGGGAAGTGACATCATAGAAGCTGTAATAACCAATGGGGGGTGGGGCAGGGGTATATCAGCACAGTAAGCAGATGGCTAGTCTGGACCACTCTGAGGAGAGGCAAAGGTATCAGAGAGCAAGGAACCTTAGTCTCAGGCCTCATTTTTGGTTGAAAATGGTCTGAATTTGGTGTGTGTGTGTGTGTGTGTGTGTGTGTGTGTGTGTGTGTAAGAGACAGGAAAAAATGGAAGAGAGAAAAAGAGGAAGGGAACTGTGTGGGTGTGGACAATAAGCTCACAGGTGGCTGACACTGGCAATGCTTAAGCTTTCATGGCACTTTGCAGGACGTGGGAATGAGCTCATGATCTCAGAGTATTTCAGATCTGTGTCCTCACGAAGTGCCCAGGGGTAAGGATTATATAGGGAGGACATGAACATGCAGGGCCGCTAACGATCAGCCCCCAGGCAACTGAGGAAGGACCACGTTTCTGAGAGCCTCCTGTCCAGAGCCCGTCTCGCGCTCCAGCCCCCACGCTGCTGTCCCCTGACCGCAGTGAAGCTGTGGTCCAGCCGCTGGCGGCTTGTCTCACATCTGAGATGATGTGTGGGAGGAACCAAGGGGTCACTCACAGGACCGTCTCCTGTTTTGCAGTTTCCAGCGGGTTTTTCGGAGGCCAGTGGCATGAAATCCATCCTCAGTACTGGACCAAGTACCAGGTGTGGGAGTGGCTGCAGCACCTTCTGGACACCAACCAGCTGGATGCCAGCTGCATCCCTTTCCAGGAGTTCGACGTTAACGGCGAGCATCTTTGCGGCATGAGTTTGCAGGAGTTCACCCGGGCGGCGGGGACTGCGGGGCAGCTTCTCTACAGCAACTTGCAGCATCTCAAGTGGAATGGTGACTGACCCTTTCTACCCCTCTGGGAGCCCGCTGCAGAAAGCAGAGACCCCGCAGCCGGCTGGGCTCCTTGTCAGGGACATCAGAGGATGCCAGTCTCACCTGCAAATTCCTGGGTCCCAGGGGAGGGAAGGAGAAAGGGAGAGAGAGAATAGGCACAAAGTCTAGGGTTCCAGGTGTGTCTAATTCCATATAAACCCCAGATAATTTCATTTCTCTTTAAGGTTAACTTTTAAGCTAGATATTCACACTTGCTATCAGAAAACCTTCTTTCCCTCACAAACAGGTTTCCGTAGCTTCATTCCCGATCACTTGCTTGTTAACATCATCACAGATGATGTGTTTTGGGGAGGAGATGGCTCACAGTATTTCGACAGATTCTTAAAAGGTCTGAAACTCAAACAAGGGAGAGAGCTGGGTTAGAACTAATGGTCGGCACATGTGTGGGATGTTTCTGCAGTGATTTCTGTAATTAGTGCCACCCTAACACCCCAGATGTGTCTTTCTTGAAGCCTCTCCAGGAACACAGGTGGGCTACCGTTTCACACACTGTCCATCGGTGATAGTTTATTCACACACCATCCATACTGGCTTGTCAGGCACCATAGGGCAGACAACTCTTCTTGCAGAATGTCTTTGACACTGACATGAGGTTCTCCTGATAATACCAGTAAAAACTTAGCTCTTCTGAAAACTGCAGGTGTCTTGGACGGCAGTGATATGCAGGAATGGCAAGCTGGCCTGTCCACATCAGAACGGGCATGTCTGTCTTAGCAGAATCTATGTTCGGGCAAGTAGTTGGAACTTTGGGAAGTGTCAGTTCCAGGACTATGAACCAGATTCAGTCTGTGACAGACCCAAGGTCTGGCCTCAAAGCTGGCAGCTAGGGTGGCCATTTTGGATGACCTCATGCAGCTCCCGGGTACTCCCTTCTTCCCATTTACCTCACACAGACGGTTGCTCATTTTTCTTTTACTAGAACCAAACCAAACAAGGCTCTATTAATAGCCCTCAGGAATCTTCAGAGGGAGCAGATTTACACTTGAAGATTTAAAAATATTTACCTCCCTACCTTCAATTAAATCCATTCCTTTAAAGCTTTGCCCTGATGAAACCTAAGGCAGAGAGGGAGGTAGAGAGCAAAGATGCTATGGCCATTTTTGACTTCTCATGACTTGTCTGGTCCCACTGCATTCTGTTGGTGCCTCCGAGTGCTTGTTTGCCAGATTTCTTCCTTTGTTTCATTTTTTTTCAGACATTCTATTAACTTATACCCTTTGAGTGTTTATTTATACCAGACACTCTAAGTGAATTGACCCATTTAATGACCTTATGAAAAAATAAATATTGTACCCATTTTACAGTTGGGAAACTCAATGGTCAGAGAGGTTAAAGGTATGACCTCTTCTCTTGAGATATTTATAATCTGGCTGGGGAGGACAAACATACTAAACTCATGTGTGTGTGTGTGTGTGTGTGTGTATAGTTTTGGATGTATTGCTTTTATATATTTTTAATTTGGTATTCATTTATGTGGACATACCTCGTAGGTTGGATCTATTCAAAACGGGTTTCATTACATTTAAGACCAAAGAAGAATCAAGCCAGTTGAAATGGTTTCTTGTGTATTTTTGGTTTCATTTTGTATCATATCTTACTTAGCAGGTGAAAACACCTTAGAGGTCACCTAATGACTTTATCTAGTTTAATCCCGCAAATTTACAGACAAGGAAAACAAGACCCAGAAAAACAAAGTGCCTTGCAGCTATTAGTGGGAAAACTGCCCTTCTGACTTCTTAACTTCTATTTCCATCTTCCTGGCTGGTGTCCCTCTACAAGGCCAAATAATTCTATCTGATGTATGTACCCTAGCTACCAATTTTCTGGGCCAGGGATGCCAGGTTCAAGTTTGTAGATGCAGAGAGGGAAGCCCCCTCACATAAGCCAACAGAGGTGGACAGGTGGCAGGACCAGCAGAAGGTCTTCCAAGAAGCCAGCTCTGTCCTTATTTAGCTTTTGTGGCTTAAGTTTTGGCTTCGAGTGGGCGGGCTCAGACTTTCCCAATCTGTCCTTCACAGGTCAGTGCAGCAGTGACCTGTTCCAGTCCACACACAATGTCATTGTCAAGACGGAACAAACTGGTGAGTAACAGTAGACAAAGGGAGCCAACGTGGTAGGCAAAGCCGGGAGGAGGACAGTTGGAGGGAGTCAGGAGAGAGTGGGAGCAGGATGGATCCAGTGTGCTGGCAGGAAACCCAGGGATGCCTCTTCCTTGGCCGTGTCCAGCCGACTACCCCACCATGAGCCTGGTTCCTTGCCTTTGGGACCAGTGGCTGCCATCTATTTCCAGTCTAGACTAATGCTGCCCACAACTGGCCAGGGCACCACCCAGGCTGTGGTCCAGGAGCAAGGAAAACTGCAGAGTCTAGGTAGGATTCCCCATAGGAAGAGAGTTAGGGCATTAGGCTGAGCCAAGTTAGGAGAAGCAAGGGGAGAGAAGAGACAAGGGGCAGTGTCTCCTCTCCCCTCCTCCTTAGGTGAGAATGTATTTCACAAAAAGGCAGAAGATACAGACATGCTGTTGTAGTTCCTGTAGCTTCTGGAAGGCCTTTGGGGTGGTGGGGGGGGGTGTCCAAAAGCACCTGCGCAACCCAACTCCTGCCTCTGGAGCATTTTTAGACAAAAGACACTATTCTAGGCTCTGAGTGGGCTCTGCAATCTCCTAGTATCTATGTTTATTTTTGTTCTTCTCCTGCCCAATCAGCCTTCCTGTCTCTGTCCATAAATCTTTCTCCTGGGGACTTTCAGCTGGTCTGGTGGACTTGCAGGGGGCAGGCAGGAGCTGCCTTGAGAAACTGTGCCCCAGGGCCTGGCACCAATCAGAGTTCCTTGCATATTGACCTTTGGCCTATGACCTCTCCATCTAGGGAGAGCCATGCAAGTCACCGAAAGTCCACTAACCATGATAAAGTCATGCAGCCACCACTGCTCCAGGGTCACCCCCCACATGAGATTGTGAGCCAAGTGGGATGATGGAGTTTGCCACGGGCCTCTCTGAGGACTGTGTGCTAGTCATCAAGGACCAGATTTGACCTTCGGTGGTTTGTGAATCCCTAAGGGCTGAAATTGACCCCATGCAGTTATTTGCTCTATTTATAAGGGGCTAGTCTACCACTATTAAAGATGAAATAATAGCTGCTCCACATATTAATTAGGTTTTCCTAGCCTTGCCCTCCCCTGCTCCCCCAGAGACCAGCGCTTGAGTTCTCCAGATGGTCTGGTCCTGGGCCTGACTTCCCTAGAGACAGACACTGGACTTGGCCCAGAGGCTGGGGCTCCACCCCTACTCCCACCGGGACTGACAGATAGCCCCACTGGAGGAGCCAGATGGCATTGAAGAGGGCCCAAATAACTTGATAATTCCTCCTTGACCATCCAGACATTCTTGTGTTGCCAGTTCGGAAAAGCTAAGCCAAAGGGTGGGGAAGAAGGTCCACCCTAAGAGGAGGGGAGAAGAGGCTCAAAGAGGGGGCAACACCCCCCAAACCTTTTTGGTTCAATTTGTTTTCAGAGACAACAACAGGTGTATGAGGTGACCCAACAAGGAGAGAGGGTGTGACCCCAGGAAACTGGGCTTGGGGTGCCCAAACACGTAGCCATTAGTTAAAATACCAGCTAAATCCCTATGGCGTAAACAGGAGGACTTAGCCAGTGAGTCAGGTTTTATATCATCTATGCTATAAAAACAAAATGAAACTCGGCCAGTGGCTTACTACCCTGACCCTGAAATTCAGAGCCCAGACAGGAGGGGAGCTGAGGGCAGCCTCCGTCTGTGAAGAGGGGAAAGCAGGAAGTCCCTGGTGGGGACAAGGTGAGAGCTCCTGCCAGGTCTCACGGCTCTTGGCCAGGAAAGAAAATGCTTCTGTTGGAGATCAGCCCAGACGTGGGGGTTACGTAGGAGTTGGGCTCCATTTGGGGTAGGTGGTAGGTGGACGGGAGTTTCCTTCAAGTCTGAAATCTGAAGAGTCAGACATGCTTACCAAGCACACTGCAGGGGTGGGGTGGGGGAGGGGAGCACGCTTCTTTTCCAAGATGAGGCAATGGGGCCTCACTCTTAAAAGCTGTTGCTTTGATTTGGTGACATGCTCTTCTCCTTCTCCTCTGTTTTGAGAATTTTATGTCACCCCTTGAGATAATTAGAGAAATCCTGAAGGGAGGGAGCTGTCATCCAACTGGAGGGGGATTTACAGAATTTCAGCCATAAAGACACCGCGAGAAGACTGGCTAGATTTCCCGCAAAGAAACATTAATTCTCCCGGGAAGAGATTTCTAGGAAAAGATGCTTACAAATTAGGAATTGTTTGTCCCCAACAATTTCTTTTTCTAATGTGAACTTTATTGAGTAGAATGTGAGACAATGCCAGGCTCCTGAGCCTACCCCCTGCCACGTGCAGACTGGGAAAATTCCCAGGACACCAAAGCGTGAGTCTGGGATGGTCTCGCTGCGGTTACTTTCCTCACTTCCCCAAAGAGGCAGCAGGTGTAGAACATCTGGCTGGGGCCGTGACCAAGCCCTTTCCCCCCCAGGACACTGGAAGAAAAATGAGTTCACATATGGTGAAAGCAGAATCTTACCCTTTCTCTCTGAGGACCACCCACTATGTCCTGCACCTTTCTGATGAGCAGTGCATTAGAAAAGACAAAGTCATCACCCATGGGAAGATGCTTGCTGACCATTCCCATTTTCTGTCTTTTGTAGACCCTTCCATCATGAACACCTGGAAAGAAGAAAACTATTTATACGACACCAGCTATGGTAGCACAGTAGGTAACTAACTCCCTGACACTTAAGGGCCTTTGACATTTTTACCGTGTTTTCCAATAGCCACAAAGTTACATTGTAAGGAGGGGGCTCTTAATGTCCTTTATCTTTTCACTGCCACAGATTTGTTGGACAGCAAGACTTTCTGCCGGGCCCAGATCTCCATGACAACCACCGGTCACCTTCCTGTTGGTAAGTTGTCCCAACCTCAGGGGCTGAGTGTGCCGCCTGCAAGTCCTTACTGAGAATTAATGAGAATCACCAACATCCTACGTTTCCACTTTGCTGGATGGAGTCTTTCTAGTTAAAACCCTAGGAAAGAAATAGAATTGCTACTTTTTTTGGTTTGTTTTATTTGTTTTTAAGAGAGAGAGAGACAGCATGAGTAGGGGAGGGACAGAGAGAGGGAGATACAGAATCTGAAGACAGGCTCCAGGCTCTGATTTGTCAGCACAGAGTCCGACGCGGGGCTTGAACCCACAAACGCGAGATCATGACCTGAGCTGAATTCGGACGTTCAACCAACTGAGCCACCCAGGGGGCCCTAGAATTGCTAATTTTAAGAGTCTTCTTTTGAGCCAATATTTGTACATTGAAAATGAGCAGTAGGGAGCATATAGGAAAAGGGTTTGTCTCCTGTGAAACCAAGTCACTCTCTTGTGACAACAAAACCTCTCTTTTCAACCAAAACTTGTTCTTGGGAAATTATCTGATAAAACTATTCAGACTTGGGTATATTTATGGGGGAAGGAAGGCCATATCTAGTTTTCAACAAACTATATCTGACTTTAGGGGAAGAATATCTTAAAGTGGCCTTCAGAGATCAGTGAACCTTTGCCGATGGTCTGTGGGTAGAGGGGTGGCAGTTGGACATTTCTAGAATGCTGGTTATCACAGGTCAGTTTTTAAGTCTGCCCATGATGGCTCAGAAGGATTCTGATTAGTCAGACCACCTGTGCTCTATAGGAATTATGTTTACATTAGTTGTGTTTGGTTAAAATTAGATGCAACTGGGGTGATGCTTGACTCTCGGTCAAGGTTCCACTGAGGGGGTTGGTCTGTTGGGAGTCCGGGGAGGCACTTTCAGACTATATTTCCCCCTCTCCTTACAAAGAGGGACACTGGCATCTACCATGTGAGGACTGGGGAGGTGACCAGAGGGTCCCATGTTGTCCCTTGACCTGCGTAAGAACCCATAGCTCAGCTTGGGTTCATGAGATTTGGAGCTTAGATTTGTCATGAGTCAATTGATCTTCCTGGAATTGAATTTGGGGCATCTTAAGAATTGGGATTTAAATGAAGAACTTGGAATCAAACAGCCTCTTCTCCTCTGACAGTCCCCTCCTTTTTTTCTTTTGTTCACTGTGTTTTTGAGAACTGAAATAACAAGATTTGAGGTTTTGTTTTCGGGTCAAACCCCTTGAATGAAGCAGGGCTGGGAGCCAGTGTAAATCCTTCTGGAACTGAAGTTAAGAATGAAGGCCAATTCATTTCCTTACTTCCCCCTCCCCCAATGGCCCAGAGCATTGTGTGTCACTCGAAGGATTTGTTTAACTTAGGAAATAGATCGGACACTGGAAAGGCTTTGCAGTGGGTTTGCCATTCTGGGGGAACTGAAACAATTGGGGGGAAATTTCTGCAGCAGTCATGGCCACCCAGTCAAAACCCAGGATTTTAGAGCCGAAGAAACTGCCCGGTCACACTCTGACTTCCTCTCACACTTTGTAAGGTGGCACCTCTTGTGTTCTTCCAGTCGGGTCTCTGGCTTATGGCAAAAGTTTGCAGTTGAGAATAACTTTGCACCAACCACTTCCTAAGCTCAGGGTCGTTAGGTCTTCGGGCACCTGGGCAACAGAGAAGGCTCCCCTACCCTCACAGCCCAGCCAGCCTCCTCTCTTCTGTATCCTGAAGTATCTTCTAGAATCTCAGAACCAACAGGGGCTCGTTCTCCTTTCACATTTGCAGTCACAGGGAACGCACCGTCCCTTTATTCCATCTTTGAATCATCCTTAAAGATGGGCTTTACAGATCTGCACACTTTTACCTCCATTGATCTGGATTCCTCTGTCCCCTTTTCCTACCCTGAGATGGTAACACAGTGAAACAATCCAGGACCTCTACCAGAATTATGACTGCAAGAAATCAACTCAGTGTCTGGGCTTGGTAGATGTTTTGGAGGATCAACCCTCCCGTGGGATAGTGAATTACAGTCTTGTATGATGGGTCCATTCCCTTCCAGAAAGGTTTAGTCTCTACTGGATGAGACCAGAACCCCCCCCCCCCCATCAAAAGGCCTTTGTCATTTGTCTGAGTCTTTAGGTTTTAAGTTCCCATTAAACTGGGTGCAGGTAAATATCTTTCTATGTTTTAATGCAAGTTACAAGCCAAGCAAAGGCGAGGCCCAATGTACACTGATGCCCTCTGTGATAAACGGTGGGGAAGAGGCTTTGTTTTGATTTCTCTGTCATCTGCCCATTGCACAAAATGGCTGCTGCCAGTGTTCCTGATCTGCCCGATAGTCCCGGAGCCAATCACGCCAACTCGGGCTTGATGTGTTTATTCACTGACTTGTTGAGCCTAGAGCTAGGGTGGCACAGTCTATTATAACACTGACATTTGTATATCCCGTAAAGAAATGGCTCACAGCTGAATCACATGCAAATGCTTCTAATCTCCACTTCTTGCGAAGCGGCTTAGCTGAAGTCATGCTCTGGAACTTGCGTCACAAACCTGTGGCTTGGTGCTGCCCTTGCCCAGACTGGACCTTGGCCTGAGGTACCTAGGAGCAGAGCAAGAGAAAGCCAAGCTGGACAACTTCCCCAGAGCGAGCCATTATTTTATAAGAATGAGTCACTTAACCACATGGGTAACTTCAAAGGGTTTGACTTTTATTTTGAGGTGAGGGGAAGACACTGGGGGAGAGGCCATCGTATTAAAGTGAGCCTTCAGATCAAAAGACTTAGTGCTAAGGCGGGTCGGTGATCCCACAGCCTGCCCACACACACCGGGGACAGGAAGAGGAGGCTGGAAGAAATCTTGAGTTTCCTTTTGCCTTTGGCTGCATAGTCCTCCATATTATTTATGCTGGAACCATTTTTATTGGGGGGATTTATTTTATTCCTTATTTTTAGCTTTTCTTTAAGCTTGACGGAGTCCCAATCTGGGAAAATGGCTGACATCTCACAGAGAAAATTCCCTCATGGTCTGTCTGGTCTGGGGTCTTTAAATCTAGAGTTTCTGGACCCCTACCTGAGCCTGGACCTCTGTGGTTGTTCACAGGTTCTCACTGAGTGTGCGCATATGTGCATTTTTGTGGGGAGAGGGTCTAAGGTTTTCCATCTCGTTTGCTAAGTTACCTTCACCCCAAAGTAATGGATTTGGTATCAGCTTGGAACTCCCTAGATACTATTATTTAGGTCCATATTATTATTGAGGTCAAGAAGCCAAGAAACACTTAGGTTTTTCTGAATTCTAGCCTGGCTCTGAAATAATGGCCCCACATCCCTCTTGGACGCCATTGGAAAATGAGCTTTGCTTGTGGCCTCCTGGGTAAATGCCACTCTTTGTCTGCAGAACAACGCGGCCCTGTCAGAGTGATGTATCACTTGGAAACCGGGGCGGGTGCCAGACCTGTCGCAATACTGTCACATCCTGATGGGATGTTGCAACCTCACCCTGAAACCTACAGGGAGGGAGAGCGGAGTCTCCTCACCTTTCCTGTGAATTTGCCCTTCCAGATTTCAGAGAAACCCAAGTCAGGTGCAGGCCCTCTTGCTGGCAACACCGGGGGAGAGATTCTTAACCAGAATAAGAGGCTTCTCTGCTCACCAGGCTGATGAAATCCCCGTCCACCCACCATGCTTGCTTGCAGAGAAACTGTTAGGAACGCTGAGTCGTGACAAGCTGGGTGCCCATATAGGTGAATGTGTCCACGCATGCTGGAAAATACAGAACCCTCCAAGCTGGGATTCTTCTCCCCACTAGCTAGAGCATTGAAGGACTGACCCTGACTCTTGGCGGGGAAGACTTCTGTGAAATGGGAGCTGTGCCATCATCCTTGGAAATGGCACGGAATGATGGTTATGAGTAAATCCTCTGGATTCAAATTGTTTGTGTCCATCTCCTGAATCTACTTTCAGGCTATGTAACTTTAGATAAGTCATCTGACCTCTCTGTGTCCCAGCTCCACCACTGCTATAATCTTTGGGTCATAATAAATAGTACCTACCTCCTAGGGTTATGGAGGGAAGTAAATAAGGTCATTCAGGTAAAAAGCATAGCACAGGGCTTGGTACATAATAAGTGCTCAATAAACAGTAGCTATTCTTCTTAACCATTTTAATTAGGAGCTAAGGGTTAGTCTAAAATTTTGAATAATAACACTCTTGACAATTAAACAAATGCCATGGATCCTCTCCCTTTGCATACAGTTTCAGTCTGAAATGCCCTTAAATGCCACACAGGGCTCAGTGAACCCTAGCATAGGAAGAAACCCTGATATCATGCTCACAGAAGAGAGGCGCTTAACTGGCCCCCAATTTCTAAACACAGGATTGGTTTGTATTTAGAGACTTTTCCGTATTAAAACCATGGATTTGTGATTGAGAGATTTTTGGTAAGATCTGCCTTGGTCCTCCCGACACCTGAAGTGCCCAATCTCTCTCTCTCTCTCTAACACACACACACACTCCACATACCCATGCACGTGTACACATGCACTGCTAGAACGATTAGTTTTCTTTTTATCTTTTTAAGAAGTTTCAGTTCACAGATCTGCCTCAGTCATCTTCTCTCTGGCGATACTCACAAGGGTTACCATAATGAGTCATTTGTTAAACTAATCTGTGTTTCCATAGTCCACTGGTGGCCCTCTGTACTGAGCTCTGGCCAGTCAATGGTCCCTTTGTCAGGCTGATTAAAATGTAACTTTGCATGCCAAAAAAGGGCACTCCTCTGGCTTAAAAGCCATTTTCTTTGTTATAAATGTTTACATTTTGTATTATGCAAAGCCCCCCCCCCAACATACACACTTGACTTATTTCAATGACCTAAATCCTTCAATGGCTTCCTATCTCTCTCAGTATAAAAGCTAAAATCCAGAAAGAGTCCCATCAAGGCTGAACCTCTGCCCGTTGGTCACAGCTGCACTGGCTTCCTTCTGTTCTGTGAATGTACCAAACACATACTGACCTCAGGGCCTTTGCGCTTACTATTCTTATTTATAGCAGGTTCTTCCAAAGCTTTCTGCATGGCTGGCTGTTTCTCTCAAATCCTTCTAGTCCCCTTATCTGAGAGGTCTTCTTATGACCACCTTATATTAAATAGCAAATTATTCCCATCGTCATACTTCAGTCCCCATTTATCTTGCGATATTTTCCTTCATAGTTTTTTTTATCATCTCTGTTTTGTTTTGCTTCCATACCATATGTACAAACAGTGCCAGGCATTTTCTAGGTGCTCAAACAATATTGGTTAAATGAGTGGGTGAATGAATGGAATGGCAATTGTAGGAAAGACGTAAATTAAACAGCTTTTGTTTTTCCCTTTAGCAGAGTCACCTGAGATAAAAAAGGAGCAAGACCACCCTGCAAAGTCCCACACCAAAAAGCACAGTAAGTTGGTGGGCTTTCAGAAAGATGGCTCTTGCCCCTTCCTTTCACCTTGGGCGTAATTGGAGGCTGCTACTTTTTAGGCAAATATTGCCTCTGCCTGTTGCCTCCCCTTCTTTACCTCAGCCTGTAAGAGCAAGGACATCACTTGCTGGGTAAGCCCCTCTTCAGGTTCTCAAAGTGGAGACCTACTGGATAGCTCTTGCTCATGCTGCTCTGTTTGTTATAAAACTGAGACACCAGGTCCACAAGCACTTCTTGCAGCCATGAGGTTAGTGATTTCCCCCCATTCCAGAAAAATGGATGGGAAGAGAAGAAAGATGGGAAGAAATAGCTGAGATGTTTTTTTTTTCCTTTTGTTGACTGTTGGCTTCCTACCTCTGCTGAGCTATCGATCCAGGAAATGACTGTTTACTCTTAAGATTCAACAGTGCTCTTTGGAAGTTATATTTCTCCTAGTAATCAAACCTCACAAAGATTTAGGAAATGTAAGAGGCATGAGGAGAGGGCACAGAGAGAAATCAAGATGGTGTAATCTACAAATGATAGGGAATTGGACATCTTTACTATCTGTACTGCGTATCATTCCACAGAATTGAATGAACACAGCACCTCCGATGGCGGGAAGAATTGTGTGGCACGAGTCTAGTGAGGGTCAACTAGGATTCAGTTGCTAATCTTATTACAGGAGCTGCTTAATTTTCAAATTGGCCCCCTCAACTCCTACAGGACCCTATCCCCACGTATTCTAGGAGTTAAAGTTCCAGAGCCTTGTCAATGTGCATTTGACTGAGGCACAGTCTCTGGGGGAGAGTGATGTACGTGGGCTGAGGTCCTAAATGAAAGTGGTTGAAATTTGCTCTTCAGGGAAATAGCAGGTTAAAATGAATCCTGAGGAATTTGTCAACAGTAATTCAAAGAGACTCCCCCCAACACATTGGAGGTCTGAGACCTATTCCTTTGTCTTAGCTTTGACACTGGTTAATTGGGTGGTCCCAATCGAGTCACTTACATTCTCTGTGTCTCAGACTCTTGATTTATAAGTTAAAAATTGTGCTAGTTCATTCTCACATGTCTTTTATTTGAAAAAATTTTTTAACATTTTTTAAGATTTATTTTTGAGAGACACAGAGAGGCAGAGCATGAGCAGGGGAGGGGCAGAGAGAGAGAGAGGGAGATAGAGAATCTGAAGCAGGCTCCAAGCTCTGAGCTGTTTGTCAGCACAGAGTCTGAACTGGGGCTTGAACTTATATCATGAGATCATGACCGGAGTTGAAGTCAAGACGCTCAACCAACTGAGCCACCCAGGCACCCCAAATGCCTTTTGTTTAGTTCCGATATTTGGTCATCCTGTCATCTGACTTTGCTGGTAGATAGGGGGAAATGGAGCACATCCTATTTGCTGGAAAATGTCACAACTCTGTGCTTCCTCTGCCCCTTCTTGGCCGTGTGACTTAGGCCATTAATAAATTCCTTTTCCAACTTCTCCTCAGATCCACGAGGGACTCACTTATGGGAATTCATCCGTGACATCCTCCTGAACCCAGACAAGAACCCGGGGTTAATCAAGTGGGAAGACCGGTCTGAGGGCATCTTCAGGTTCTTGAAATCAGAGGCTGTGGCTCAGCTGTGGGGGAAAAAGAAGAACAACAGCAGCATGACCTACGAAAAACTCAGCCGAGCGATGAGGTGAGGAGTTTGCAGTCCCAACCATGACCAGTTATTTCCTTGGTGGTGTTAGTCTGACCAGCCACCTCATGCAATCGATGTCCTTTGTTACAGATATTACTACAAAAGAGAAATTCTGGAGCGTGTAGATGGACGAAGACTGGTATATAAATTTGGGAAGAATGCACGTGGATGGAGAGAAAACGAAAACTGAATCTGCCAACACTTTGAACATAGACCAATACATTCCCCAAACGATACCAAGTCAAGAAATCCTGGACAAGAGAATTTCAAAGACTACTTTTCTCTGATATTTATGTACCACGAGGGTGAACAACATCCACTTCTAATGGGAAGAAGGAACACTACAGTCGATAAAATTATTTTGTTACTTTGAAGTATGTCCTATATGGGGGACAAACGTACACAGTTTTCTGTGAAATATGATGCTTGTATGTGGTCGTGATTTGTTTTTGCCTCTATTGTGAAGTTCTTTTCTACTGCAAGAAGAACAGGATTGATAGCCTTGTGCTTCTTACTAAAAGAAAGAAAAAAATATTAGAGGGCATTAAATGTTTTTATATGCAAAATGATTAGGAAAAGGTGATGTGTCCTCTGCGCCTACACATCCATGTGGCCTCATCAAGAGAGGTGGGTGTAGTCGGAGCATGGACTTCAAGGTCTCGGATCGACAGGATGAACCAGAGGATGCTGGGAAGTTTAACCTGGGCTTTAGGAGCCTGTGAGTGGAGCATGAAGACTTCCAAAATCCAGTGGACTATAATCACAGCATAATTACAGGACTTGCAATGTTTAAATCAGTGAGGAGAATAATGGTGGGGGCTTTCTACTCATTCAAGAATGATTTACCTGATGCCAAGGCTGTTTTTCTCCCTCTCCCTTGGATGACTGGGGGGAAAACTTCAATCGCCATCTCTGCTCACTTCTAGATATTTAAGAGAGGGTCTAGCCTTGGTTGTTTTTATCCAAATTGCTCCAAAATAAATGGGAAAAAGGAGGTGGTGATGAGTTTGCTCTTGTATTCCTATAGCCCCTGGTTTCTGGATTAGAAAAATGGATATTTTGGGCTGAGTAATTCTTTTTGTGCATTATTTGGCTGTCTTGTGCACTGTGGGATGTTTAGCAGTATCCATGACCTTTAGCCAATAAGTGCCAGTAGCATTCCCATCTGCAAAGTTGTGATATTTCAGATATTGCCAGATATCCCTTGCAAAGCAAAATTGTCCTTGACTGAGAACCACTGATGTAGCCAGTCAAGATGAAGGTGATGATTTCTCTCAGAACAAAAATATGTATAGATCTTTTAGTCCCTGGAGTGAAGTAAAAGCAAGGCTGCAAGGTAAACCAATTTTTAACTTTTAAAATGTCAGGGACAATGGGAATTTAGGAATGGGACATCTAGAGGGAATATTCAGAACTCCAGAAGTCGATGATAAATTGAATATATGTAGCAAGAACTATAATAGGAGACATTTTGTCAGAATGACAAAGCAGAGTAAAAATTAAATTACAGAAGGAAATGCTGAGAAAAGAATCAGAGAGAGGAGAAGGAGGAGGAAGGAAGGAGAGAGAGAGAGAGAAAGAGTGAGGGGTCCAGGGAAAATCCTTGCACATGTTAATTCTTATAATCATTTGTATTTTGATTAATCTTTTGTCTCATCTGGACTCATCCCAAAGTGAACGGATGTGTTGTCTACATTTGTGTCCAGAGGGATTTTTCTGTTGTTGTTATTTTTGTTTGTTTGCTTGTTTGTTTGTTTTTAAAGAAAGAAAAGAAAGAAAGATGGAAGGGAAACAGAGAGCTCAGCTCAGGAGTTCTGGTCAGTAAGAAACTGGGGATTTCTTCAGTGAAATTGTTCTGAGGTGCCCGGAGACCAGGCACTGGGCTCTGCCATCGGGGAGGGACACGAGCCTGTAGGCACTATGAAAGTGAGTTTAAGCACTCAGATCCCTTTTGCACCTTTTTGTTTTGGTTTCCCATGTCCTTGGCTTTCTCCCCCCTTTTGCCTCTATCTTGAGCAAAAATACGGGGGTGAAGACAACGGGTCTCATCAACTAATGAAGCACCTACTCCCATGTCTCACCAGTGAAGGTGAGCAATTCATTCAAAGGTTGTGAATGTTTGTAGTATATTCAGAAGGTAGGAAGTAAGAATTAAGACTTTGTCCTCATTATAATGAGAGCCATTATGGATGGTGACCTTGGAGCCCTGGATTAGTGAGATGATCTTCTGAAGTGACAACCAAGTCAACTTTTATTTCCACCTGGCTTGGTCACCTCCACATAGGTTGTCAAGTAACAGTTACTGAGGGAACTGAGAGAAACAACAATGAGCAACACAGACCAGAAATATGCCTGCATAAAAAACACAACGTGTTTTTCCAAGTGAAGTGGAAGAACTTTCCAGCATTTCCAGCATTTCCACGTTTCACATGGAATGAATTAAACATCCAAATGGCTGAAATGGTGTAAATATGTGAATGCTTGCCTGTCTGTGTGCATCTGAACAATGTGGCATTATTAGGGACATCTGCCAATGTTCTCTCTGCTTTTTCCTCCCAGGCCTTGCCTGTTCATCACCTGAAGTGGCTAGATCCTTCCCTGAGTTCACCCTTCCCCAAAGCTGTCTGTTTCTCACATTCCTCCAAATTGGCCTTGGCTCTTTCTGCACCCTCACCATCAAGGGCACATTCTGCTAGGTAGTAAGTAAATCTGGAGAGTCCCGATTGGAATAGTTTTGCAGATAATTAGCAGATTGTGTTATTTGTTGAAAGTGAAGGTTTCTTGGCACCTAGTTCTTGCTTAAATAGGCTGGAGTATTAAGTTCTTAGCATATCTCTCTATTGTCTTGGCTTGAGTTGATGCATTTTCGATGTGCTGTTCGTGACTTGGAGAACTCATGGTAATTGAGCCATGCCAAGTTAGGGTGTGAACAGACTAATTCCCACCACAGTGTTGCAAGGGAGAACAAAATCCCAGAGATAAGCCAGCATCAGGTGAAGCCCCCTCATCTTCTCTTGGGGACTCTTAGTTTCTCACTCAAGAAGCTTATCTGTGTTGGATGCTCACATGGTCATTGTCTCTGGCCTCCTTGAGTTCTCAAGACTTAGGCTCTAATTTATCATTTTCATGGGAATCTGAGGCAAGACATGTGTTGCTAAGACTTTACCAGATTTAGAAAATCTGAGTCTCCTGGATATTTGACTTGATGAAATTTGAGCAAAGC
Organism: Suricata suricatta; assembly: GCF_006229205.1. Taxonomy (NCBI): domain Eukaryota; kingdom Metazoa; phylum Chordata; class Mammalia; order Carnivora; family Herpestidae; genus Suricata; species Suricata suricatta. Next base: position 26,074,166 of record NC_043710.1, on the reverse strand, counting down.
TCTGGATACCAGAGACAGACACCTGTACCTGCTTGAGCTTGCCTTCTGTCCAGGGAAACCCAGGTGATGGGTTTTCCTTTGACGTGCTGGTCCTTCCTTAAATTTCTTGCCTTGTTAGACTGTAAGCTCTTTGAGGGCAGAGACTATGTCTTACCCATATTTCCCAGTACCTAGCATGAGATGGATCCTCAGTAAATATTTGTTGACTTAATGGATGAATATCTTCTGGAAGATGTCTCCATATCCATAATTGGGATGTGAATCATTTCTTCAGTGGAATAAAAGCACAAGGGCCACAACTTCAAGGACACATAGTCTATCAGATGAGCATTCTACTGTGAGACTTTTTACTTTGGCTTCCTCCTTTTGCTGAAATGGAACTAAACAGCTTGTCAACATATGTCAGCTGAGAATTCTGTTGCCTTATTAGGGGCTGTGAGCCTTATTAGTGCAAGAAGCCAGTCATGGACCTTTGACCTGTTTTAACCAATGAAGATTATGAATGTGTTTATACGATGTAAATTGCTATTTAAGTGTAAAGCAGTTCTGAGTTTTAGTATATGGGGGTTGGTTTATATATATATTTTTTGTCTTTTTGAAAAATGCTGAGGGATCTTTTGGTAAGGTTAGTCATGCATGTTAGACTTTAATTTTGCAAGTGTGTTGCTTTTCAAATGTATAAAATATAAGAGAAGGTAAACTAGTCAGAGGGAAAGACAGTTATGTTATTCTTCTATAGTTACTGTTGAGTGCCTACTAGGTGTACATCATGGAGCCAAAGATGTGAGGAGCTTCTTTGGTTAGAGGGGATGTAATAGATGTTCCACACGGCCCTATTGCCTGGACTCATACTGTGGGGAGAAGGGACAGCATGGCGACAATGATATCAGAGCTGAATTAACTTTATCTTTGGTTCTCAGGATTCCATCTCTGGAATAAGATATAGAGCACTTAATAAAACCCCACTGAGACCATGCCTTATGGACCACTGAAATGAATAAGCCCTCACAAAGCTAGCTTAATTGGGATTAATCTTTCTGTAACTATCTGCATAATTCTTGCTTTTCTTCCCATTTGGCTTCTGGGTTGGTAATTTGTGAAAAACAATCCTACTGCCGCTATTTTTTTAAAATCAGAAATCTTGCCCTTTAAACTATGTGAAATTAACACGGAGTATTTTTGTTTTATGAAAGAATTATATTTTTCAAAGTATAGATTTTTGTTTGATGGGTCCCAGAAAAAACTAATAAAAACCACAGACCAGCCTGTAATTGTGTGTTTCATGCTTCAATGAGCCATCCAAAACTGGGCTTAAGAGGAAATACACTTAGTCTATAGCAGCAAAATGCATGTAATTCTTGCATATATTTAATTTAATAAGCATTTATTGACTATCTATGATGTGCCAGGCATGATCCTAGAGACTAAGCTGTGGTAGCGAATGAAAGGGACAAAATCTCTACTCTCATGAAGTTTATGTTTCATTGATTGGAAACAGACAAGAAACAAAACACTAGCAGGCAAATATTAGATGTGTAGTAAAGAGATGTAGAGCAAAGAGGAGTGGAAAATGCCTGGGTGTATATTAGGATGTACGTAAATTTAGGCAGGGTAAGGAGGAAACATTTCGGTGAAGTCCTGCAAGATGTAAAAGAAGGAAGTATGCACGCAATTGGAGGAATGATACCTTACAGGAGGGACCAGCAGGTGCAAAGGTCCTGAGGTTCCTGACATGTATTCCTGACATGGCCAAGGAGCAGCAAGGAAGTCTATTAGCCAGAGCCAAACAAGTAATAGTAGAAAATGATGTAAAATAGGCACTGGCAGGCCAGATGACATAGAACTTGGAGGATGTTATGAAGGCTCCAGTTTTTCTTTTGAGTGAGGTGGAGAGTTATAGAGAAGTGACATGTTCCCACTTCTGGATTAAAAGAACCCGTCTGGGTATTGTGTTGAGAATGAGTTGCTGGGAGGCATTCGATGCTGAGCACACATTCTTACTGAAGGATGAACAAAGGGAGGTACAAAAGATCACACTCACATCCAGGCTTCCAGTACAATACTCACAAGTATTTCAAGCCCGTAAGTGAACTCTAGCTGTTCTTAATAACATGTTTCTCCTGGGGCCCAGAAAGTCTCAGCCGTTCCCTTTAACTTCGTAAACAATAACATGAAAATAGTGGCTGACCATTTGGGGAAGATCCACTTGATGCCAGGAACTGTGATATGTTTTTTCTCGACATTATTACAATTAATCTTCCTGCAAGTCTCTGATATATAGGTCTGATCTCCAGTTTTCAAAGGAAGGAAATGATAATCATAAATATTACATGACTTTCTTAGGGTCATACAGCTAGTAATAAGCAGTAAAGCTGTCATTGTTCACCGGGACTTCTTTTCCCCAAAGCCCATATTCCTAATCCTAATATTCTCTAGTTTATCAGGATGCTAACAGTATACCACATACGCACACACAGTTCTGTGGTATGTTGGAGTAATACTGAGTTAGGTGATGTCTTACAGATTTATTTACTGTAGGAATTCTTTGAATCTGTATTATGAGGGTGTGGACTATGAATCTGTAAGAGAGGGGAAAGGGTTCCCAGTTTCCCAAACATATCCAACAACTAATGAATGGATAAAGAAGATGTGGTTTATATATACAATGGAATACTACTTGGCAATGAGAAAGAATGAAATGTTGCCATTTACAGCAATGCGGATGGACCTGGAAGGTATTATGCTGAGTGAAGTAAGTCAGAGAAAGATAGATATCGGATGTTTCACTCATATGTGGATCTTGAGGAACTTAACAGAAGACCATGGGGAAAGGAAAAGGGAAAAAATACAGATACAAACAGAGAGAGAGGGAGCAAACCATAAGAGAAGAGACTGTTAAATACAGAGAACAAACTGACGGTTGATAGGGATGGGGGAGAAGGGAAAATGGGTGATGGGCATTGAGGGCATTGTTGGGATGAGCACTGGGTGTTGTATGTAAGTGATGAATCACAGAATCTACCCCAAAAACAAAGAGCACACTGTACACACTGTATGTTAGCCAATTTGGCAATAAATTGTATTTTAGAAAATAAATTATTGAATAAAGTTTATAGTCTTTGTAATTTGAAAAAAAATAAAATGGACCCTTTTAATCAAAGAAGATTTGGTGAAAACAGCACCCTTAGGTGCCCAGGGAAATGATGATATGTAAAGATTATTTCTCTGACTTAGAAGAAGCAGTATTTTCATGTTTGGACCAAATTGGTATGCTGATAATATTCATGCACATCACATTTGGCCCACTTTGAATATATTCTATTTTTTCTGATTAAGAAAAAATTCCTTCCCTGCCCTGGCCATTATTTTATTTGCATAGATACATTTCTCAGCAATCACAAAGAACTTGCTGATTTCCAAAGAGTGAGTCCTCTTTGAGAACTATGAACTCTCCTGAATTTCAACTCTTTAGAACTATGTGTCGAAACTATAGGCACTGGCCACATGTGGCTATTTCAGTTTCAACTAGTTAAAGTTACATAAAGTGAAAATGTAGTTCCTTAATCATATGATCCACATTCCAAGTGCTACACACCACATGTGTCTAGTGACCACAGTCCTGGATAGTGCAGATGTGGAATGCTTTTATCATCAGAGAAAGATCTATTGGACAGCCATGCTCTAGAGTCTGATTGCTAGGAGGAGAGGGTAAATGTGGGAAGGGTAGTGAGCAAATCTGACCCAGGGTGAAATAAGATCCAGTGAGCCTTAGAAACCAAAGGTGACCCTGAATTGTAGAGAACAATGAAAATAAAGATCCGAGGCAAATATCCCTGTGTGTGCTGGAATGGTGGCAGTATCTGCGAGTGCAAACAAGTTTGATGCTGACAGTGGAGCTTTTGAGTGGGAGGATTTTATTATTCTTATCTCCAAACCCCACACGTACCCTACAGTCATTAATATGAGTGTTCCAAGGATGTGGCTTTCTGGTTGAGAATATTGGCGTTGAGGGAAGATCACTGAAATGGGCAGGGAAACGAAAGGTTCTTAATCAGGAATGACTGGCACTCCCACTGTCTGTTGCAAATGACACTAACACCATTTTCTTCCTTTTTGTCAAGACTAACTTCTTGAATCATAAGTTCATCCATTGGCTCACTATTTCCTTATAAGTAAATTCTCTTCTATTAACTAGCATAACCTGGCCTCTGGTCACCTAAAGTCGCTGAAAAATGTTCTTTTGAGGGTTAAAGTCAAACTCATTGCTGCCTCAGGGACTTTGCTTTAGCTCTTTCTACTGCCTAAAATGCATTTTTGAGCTTCATGGGGCTGGGTACTCCCAGTCATGTGGATTTCAGTTCAAAAAGTCACCATTCCTACTCACTTAGAACTGGAAGATCATTTGCTACAAAATCCTTTCTTAAGACCAGAGAGAGCATAATGCACAGACCAATGTCATGCAGGCTTATAACTAGGAGGAGAAGCCAGATTTCTTGTTTCTCCATTCATGAATCCTTACACCCACAGGTCCTGGGATCTCCTAATCACATGGGGTCTTCCGTCCCAACATGCAGACATCCTTGAGGAAGTTCCTTTTCCTCTGCTTCCATGGTGAAGCCAGGCAACTTTCTTATGCTGATTCTTTGAATCTGGTCAACATCATCTTCCTTCTGGATCCCAGCCTGACCTGGGAGGGAAAACTACACATACTAGAAGTTAGTGGAAGAGCAGATGAGACCAAGTAAGAGCTGCTAAGAAACCAGAAATGCAGAGGTCCCTGGCATCACTGAAGAAGGAGCACAAGAGAGTACAGAATCTAGTAAAAGATCAAATTAATCGTCAGCTTTCTGACTTCTCTCCTAAGCTTCAGTGTGTGTGTGTGTGTGTGTGTGTGTGTGTGTGTGTGTGCGCGCATGTGTGCATGCACACCACCCTTCTCTCTCCTACTTTCTGTGTCTCTTTCAGAGTCTTCGTTTCTTTCCCATACCTTTCCTTCCTCTTGCTCACCAGTCCCTTTAGGACTCATTCCCACTCCAAATCTGTCTCTCCAGGTTGCTGAAAGATCAAGGGCTGACAAGAGGAAAGTCCTGGACCAGGAATGGAGCCACCTCTCTGAAAGCCTCACTGGTGACAATAACAAATGGTATTTACCTTAGAGTTATTAACACATCAACTGTTCTCCCCTTGACTGTTTAGTCATGTCATTCAGCATTAATGGACTTTTCCAATGGCAAACAGAAAGAGAAGAAGGAAAACAAACAGTGTATTCACACTTGATAGAGTTGGTGATCCCTGCCAAAGCTGTGAAAACAGAGGTGATCTCTTAAGTTTGACCTGAGGACACGTCTCACCTGAATGGGAATACACAAAATTCTGAGTCCAGGTTGACTGCCCATTGAGGTTCCCCGTGAGAGGGAAAGCAAGAAGTAAAGGATGTGGCAGAATGGTGCAGAAGAAAAAGTACTTCACTTGTTTCCAACTACATGATGTTTACAGCCAAGGTGCCAGGCAGATAGACTAAAGGCAAAACCAAGTGGTCCAAGTTCACCTCACAAAGTAGTGTGAGAGCCCACTTCACTTCCATTCTACTCTACTGTACTGTCTCCATCAATGTCCACGTTTTCTTAAAGAAGCAGATATCTTTGAGTCACTGGGACTGGAAAACAGGTTAACAGAGTAAAAAGCATGGACTTTTGAGTCAGAACAACCCTCATTCCAGATCTCACACCTTCTCCTACAAGCTAGATGACCTTGACTAATTGACTTAACCTCTCTCTTTGAAGCTCAGCTTCCTCATAATCAAGCAGGAGTTCTAAGCTGGAGCTTATGCTTGGGGGAGACAGCCAAATAACTAGGTATGACATTGCAGTGTAATCAATGATGTGAAAATGCAGGAAGGTGAGACCTGGTTTCTGGTCATGGCTTCATGACTAACCAGCCATGGCCCTTCAGGAAGTTTCTTAAACTCTCTTGCTTGGTTTCTTCATCTGTAAGTTGGCAGGTCGGGCTAGATCATCTCTGGAGTCGTTTCCAAATAGAAAGTTCCAGGAATTTATGAAAATAAGTTTGAATCTAGTCCAAATTTTATTTTAATGTTTGAGTCTGCCCTGGGATGAGTGGGGTTGCTAAAGTAAATATGGAGGTGTCTCTGGCAGTTCTGTAGGACTGTGGAAGTGGGAGGGGGGTGGAGACAAAGCAGCAGAGTCTGGATCCCTCGACATATGTAGCCAGTTTCAGCAGAAGCCATCCTTCTGGATCTAAGGACTGTGTCTTCCCCTGGTGAGATTGCTCCCTGGGGAAATGACTCATCTGTGACAGTGATGGCATACATTTACTTAGCTCTTACTGTGTGGGGCAGAGAACCATACACTTTGCTTATATGATATCACTTGGTCCTATGAGGTAGGTTATACCATTATTACCACCTTTCCCTTGGGATGTGGAAACTGAGGATTGGAAGGATCAGACCATTTGCCAAATAGCAGAATTTGGGCTTGAACCCAGCTCCCAAGCAATGTTGTTTCTATCACATATATTCCTAAGCTACTAAAGGAAGCACCACCTGAGATTTCAAATGCTGAGTCAAGTCCCTTCTTTGACTAGGCTTTCGTAGAAACAGGAAGTAAAATTTGCAAAAATAAGCAGGACCCTGAGGTGTTGAGTATAATTTGAAATTCAAAACTTACAAGAGATACCACCTTTTCTCCAGCTGATCAGTCCCAGTAATGCTAATGGTGGGACCACAGATTGGACCCCCAAGGAGCTCCCGCATGAGGCATGCATTCCATGCCCACAAACAGCGTTGGTCTCAGAGAATATGTATGTACTGCATGAGTGGTGCCAAGTAAGGAATACAGGGTGATGGAGAAGAGAAAGGTAATTTCTGGTCCCAACCATCTACAAAGCCTTTACAAGAGTAGGATTTAACTGGCCTTTGAAGGAGTGAAAGTATTCTCATTTTTAATATGGCAACTTTAAAAAATGATACCTAATCATTATTTTAATATATATTCTACAAATATATGTTATATATTATATAATTATAAGTCTATTATATAATATATTTATATATAAATAGTAATAAAGTTAAAAACATACCTCAAATTCCAACACTCAAATAACCGGTGTATATTTTTGGTAGACACTATTCTAGATCTCTAGAATAATAAAAAGATAGATGGATTGAGAGCTGGAACTAAGAAGGTGAAGGATACAGGTGAAAGCAAAACCATAAAACTTTATATCTGAACCATATTAATGTATTAGCTACTCAAAAAAATGTGTGTATAGACAGAATTTTCTAAAGCTGTGATCTTAAATACTGCTTAACAATAAAAACAAACCCATTCAATTTGACTTGAATGCAACTTGAAGAAAAAGAAATGAAAGGGATCTCTGAGTTCAAATAAATGTTTTGAAGGAAACATTAGTTCAAGACAGAAGCTTCTAAGTTCATGACAGTAAAGTAAGAATATTGACAATAGAGTGATTATGCTTTCTAAGGGTACATGTTTCCACCTAAGACAGGATTGATTGATTGTTGTTCTGAAAGATGATAAAATTAACATGTGTTGCCCCTCATATTTCCCTTCCCTCACTTACTGATTTGAGTTAGTGTTCTCTCATTTTCATATGGAAAATATGAAAATGTGAGGATTTGGTACTATTATTTTTTTTAATAAAATCAAAACCCAGATTCCAAAGTAGTTTAGTCTTAGATCTAAATTTAAGTGTGTTAAATATTTGCCACCAGTCCTTCCACCTTGGCTCTCCATTTTGTATTTTTTTCTTTCTTTGGATTCACCTCTCGGATATCTGGATTTCATAATGTAATGGATTCCCATTGATCCCTCCTGTGTATACATTCTTCTCTCCAGTAGTTCTAGGGGATTCACATAGTTCTGAGGAAATTAGCTCTTCCTTGAACTCCAGGCATGGAGCACATGACCTAGGCTAAGCAAATCAGAGCATTCTGTATCCTTGATGAGGGTTATCGCTATGACCTAAGCTGGCATACTCAGAATGAGTCTCAGGTTATTTGTTTCTGGGAAAGGGAAGACCTAGAAATTTCTTCCTCAGGATTGTTTGATGTAAGGATGTGAATCATGGAACTAATGCAAGTATTTTTTGCTTCCACTAGGGAAGTTAGCCTGAGAATAAAGTCAGTACACTGAGGAGGGGCAGAGCAAGCCAAATTTCAGACAACTGTACTGGAACCCTGATGATATCATTCATGGACCCTGGGTCAGGCTGCAGCTGAAGCCCTCCTACCACCAGACCTTACAGGAACCATAAGTCTTTATTTTAGATTTCCAAGTTTTATATTAATTATAAAATGAAGAGTACTAGTTAATGCAATTGTGAAGGTAGCTACTGATAGTGATTAGTGGAAAGAGTACCCCTATAAAGGGAATGGCATCAACAAAGCCTCAGAGGCCAGAGAACTGACAGCATGTCGCTTAGTCTTTGAGAGTTTAGTTTTTTTCTCAGGTTGCCTGGGACCTTATTCTGTTTAAAGGGGAGTAGAACCTTGGAGTGACAACATGATTATCACAGTATATGTTGTTTCTTTACAGGAAGATCTTACCTGGTGCTGTGAAAATGCAAAGGAGCCAAGAAGAACTTGGTGGGGGAATTGGGGAAATTAGGGAAAAGAATCATCCTGGCAAATAGATGAAGCTCATTTCATTCTCTTGTGGAATATTTTAAGGCATTGGTTACAGTCCAGTCCTGGGACAACTAGAGACAGAATCCTGAGTAAGAGGTGAAACTTTAACCCATACTAATGAAGATGACAACTTTTTATCAGAAATTCTGACTGTAGTTTTCTATCTATGAGACAATGTCCTCATTTGTAACCTCCTGAAAGAGTCCAGCTTTGGAGCCAATGATCTCTGATCTGGAGGAAACTAAGGGCCAGGACAACTGCAGGACTTTGAGTGACCATGCAAGGATCCCTATCACCTCCAAATTGACCTGCACAAGGGAAGATATTGCCTTTGGAAATGTTTGACTTGGGGAAACTCAACAACAATCTCTGACTCTTAGAGAGGCAATATATTATAGTACTTAAACACTTAGCTCCAGGGCCACGTTGCTTGAGTTTGAATCTTGGCTCAATGATCCTGAAATTCCATTTCATTCCATAAAATGACTCTACATGGCATTAGTATTCTCATTGTACAGATTTAAAAATGAGGTTCAGAAATTTTGTGAACTTACCAAATTCATACAATTAGTTCCTGGCAGAGATAGTATTTAAATCAAAGTCAATCTGGCTTCAAAGTCTTTATTTTTATCCCTCAACTACCTTTTATCACTTCTGTTAGGGGAAGTCACCCATAAACTCACTGATGGAGGAAGAACATCTTTTTCTGATTTTCTGAGAGCAAGGAACAGGGGCCTAAAAGGTTGGGTCATTTCTTAAACAGGAACATGGGATGGGGAAAAATTGCCAGTTTCTTAATTTTCTGCCTCTCTCACTTCTATTCTATTCCATACGCTCCTACCAGGAAACTCTATGTAATATGCAGCTCCAGTCATGACATCTCTTGGCATTAACACCTTCAAAATCTTCCCATTATATATCTACAATTCAAACCCTAGCTGCATATTTCATTCCTTACCCTTCATAAAATAGAATTATGGTCCCACTCTTCACATTTTAAATAACATTATAGGCTTCTACTTTCAACTATAACTCAGTAGCTCCCAGAAGAAGGACTAGAAAGGTTGGAAGAACTGCCAAGGCAACCAGGACTTGAGGCAGCAAAATTTCTAGAAAGAAGAAATCATGCAAGGTGAGTTGACAATTTGAGTGACTTTTTAATATCAAGTCATTTTTCAATTTGGATTTGAGACCAAAAGCCCAGGTAGGAGGCAGCTACCAAGAGGCAGAGAAACCATAGAGGTTTTTGAGAGTCTTGTGGGGCTGGTGAGATAAAAGGCAGATGCTTAAAGAATCAGAATAACAGTGAGAAGAGAAGGCTAGAGAACTAATCACAACATTCCATCAGTTTCCCCACCCCTCAAGATTTGCCAAACTCTGAAACTGCTTATGGTAAGAGACCAATAAACCTAGGCTCTCAAAAGCAGAATGAAATGTTGTTAGCATTATCATGCCAAAGGGGTAAGGATTAGGATTCAGGACCAAAAAGGTTAGAAAAATCTTCCAAAAACATCTGAGGCTTTTATTGGGAATTCCAGAAGGTGGAGATAAACTCAGAAGTGATAAATCCTTGCCTCAATTGCAAATCGACTTCAAATCAACTTAGTAGTTGATTGGTGGAAGTTGATAGTCCCTACTCTGTCTGGCTTACAAAAGAAAGAGTAAAGCTTTTCAGGAGGAAGATAATATTATTCAAAATCTTGACAGATTTGTACATGTATTTCAATACAAGGACCAAATAATGAAAACCTAGAAAAAAAACAGACAGTAGAAAATATGTATGGAGGCAGTAAAGAGGTCTAAAAACTATAAATTGGAGTGCCAGAATGTGAGGAGAGAAAATGAGCCAAAGCAACATTGAAGAGGTAACAGTCCAGAATTTTCCAAAATGGATGAAACTCACAGGTTCAGTGATTCCCTTGAACTCTGAGAAGAAAGAAACAGAAGAAAACCACACCCAGGCTTTCATTGCTACACTCTGAAAAACAAAAAACAAAGACTAGAGACAAAGAGAGTATCTTAAAAGTAAATAGAGAAAAAAAATAGCTATGTAGCTTTTCTTAAGAAATAGTGGAAGACAGGTGCTCCTGGGTGGCTCAGTCGGTTAAGTGTCCAGCTTCGGCCTAGGTCATGATCTCACGGTCTGTGGGTTTGAGCCCCACCTCAGTCCTTTCTTCTGTCTCTAGGAACACAAAACTCCTTGATCTTGAGGATGCTTGAAGCCCAGTGATAATTTATATAAAGTCTGCACATTGCCTGACACAGAGCAACCGCTGAATAAATGAATGAGATAATTGTAATGTCACAAGATTTCATCTAAAATCTTTACCTTTCTGCTCTTGTTGGATGAACAATTACAAAAAATTTCTTTGTTCAGATGAAAAAGTCTTCGAATTCTACAGTGTCTAAATTAGGAGTGTAATAGTCTGGTTTACTGCTTTAGGGCAAAGGGATTGAGGATTGTATCACCTTGGGGTAGCCAGCCTCTAAGATGGCCTCCCAGTGATTCCTATCCCCCAGTAGTCACATCCTGTGTGTTCTGCTCCATCAATGTCCCAAGTTTGGTCTGGGGAAGCAATAGACCACGGCAGAGTAGTGGTATGTCACTTCTAACATTAGACGACAGAAGATATCAAGCCTTCCACCTTGGGCATTCTCTTTCTTTCTCTTCCAGACTATTTGCCCTAAAAGACGTCAGCTGCCTTGTCATGAGCAGCTTCACAGAGAGGCCCACATGGTGAGGAACTAAGGTCTCTAGACAATGACCATATCAATGAACTTGGATGTGAATCCTTTGGCCCCAATCAGGATTTCAGATGATTAAAGCTCTGACTGATAGCTTGACTACAACTTCATGAAAGACTATGAGCCAGGCCTATCCAGTTAAGCAGCTCTTAGACTACTGATCCTCAGAAACTGTGTGAGAATATGTATGTTTATTTTAAGATGCTAATTTTTAGAGCAATGCAGCGATCAATATTAATACACACCTTACATGTGCTTAATACATATTTGTGGAATAATTTAATGCACCTGCATTTGGTTTCTCATCCTAAGTTCAGCATACTGAGTAACTTTCCTAAGATCCTACACTTGCATCTTTCTTTCCAATGAGTCATCTTTTGCTTCTTGATCGTGGTGTTTCCCCAGGTCTTCCTCCTGCTCAGATCCTCCCTTCAGTCAGATGGGGAAAGCTGGTTAGACTATGGGTCTTTTGACTTGGGTTGGTCCTTCTCCACTGCAGTGACTGGGCCTGTCTTCCTATGAGAGAATAAGCCTGAGCTTATTATACATCTTAAAGCTATGGGAATACTTACTTCCCTCCAGGCTTGTAATCATTACAAATTTCAACACATTAACTAAGAAAGCTTATGTCTTAGCTCCTAAATCATTTTAAGATTATTTCATTCTTATCTTCATATTTATTTCCAGAAGGTAGACTTGGGTAGAAAAAGCACTTGTGGGAAAAAAAAAAAAGGCTTTTCAAATCATCCCGTTATACCAGGCTGTGGGTAAAATCAAGGCAGAGATTGATAATAAATCCCAGGGTCAAACCAAATCAGGGAAAAATATAAGCCTGTTGAGATCTTAGCAAAGCATGACCTATATGAGAAGCCTCTGGTGTTTCTCCTGCTTCAACGAGATCCAGTCCAAGAATTCCCAGAGTCCAGGACTCCAAGCTGTTGTGTTGTTATAATTTGCCACACTGAGGTTTGGAAATTTCCTGTGTGTGTGTGTGTGTGTGTGTGTGTGTGTGTGTGTACAGTTGTACACACTATAAGCTCCTCCAGGGTAGGTAATAGTCATATTGTTTATTCCATGTTAGTACCGCATACTTCTAGGAACAAGGTAAGTGTTGAATGAAGGCAAGGATGTGCATTTCTCAGCCTTGGTGATTATGTATGCATGTTTGAGGATATGTTTTCTTTATTTATTTAACCCTTAAAAATTCCTCCCTCCTTTCACAAGACAAAACAAAACAAACCACAAAAACAAACCAAAACTAAAATTCAGACTGGTGACCTAATCATTGTTTCTCTTATTCTGCATGTGGTTTATTGTCTGAGGCCATTTTCATCTATTATTGTATTTTCTCCCTCATCTGCTTTCTTGGGTTGGGATCAGAGCTCCATTTTACACAGGAGAAAATATGCTCAGAAAGGTTATTTTCTTTGCCCAAACCACACACTTCAGAAAAAGCGAGATGAAATATGAACCATGCATTTTCCACTGCCCATACTGTCTCTGTCCACATACTGATGACATAGTTCTTTAGTCTATGCATGGCTGCATGGCCACCATCTTGAATTAAGAGGTGACTCTGTTAGGGTTTCTTGGAGGAGGTGGGGCTCTGGGTCTTCTGCTCATTTTCAACAGACTGGTTGCACTTTTGTTGACTTTACACTTTGGGCCTTTCTATAAGATTTCATTTGAGCAAAGCTTTCCAAAGCAAACCAAGTCCATATGGAACAAATGGGTCCACTGACCTTAATAATTAAGCAACCTCTGAGGTCCCTACTACAAAAACCCACTCCAGTTCCTTCCTTCTCAGCCATCAGTTTTTTAGTCTCAGAGGTCCCTGGCAATGAAGAGTATGGAGCCAGACCTCTTTTGGCTCAATGTAGCATCTACCGACCTACTGTTGTGCCCAGTTTCAGGGCTCAGGACCCATGGGAAATGGGAACCCTGAGCAGCATTCAACTGAAACTATTAAGCAGGTCACAACTTCCACTAGCAGGCTGAAAGCCAGTAAATCCTAAAGGCTAAAAGTGCAGGCTTTGAACTCAACATATCTAGTTTAAGTCCTGATTTCCATTGATTGCAGGTTTTTGAGCGTGGCCAAGTTCCTTTATCCCCCTAGGCCTCAGTACCCTCACTGGCAAAACAGAGAGAAACATAATAATCACTTCAAGTTGTTGCAAAGATGAAATGAGACCTTGTATATAAAGTGCCAGCAACTACCATTTGTTGAGCACTTACTGTATGCCATGAGCTCCGCTAAGCGTTTTGGATAGTTTGCCTCATCACATCTTCATGGCAACAGTGTGAGCTGGGAATACGTGGCGTGTGGCTAGCTATTTGAGAAGCAATCAGTTAGTGGCGGGTGTCATTATATGGTTATTGCTCTACAGTGACATGGTGTTGGGTCAGCAGTGCCAGGTGACTGCAGTGAGCTCCCACCCACCACGGTGCTGGCTGTTCTTCCCATGTGCTGCCTCCTGTGCACACGATCACAGAGTTAAAGGGCTTTCCTTTGTGGGCTCATCCTATCGGGATTTCTCCTCTCTTGGCCCCTCCTTAACCTCAGTTACAACTAGGTCCTCACCAGCTGGCACTGATAGACAATAAGGCAAAAAGATTTTTCAGAAAATTAGATTTGAAATCAGAAAATGAACTGGACTTGAATTAAGAAATTCAAGTAACAAATTGTATCATGTATCTTGAATGTATCATAGATAAGCTGCTATATGACAACTGCCACTTCAGATAGCTGTGAAATTAGGTGATTAACTAGTTGGTATCTAACCTTCTAATTTCTGTATAAGTCTAATTACATGAAATAGAAGTGGGGGTTTTGATTTTTTACTTTGCTTTTCTGTTTGGAGTGTCATTGTAACTACTGTATTGTAAATGACGGAAAATAATTGCATATGTTAAAAAAAATAAATTGTATAAAAAAAAAAAGAAATTCTGCCACCTCCCAAATGGAGAACAACGTGTGTCATTCACCATTGATGTGGGAGACCCTTGGCAAATTATAGAATCTCTCCAAGCTCTATTTTCCATATCTCACAAAACTGGATAAGGAATGAAATGTTCATCAAGCCTTTATTGCACGCCAGGAGATGCATATTCCAATTGTTCATATCAACACCCTATAATTATGGTCACCATTTTACAGATGATAAAACTGAGGCTCAGGGGAGTTAAGATTCACTCAAGGTCATATTGTCATTAGGTGACAGAAGTGGAACTTGAATGCAGGTTGTCTTTTTTTTTAATTTTTTATATTTATTTATTTTTGAGAGTGACAGAGAGAGTGAGAGAGAGAGAGAAAGAGAGAGAGAGAGAGAGAGAGAGAGAGAGAGAGAGAGAGAGAGAGAGAGAGAGAGAAAGAGAGAATGTTCAGGAAAAGGGCAGAAAGAGGGACACACACATACATAGAATCTGAAGTAGGCTCCAGGCTCCAAGCTGCCAGCACAGAGCCCAATATGGGGCTCAAACTCATGAACTGTGAGATCATGACCTGACCTGAAGTCTGACACTCAACCAACTGAGCCAACCAGATGCCCCTGGAATGCAGGTTTTCTTAACCCAAGTGATATGTTCCTTCTGCCATACCAACCAACAATTCTAAAGGTTATCCTGGAACCGCTCTGGGTTTATAGAAGGACAAAAGTCTCGTCTTTGCTTCAACCTTGTTATAGGTAAACATCTCATGAACTGTCCACTACACTGGAGATGAAACCCTGTAGCCTTTCAATGGAGTTTTAAGGCCATCCTACATCCTCCAGCATGCAGCGTGACACTATCTTTTGCAGGTAATTTGGAGTAATAGGAGCCTTTGTTTTTTTCATGAGATTGTTTCTTCTCTGGATCTACAGGCTTGGACACAAATGTAGCTTGGGTCCCTGTAAACACAAGCAGTGACACAGCTGCATGACTCACCCACTACTTGCTTCCAAAGCCTGGGCCTGGCCTGGCCCTGACGACCTGTTCCGTCTCCTAGAAACCGGCTCTTCGGACATGGCTGTGAGGACTGGTTGATGTGTAAATCACCTGCACTGTGCCATTCTGGTAGAGTAGATCTGAGGAGGTGAGGAACAAGGTCTGAGAGCAAGGAGAATTCATGTCTTTGTTGGGAAAGAAGAGGTCTCCTTTTTGCCAAGAGAAATTGATCGTTAGGCAACCAGTTGATTTAGAGAGTGTTGAGAGCCAGATGCCTGGAATATAGAAAGGGATGGGACTTGGAGGCAAAACCAAGGTTAGAACACATTGCCTGGACCAGCATATGGAGCAGAATAATCAGTACAATGACTGTTTAGGAAAATCTAGAATTCTGTGATAGGTTTAAGACACGGGACTGCCATTAATCCCACCATCTTTTGGTAAAGGAAAATGAAGTCCTTGGGATTGAAAAGCTCTTCTTTCCAAATCTCCCCTCCCAAATATTGGGCGCCTAAAATTCCACCTTGAGTATTTTGGCTTTAGCCTGAAGTTTTGATCTAGTAATTAAATATGCTAATAGTTAACATGTAAATACCCTGGGGAAGAATGACACATGAGACCACAGATGCACTTGACCACTGTGTTATTTTAGTTGATTAGAAAGAGAGAGCTGGATGATTGTATTGGCAAGAATTATAATCTGAGGTAGGATTTAAGGGGAGATCACAGGAGGCCATGCTTGATTAGCAGTGACCTTCTCTGGCTGGAATGAGATGTCATAAGACAGATGCTTCGAAGGCACATTTGTTGGCTTCACAATAGGTACATTTGGTTACGCATTCACTGGCAAATGTGTGAAAGAGAGCTTTCAAGTATGAACGAAGCATCTAGTTGTAAATCAAAAAATAATGAAATATGTTTTTATTTATTGAAATGACTGTTATAAAGAAGTTAGGAAGCCAGAAAAATCAGATAAGGAAACAAATAATCTGTAGGTTTGTCCCAAAAATGTGTCACATATATTAACATGTGTTAACATTTTGGTATGTTTCTTTGTAGCATTTCTTCTATGGATGCCTTCTTTTGAATATACTTGAAATTTAATAATAGTAATTTTGTATCTTGCTTTTCTATTATCATTATACCATGAGGACATTCCATATTATTACACACCCTTTTTAAATCCTGTAGTTGCTAATATATTTTAAGTATTGAGGGCAAGAATGTGCTAGATGGCATGGTGAGCACTTTGCATTCACAGTTTCATTTAATCCCCACACAAGCCCTATTTAGGGATACTATTACGTGTTCCTTTTACAGAAGCTGACACCGAGGCTTAGAGAGGTTAATTCATTTGTACACAGGCACACAGCTAGACACGAAAGAGCTGGGAGATAAACCCTGACTTTCCAGGCTGCTGAACACATATTGTTGTTTTTTTTAAAGGATGCCATTATGTCCTAGTTTAATCAACACCGTTTTTTCTTACTTAATGAAACGTAAAATAATGGAACACATTACAATCAATTAGCATAGATGAAATCTAGTTGTATTATGCCGGGATTACCCATTATACCTCTACAAAATCTCTACGCGCTCACCCAATCAATTTTGAAAACAATATTTTATTATATGTTTTTGTTCGTGTGTGACCTGCCATTATCAGCAATGATCATTCTGAATTCCCAAAGGGTTGATGGAGGTGTGGAATTTGTTAAATTAAATGCTACTTGCAAAGCAGATGAGACAAATCTCTAGGATACCAGCAAAACGACTGACTGGGGGGAACTGAGCAGTACCGTGAACCCGTTTTCCTAGCCATCAGTGTCCTCTGCAGTGCTCTGTCTTCCTCTTCTCCTTCAACATAATTGTCATGACTTTATAAGATTCTATCAAGTGGGCAAAATCATTGACTCGATTGTTCCCCTGTCCTTGAGCATGTCTGTTATTTTAATGTTTCAACAATGATGGGGGAGGGATTTTAGGGAAAGGAGAAGAAAGGGCAGGAGGGAAGTGCTCATTTTTTCCCCCTAGTGCTTTGTTCTTCTACAGGGTCATCTAAAAATCTAGAAACATGGGCAGATATACGTAACAGATGGCTCCTTGGTATTACATACAATAAACACGGACGTCTTTCTGTCCCTCAATTATCAATGCATGGTCCAAAGTGCTGATGAAAATGGCAGTGAACGCAGCACCCTTAAGGCATGTCTGTCAATCCTTATACATACATCTGTGATGTGCTACCTCATGCAGTTTGTGCTCAGATTTTCAGAATAAGCTGTGCCATTAATATACTCCAAGAAATCTAGGGAGCTTAGTCTGTAAAAAAAAAAAAAAAAAGAAGAAGAAGATGGTCACTGTATAGTATGCTGTAATACATCCTGTGTTATGGCTCTGACCACGGTCCACCTGGGTTGACAGGGACATCTGCATAATGAACATCTCCTCTTTGCCAGACACCATGTGAATTCTTGAATACATTTAAGATGTCTGCTTTTGTAGTAGCATTTTCCCTGTGAGAGCATGAGCCCTTGGAGGGTAGACCATTCTCAGTTATGAACCAATCACACTCTCGTTATGAGACACAATTATTATTGGTCTTCTAAGCATTTATTTCTTTAGTTACTTATTTCTTATGTTTTATTTTTATTTCCGCTTTTATGGGCAACCGTTCTACTCTATTGAATGTGTTTGTTGCTGCGGTACACGTTTAGGTCTTTTATAGTTTTATTTATTTATTTTTAATTTGAAATTTTTTGTTAATTTATTTTTGAGAGAGACAGAGTATGAGTGAGGGAAGGCAGAGAGAGGGAGACACAGAATGTGAAGCAGGCTCCAGGCTCTGAGCTGTCAGTACAGAGCCCAACACAGGACTCGAATCCATGAACCGTGAGATCATGACCTGAGCTGAAGTCTGATGCTTAACCAACTGAGCCACCCAGGTGCCCCTAGGTTTTTTTTTAAATATGGTTTATTACCAAGTTGGTTTCCATATAACATCCAGTGCTCTTCTCCACAAGTGCCCCTCTCTATGACCATCACCCCCCACTCTTCCCCCTCCCTTTTTAGCCCTCAGTTTGTGCTCAGTATTAAAAAATCTCTCATGATTTGTCTCACTCCCTCTCCCCAACTCTTTTTCCCCCTTCCTTTCCCCACAGTCCCCTGTTAGGTTTCTCCTGTTAGACCTATGAGTGAAAACATATGGTATCTGTCCTTCTCTGCCTGACTTATTTCGCTTAGCATGACTCCCTCGAGGTCCATCCACTTTGCTACAAATGGCCAGATTTCATTTTTTTCTCATTGCCATATAGCACTCCATTGTATATATATACCACATCTTCTTGATCCATTCATCAGGTGAGGGACATTTAGGCTCTTTCCATGATTTGGCTATTGTTGAAAGTGAACATTGGAACAGGATGATGGAAGTGGATGATGAACATTGGGGTACGTGTGCCCCTATGCATCGGCACTTCTGTGTCCCTCGGGTAGATCCCCAGTAGTGCTATTGCTGGGTCATAGGGGAGTTCTATTGATAGCTCTTTGAGGAACCTCCACACTGTTTTTCAGAGCGGCTGTACCAGTTCACATTCTCACCAACAGTGTAGGAGGGTGCCCATCTCTCCACATCCTTGCCAGCATCTACTGTTTCTTGATTTATTCATTTTAGCCCCTCTGACCAGCTTGAGGTGGTATCAGCATCAGGGAAATACAAATCAAAACCACATTGAGATACCTAGGTCTTTTATAAAATATATATTTTTCAAATATATGTTTTTGTGGGCATTTTTGTTGTTATGTAGATTATATATCTCATTCTACATTTTGCTTTTTTCCCCTTCGAATCCTAGGTATAATATTCTTAAGAAGCCTCTCCATGCTACCATATTTACACCTAATCCATTGTTTCTCATTGCTACACAATGCCCCAGGGCCAGTCTGTCCTGCAATTTACCTTTCTCCTCGTCTACTGGTAGATCTGCAGTTTGTGTCTCCAAGGCTCTGTCACCACTGCAACCACACTGCAGTGAACATTGTCATACCTGGGCTCTTACAGGCCAGGGTAAAGAACTCATCTGAGATATATACTTAGGAGCAGAATTGCTGGAAAAAGCACCCACTTACAGTGTGCAAAGTTTCTCGTGGCTCCTGGTCCTCACCAAGACTGCCATTGTCCAGTCCTGCCATTATGTCCTGATACTTTGAGAATAAGTATTTGATGTAAAGTGATATCTTGCCTTAAATTGCTTTCTCTGGCCACCAATAATTTTGAATCTTTCAAATACTATGTAGCCTTTTATGTCTCTTCTTCTGTAAATTACCTTTTTATATCCTCTGCCCATTTTTTTTTATTAGGGCTTTTGTCTTTTATTGAATTTCCTTGAAAATTTTAGGTATTGGTTTCTGAGACTATAAGTTCTATCTCCTCCCTATTATTTTTGTTCATTGTGTCCTTCTGTGAACAATAATTCTAAATTTTGTTATAATAAAATCCATCTTCTTTTTTTCACCATAACATTTGTATTCTGAAAGTTTTATTACCTGCCATCCATCATTCTTTACTTCTTAGGTTACGAAGATATTCTGCATATTTTTCTATTTCTTTTATAGTTTTACTGCTCACATTTGGTTTTTTTTTAGTCTATCCAGAATCTACCCTTGTTTGTGAAGTTAGACTGGAATCTAGTTTCAATTTTCTTCCCACAATAATCTGTTTTATAGTTTCCCAATGCCATTTATTAAGCAAGTGTCTTTATGAATCTGTTGATAAGCTTATCATCTATCTGTCTATCTATTATTTGTCTCTATCAGACGTTAACTTCTCTTCCATTGCCGGATTTGTCTTTTCTAAACCAATAGCACACTTTTTTTATTATTGGTCCTCTAATATGTTTTAAAATTAATGATGTTTTGATAAGTCATGAGCCAATGTAAATGTTAGATAATCAAGTTCCTGAAAAACAATCCAACTGGCATTTTAATTGGGAGTGCATTAATTTTACAGGTCCTTACCTGAAGCCCAGGAGTGTTTTGGGCTGTTGGTGACCTTGTGACCGTTGGTAATGGGCAGGATGCCGTGCTCGATGTTAGGGGAAGGGAGCACATCTGGTGAAGCCTGCCCTTCAAGCCACTCCTCGGGCTCCTGGAAATCCTCACCAATACGGATGACTCACGGTTTCGTCAAAAGCTGCTGATCTCATTAGTTTCAGAGCAGATTGCATGGCTGGGCAGGGCCTCTCAGTAGATAGAGTGCTGACCGATTGCCCCTGGAGTAACACCTCTCCCTTCTCCTAAGGTGGTGAAATAGCCAGAAACTGGTTCCTATCCAAACCCTGGAAACCACCGGGGTGAGGTCATTCCACACATGCCAAGACTTTTGTGAGATTACCATCTGCATAGTTCAGAAAAATCACTTTTCCACCAAACGTTCTTGATGATTGATGGAGAAAAAATTTCTCCAGTTGTTACTGTCATTGTTATTACTAAAGCACTGTATGCTGTATCACACACACACACAGACACACACGCCCAACATACTCAGAGGAAAAAAGCCTAATTATTTCATATTCAGGAAAAGATTGCCCTTCTGAACAACAACAATAAAATGTAAAAAGAAAAATAAATTCTAGAACAACACCAAAATAAATCCATACACCCAGAGATAATCACTGTAAAAAGCATGATTTTTGGGGCACCGATGGCACTTAGTCAAGCCTCTGACTCTTGGCTTTGGCTCAGATCATGATCCCATGGTTTGTGAGATCAAGCCCTCCAACAAATAACAGTTGGAGACCCTGTATGCCCTACCTCTAGCCCTATTTTTTTCTTGCTTCCAGAGAAATAAGTATTCTCCTGAATTTCCATGCTTAATTTTATACTCTTCCTGTCCATGTATCTATTCCTAAATGGGAAGTAGCAGTTTTGCACATTTAAAAACTTTGTGTGAGACACTTGAATGGTACTGTCAGTTAAGCATCTGACTTCCACTCAGGTCATGATCTCACAGTCTGTGAGTTTGAGCCCCGCTTTGGGCTCTGTTTCAACAGCTCAGAGCCTGGATCCTGCTTCAGATTCTGTGTCTCCGTCTCTCTCTCTGCCCCTTGCCTGCCCATGCTCTGTCTCTCTGTCTGTCTCTCTCAAAAATAAATAAAGATTAAAATTTTTTTTAAAACTTTGTATAGATGGCCTTACTCTGTCTCATTTTGTAACTTATGTTTTGTCAATATTGATCAATGTTGCTCACTCATCTTCATTTTAAGTGCTGACTAGAGTTCCATTATATACATAGATCACAATTTACCAATTCTTCTATTGATAGATATTTAAATAATTTCCAAACTGTTGTTCCCACGAAAAAGTCGCAGTCAACAGTCTTGTACATGCCTCCTCACACACATGTCAAAGTTTCTCCAGTATGCTATACTAGAAGTATGGTGTCTTCTGTGTTCCTAGATAATGCTGAAATGTTAACCTAAAGCAGTGATACCAGTTTAGCTTCTCACCAGAAGGCATGAGTGTTACCAGTCATCCATGTCCTCATGGATACTTGGCATTTCCATAATTCTGAATTTTTGTAAATGTAATGGATGTGAACATGTACCTCAATATTATAATTTGCATTCTATAAAGGTTAATAAGGTTGAGCACATTTTCATGTATTTATTGTCTTTCTAGTTGTTCCTTCTTGAAAAATGCCTGTTAATATTCTTGACCCATTTCATTGAATTGATTATTTTTCTTATTGCTTTGTAAGAATTTTTAATATATTCTGGGTATGGACCATTTTTGGCTACATATATTGTATGTTTTTACACATGGTAGATGGCTTGCTTTTTTTAAAAAAAATAAAGACTTATTTTTTTAAAGCAACTTTAGGTTCACAGCAAAGATGAGAAGAAAGACAGATTTCTTATCCACTTCCTGCCCCCCACCCATGCATAACCTTCTGTACTACCAACATCCCCCACAAGAGTGGTACATTTGTTCCAACTGATTAACCTACATTGACACATTATCACCACCCAAAGCCTATACTTTACCTTAGGGTTTATTCTTGGTGTCATGATTATTGGATAATATGCTAAGAGTATGTTGAATTTGGTAAGAAATCACCAAACTGTTCTCCAAAGTGGCTATACAATTTTGGATTCCCTTTGGCAATGAATGAGAGTTCCTGTTGCTCCATATCTCCACCAGGATTTAGTGTTGTCAGTGTTCTGAACTTTGGCCATTATAATAGGTACATAGTAGTATCTTGTTGTTTTAACTTGTATTTCCCTGATGATATATAATGTGGAGCATCTTATTACATGTTTATTTACCATTTGTATATTTTCTTTGGTGAGGTATTTGTTAAGGTTTTTGGCCCATTTTTTAAAAAATCAGCTTACTTGTTCTCTTATTTTGGAGTTTTAAGAGTTGTTTGTATATTTAGATAATATTTGTTTATCAGATGTGTCATTTGCAAATATTTTCTCCCACTCCATGGCTTGTCTTCTCATTCTCTTGACATTGTCTTTTGCAGAGTTGAAAGTTTTAATTTTAATGCAGTTCATTCAGTTTATGAATTACTTCTTCCCTTGATTCTATCTTTGATGGCTTAAAAAGTCATTGTCATATTCAAGTTCATCTAGGTTTTCTTGTATGCTATTTTGTAAAAGGTTTATAGTTTTGCATTGTATATTTAAGTCTGTGATCAAATTTGAGTTGATTTTTGTGAGACGTATCTATCTCTGTTAAGTTTGAATTTCAGAATTTCAGAAAAACAATGAGCAATAGTTTTAGTGTAACACAAACACGGCATGGGATATATTTATACTAAAAATGATTTCTTATTTATCTGAAACTCAAATTTAACTGAATATCCTGCACTTTATCTGGCAACCCCAGTCTGGAAGCAAAGGAGAAAAGATCTTGGTGAAGTACACACTGGTTCTGAAAGTTTCCACTTGACCATAACACATATTATTCCCAATTACATTTCAAAGACCGAAGAAATCAAATAGTCAAGCCTACTGTCAACAACTTAGAGAAGTATTGTTATTCCAAAAGGAAAGAAGAAGCAAAACATATGTTGGATTTGAACATGCCACACATACATAACCATAGTTTTTTTTTCTAACACGTTCTAAAGTTAGTCAACACATTATATGTCTACCCTTTCAAATACACAAGACTCAGAACTTAACACATGTTAAACTTATTTATGGCAAATTCCGTATCTTGTTTGTGTTGACTGCAGTTTTACTTTGACCTTCTAAAATTCACAAAATGCAATTCTATATTTATTTATTTTAAGAGAGAGCAAACAGGGAGAGAGGCAGAAAGGGGGAGAGATGGAGACAGAGAATCCCAAGCAGGCTCCACATTCCACTCAGGGCTGAAACCCATGACCCTGGGCTCATGACCTGAACTGAGAGTTGGACACTCAATGGACTGAACCTCCCAGGTGCCCTACAAAATGCAATTTTAAAATAACAGATGTTAGTTAAATTTATTGGCATATCTTACAGTGTTCACCATTGTTCTCACATATTCTTTATGGGTTTGCTTCCTTTCTTATTGAAACATATCCTTTACTAGTTCTTGGAGTCTGTGATGTAGTTTGTCTTGGTACTTTTATGTCTAAAAAATGTGGTAAAATTTCCAAACATTAAAGGTAACTAAAAATATTAAAAGCTACTGAAAATTACAGTCTTAATTTTGCCCTCACTCTTAAGTAATTGCTTACTTGATTATACAAATTTTAACTGGCAATCATTTTTCCTCATTCATTTGAAATGATTACTCTAATGTTTTCAGAATCAATATTTCTAGTGACTTGCTCAATTGTTTGTGGAACTGCATCAGAATGACCTAGGTCAAAATTATGTTCTGACTTACAATACCACCAAAGGGCTAGCTGAACCCTCAATGAAGTGATTCTCCAAAGGAAACTGGTAGCCTGACAACTACATCTGGGTTGTAAATATTTATTTTTGCTCTCAATTTTTATTGTCAAGATTTAAAAATAGAGATATTTCAAATTTTAAAAATATGATTTCTAGCTTCTCTTAAAAAAATTCTGAGATCTAGCCATATGCCCCCATTGAAATCTTTCACAACAACAGACAGGGTAGTAACTGCTTCCTCTAGACAAAACCCTGGGACCTCCATTCCCCACAGTCTCCACACAGCCATTCCTTTTATATACACTATTTTTTAGACTCTAGTATTTGAATTTAAGATCTCTTCCCTAAAGACTAAGCATGGAACATCCTGATAAAGATAGAAAAAAGAAGCCATATTACAGATCATCCTCTCCCCAATACTTAACAAAATGAATTCAAAGAAAATTTAAAAGAAGCAAAACATTCAGTATAAATAAGAATATAATCTCATATTAGGAAATATACATTATAAAATGTAAAAGGCAAAGACAAGAAAAGAAAGAAAATGTCCTGAACAGCTCAGCCTCACTTTAAACATCATCCTTGTCCTGAATAAGCAATACTGAAGAAAGAACATGAGAAGACACATTCTTAGGATTTTTTTTACCATGATTTTTCAGTTTAGGAAGAAGCAAAATGAGTCAGTGTAAGACAGTCTCAGGAAAGTTATGTGAAATATCAATGAAAAAAGAAGTCCCTGTCTGTCTCTGCATAATCTTAGGACATCAGAAAAGGCAAATAAGCTCATAAAGATTCACCATTTTTCAATTCACCATTTACACATTGAGCTGAGAGAATGAATTCTGCACCTAGAACTCATGTAATAATAATAATATGCAACAAAAAGAAATAAAAAGCATACAGAGTGGATGGAAGTTGTGAAAACTGCATTTTAGATGAAAATTCTCTTACATAGGAAATCCTAGGAAATCTACCATTATAATTAATGTGAATTTAGCAAAGTCACAACATACTAGGTTTATATACCAACCAATTAAACAAACAAACAAATAAACAAACATGTTTTACATGGTAAGAACAAATAGTTGGATAATAAAATTTTTTAAGTTTATTAATGATAATGTGAACATAAAATTCTTAGAATTGAATTCAACAAAAGATGTGCAAGAACACTACACCTAAAACTACATAACAATGCTGAGAGAAATGAAAGAAGACTTAACTATGTACATGGAATTATATACCATGTTCATGGATTGGAATCTCATTATTATTAATACAATCTTTCCCAAAGTGATCTGTAGAGTCTGTATAATCTCAGTCATAATCCCAGCATATGTTTTTTGTAAAAATTGACAAGGCAGTTCTAAAATATAGATAGAAATGTAAATGACTTAGAATGTTTAAAGCAATCATGAAAAAAAATCAAACCCACATGACACAAAATTTTAAGACTTTATATAATAAATAATAAAATTATGTGTAAGGATTGTATTAGCTTTCCAGGGCTGCTATAACAAAGTACCACAAACAGTGTGGCTTAAAACAACAAAAACTTGTTGTCCCACAGTTTTGGAGGCTGGAAGTCTGAAATCAAGGTGTCAACTGAGCCATGCTCTCTGATGGCTCTAGAGAAGAAGTCCTTCCTTGCCTTTTCCTAGTTTCTGGTGGTTCTTGGCAATCTTTGGATATCCCTTGGCTTATATATGCTTCACTCCACTCTCTGCCTTCATTATCACTTGCAATTTTCTTGTGTGTTTCTCCTCACATGAGATCAGAAGATTGAAGGGCTGGAAACTGCATTACTTTTTATTACAATTTTTTGGTTACTATTACTTAGTATACAAACCACAGTCCCTTTCCATGACACTGTCCACAGATGAAGTGAGAGGGGCTCTTGACCCAGACTTATCCTTTCAGAAGACTTCACTTTGGCCTTTCTCTGGCAATCACTCTCCCTGTAAGGTGAAGGGTCTGCAGGAAGGAAAGGGCTCACCTGAAGCTTATTTCCTTCCCTCAAGACCATGCTTCTAGACCCAATAATACCCTACTCGAATGATCTTGAACTTGCTTCTGGGGCCTGCATAGACCTCTTCCTTGGATCTATTCTCCTGAGGATAGACTGTGCCTCTAAGAGAGGAAACCAGTGGGGACCAATTTGTGAGAGGTACAATGAAGCTTGGATATGTGCACTAGGATATCCATATGTGTATGCAAGACACTTTTGGTGCAGAATGGAGTCAGAGGTGAGAAGAGAAAGAGAAGAATTCTTGGAGAATGGCAGAGGCTAGCTCTTCTTAAGCCACTATCTTACAGTATGTTAGAAAATTCTAAATTAAAACCTGCTCTTTTATATTTTCAATGGATATTCATTAAGGTAGCAGAATGGATCATATATTTTTAACTATATGTGAACTTAATTGATACATTTTAAATATTTGAAAATATGGCATGTAGGTCTTCATTTTAACTCTTGATTTGAGCTACCTGAGTGTATCACTCCAGACACCCAGTCTTCCAACATGATTTGTGGCAGATAGTCCTTGGCATCTATTCCTTACAGAAAGAGCAGGGAAGGGATTAACACACTAACTCCCTACCTGCAGAGCTTAGACATTCATGTTACCCAACATGGCTAAGTCAAATTTTATAGTTCAGGGTTTTTTTTATTTTGTGCCAAATCAGTGGGTTAACAGCGCTAGGGAAGCTTGAAAAGGTCCTGGATCTTGGCTACCTGTCCAAAACCCTGTGAACCTGTGGTTTGGCATGGTTGATTTTTCAAAAATTCTTCTCTTGGTAAATCAGTTTGAAATTCTTTTCTGACGTCATTGTGGTTTCGGGTCTGGCACAATTTGGCTGTAACTTTGCCACTGAAGTAAACTGTGGCCAAAGTGAGATTTTACATAGCAGAAACTTATCAAGCTGAATAAAATATATCCCTTGCCTTTACATAGTTCACATACATAGACAGTGGAATTATGAGATCAGTGCCATAAAGGAGATACCAAGTGGTGGGGGGAAAAGGCAGTAGGATAAATTCCAGACCAAGGTAGACTTCATGGACAAACCTTTGGGAAAGAAGTGGGATCTTGACATTTTGACAGGCAGAGGTGGTGGAGGATAGCTGAGTCATAAGTCCAGATCAGACAGAGGAAACTGAGCTTGGGCATCATCGTGGGCATGTTCAGGGGACAGTGATTAGTTCCTTCTTGTTGCATAGAATGAATGAGAGGATGAGTTGTTTCATATGCCCGGAATGCTGTTTCCATCAGTGTACCACATTTTGCAGAGCATCTCATATAGCTCTGTCTCTCCCTCATAACACTTACCACAATATAATTAAATAATCACATTACTTAATTACTTAATATTCATGCTCTCCCCCTTTACTAACATACTTCATGAAGACATAGATCACATTTGTCTTATTCACGGAGGTATTCCCACTATTCAGCATGGAATCTTGAACATAATAGGCACTCAAAAAAACTTGCATAACGAATAAATGGATAAATGAATGACAATAGATAGCTGATATGTTAATTAACAAGGCAAGATAGGATGCTGCAGTTAGATTGTAGAAGTACCTGAATGACAGGCTAACGAGTTTGGATTTCATTTGATAAACAATGATGTTTTATTCATTTCTGCATTCAAACTCGAATAAATACCCATTTAACTGTTTATTTTGTGTTAGGCACTATGTTAAATATGGAACATAAAATGATGATTAAAACACCCTGCCAGGATCTTGCAGAACAGTAGAAGGAAGCAGATAAGAAAATAACTATAATAAAAATGTGGGAGATATTTATTGGAGGTGTGTTCCAAGTGTATGAGAACACAGACAATGGACTGATTTATTCTGCTTTGGCAGGTGAGTAGGACAGTGAATGCTCCCAGAAGAACTGATATCTCAGTGAGTAAGGATGAATGAGGGTTTCTAAACGGGAAAAGCTGGGGGAAGGACATTATAACACATTAGATTTCCAGCAATATAGAGAACTAAATAAGGTAAAATATTCCTTTAAAAAAGGGAGGAAATTTTGAATGTTGGATAAACTATAAAGTGCAAATCTTTTAAGTAGCCTAGCTGATATTGTAAAGAAAAGAAAACTTTTCAGATGCTACATCTAAAGTTGGAATACAAACTCATAGACAGTAAGCATGGCAGCTTCTCCAATAATCTACATGCTTGATGTTTGGTCTTGTTTTGTTTTGTGTTTTTTTTAAATTAATGTTTATTTATTTGAGAGAGAATGAGAGAGAGAGCCAGTGAAGGTGGGGTAGAGAGAGAGGGAGACACAGAATCTGAAGCAGGCTCCAGGCTCTGAGCTGTCAGCACAGGCCCACATGGGGCTCAAACTCGACCCATGAGCTCATGACCTGAGCTAAGGTCAGACACTTAACCCACTGAGCCACCCAGAAGCCCCTTATTTTATGTTTTTGACTTGTAATATCTGAAGATAGGAACAGGACTTGACAATGCTCAAGGTGAAAGTCAGAACAGAGATTCCTACATAAAATTAGGACCCCAAGAAAGCTTTTCTGTCAGTTAAACAATGTCTAGGAAAACAAAAGCCACCCAGTAAGAGGGTTGGTGAGGAAGGAGGTGTGCCTCAGCTTTGGCTTTGAGTATAAAGAAAAATTGCTTCCTTTAAGAGTTTCTATCTACAAGCAAGTCCTCATATGAAATTGGACTCAAATTCATACTACCTGTGTGGTACAAAATACCTCAAAACAAATCTCCAAAGTAGTTCCTGAGTTAGTTCTCTCAAGTAACTGGCAGGAGCAAATACTAATTCTCTCTGATGGATTGCCATTTAAACCCAACCACAAAGAATACCCATAGGTAATGTTTTTATGCTCCCATATAAATAAAATCCCATATACACGAGAAAACAAGCCACAATAAAGACGGAATCGATCCACAAAGAATGAAGCTACTTGCCTCACAGATACAGAATAAAAATTGAATATTAAAAATATGAGTGAGCACGCCTGGGTGGCTCAGTCAGTTAAGAGTCTGACTTCAGCTCAGGTCATGATCTCACAGTTAGAGAGTTCAAGCCCCATGTTGGACACTATGCAGACAGCTCAGAAACTGGAGCTTTCTTGGGATTCCGTGTCTCCCTCTCTCACTCAGTGCCTCTGTCTCATCTCTCTCTCTCAAAAATACACATTTTAACAAGTTAAAAAAATTATGATGTGTAAATATGATGACCAGGCTAATTGGGATGATTATCAAGTAGGACTTCAAGGAATAAAAACAAAAACACTAATAGGAGTCAAAATTCTTACAGAAAGCAAAATCTGGTTGATGAGTTAATTATTTGACTTGAAGATAGATCTAAAGAAATTCCCAAGAGTAAAGCAGAGACCAAAATATGGAAAATATGAAAGAAATATAAAGAGACATGGAAGGATGGGAAGGGAAATTTAGCTGGTGGAACACTGGAAAATGCTAACCTACATCTGACTCAAGTTGCAGAAGCAGAGAATGGAAGGATTTAGAGAATATTGAGAACTAAAAACTTTCCACATTTTAAGAAATATGCCCTATGAGATTCAGAAAGTCCAATAAATCACAAGCAAGATAAATAAAAAGAAATTGACAGCTAAACTCATTGTGGTAAAGTGCACAGGACCTAGGAAAAAAAAGACAAGATGGATGAAGGAAATAGAAAAACTCTCCCCCCAAAAAGTTAGAAATGACATAAGGGGACCACAATGAGATTAGCCAAATCTTTGATGATTATAAGATAAATAAAGTTGAGAATGAAGACAACATGGACTAAAATTGTAAATACCCCAAACTGCAAATCAGCAAAACCAATTTCTGAATGAATGGAAGATTTGAATTGTTTTGTGAACATTAGAGAAAATAAATCAGGAATTAAAATTTTCCCCCCACAGAAAAATCTAATATGAAATGGTTTTATAGGAAATTATGTCAAACATATTGAAGGAACTTATCATTCTAATCCTCACACAAACTTTTCTAGAGAAAAACCTAAAATATGACACTCATCGATTAATTTTATGCAACTGGTTTAGCCATTAATACCAAAGTTGGATAAATATACTAGGAGAAAGGAAAGTACAACTAATTTCACTCAAGTAGATGCAATGTTCCTATAAAACACATGTATAAAAATGATACGACTTCAAATCAGAAATGCAAAATTACTTAAACATTAGAAAACTACTAATATAATTTATTAAAAAACAAGGACTTAAGATAGCCTTCATAGGGGTGCCTAGGTGGCTAAGTTAGTTAAGCGTCCAACTTTGGCTCAGGTCATGATCTCGCGGTTCATGAGTTCGAGCACTGTGTCGGGCTCTGTGCTGACAGCTCAGAGTCTGGAACCTGTTAGGGAGTCTGTGTCTCCTTCTCTCTCTGCCTTTCCCATGCTCACACTCTGTCTCTCTGTCTCTCAAAAATAAATAAACATTAAATATATACATTAATGTTAATATAATTAAATATATATTAAATATATATAGAGAGGGGGGACCTGGGTGGCTCAGTTGGTTGAGCGTCTGACTTCTGCTCAGGTCATGATCTCATGATCTCATGATCTCATGGGTTCAAGCCTGGCATTGAGCTCTGTGCTGGCAGCTAGCTCAGAGCCTGGAGTGTGCTTCAGAGTCTGTACCTCACTCTCTCTCTGACTCTCCCCTGCATGCACTGTTTCCGTCTCTCAAAAATAAATAAAGACATTAAAAAAGCCTTCGTAGACACAGAATAAGCATTGATACAATTCAACATACATTCATGAATGAAAGATCTTATTAAATTTAGTCCACAAGGGAAATTCCTTGACCTGAACAAAGTTAATCAGACCTAATTTTACAGCCAACATCTTATGGTCCAATCAGGAACAGGGCAAGAGTCCCCACTATCACCATCTCTACTGAAATATTTTATGTAGGTAAAAATAAAGAAATACATACATACATACATACATACATACATACATATATACATACATACAATACAATACAAAAATTCAAAGACAAAAACACAAATGTTATTATTAGTCTATGATATGATTATCTACCAGAAAACCCAAAAGCTTTTACCAACAAATTGTTAAAATTAATGAGAATGTTCAAAAATATTGCTGTATTTAGGCACTTAAAACTTTAAAAGAGAATACAGGAAAATATTGTATAACTTTGGAGTAACAGAAAATATTTTGAACAAGGCACAAAAAGTAGAACCCTTTAAAATGGATGAAATCACTATATATTTTTTTAAAATGTACCAAAGGTCATTTATAGAATGAAAGACAAGCTATAAATTGGGATAAAATTTATGCTATACATGTAACTCACAAAGACTTAATATCCAGAGTATCTTACAAAGAACTTCCAAAACTCAAGAACAAAAGGTAGATAGCCCAATCGAAAAGTAGTCAGAAGCTATGAAAACGTGTTTAGTTAGGGAGGCAATACAAATGGTCACAGCCTATGAAAAGGTGCTCAACCTTATTAGTCATCAAAACAATGTAAATTAGAACCACAGTGAGATGCCATTTCATATTACTAGATTAGAAAAAATTTTAAACTTTCACAATGCCAAGTTTTGTCCAGGAAGTAGGGTAAGCAAAGTTTCCCTTTATGCCACAGAGAGCTGTATACATTATATTGGTCTTACTTTACCTGGTAAAGTTGAAAGTACCCATCACTATAGGAAACAGAAATTCTATTTCTAGGTACATAACTCTAGGAGAACTCTTGCTCATAGGTTTTACAAAAACATGAATGAAAGTAGTTTTGAGTAAGGATGGTTTAACTTTTAAATGAATGGAAATTTGAGAATAGCTAGTTTAAAAAAAAACAAATAAGGAAAAAGGTACCACTCCATAGCTTTTGTGTGTTGGTGACAAGGTTTTTGTGGGCTTTCCAAGATAGGCATATTTGGCTTTGAATACTGACTCACCCATTTACCACCTGCAAGACCTTGGGTAAATTGTTTCTGCTCTTTAAGCCTTGATCTCTGCCTCTGCAGAATGTGGATATGAGACAATTTTAAGATTATTGCGAGAATTAGGTATATTTATATGCAAAACACCCAGCACATAGTAATGTTCCATGGATGTCTACTACATTACAGCTCCATTGAGTAGGTTGGACAGTGACCCATGAAAGAGAGAAAGGAGAAGGAGGGAGCCAGCTACTAACTGGGCATCTCCAACGTCTCAGGTGCTCTCAAAGGGAAGGGAAGATAAAATCTTTAGGGCTCAGAAAATTCAAGTTAGAAAAGAGTATTCCCTCCAGGTGAAGTGTGAGGTGCAGAGACGAGGGCCTGGTGGAAAGAGCACAGAACTTGGAGACTCAGGGGTTGCCTTGAGTCCTGCCTCCATTACAGTTTGGATCTATAACTTTGGGCAAGACTTTGAAGCTCTGTATGTCCTAGTTTCTTGTCTATAAAAAGGAAATAATAATGGAACAGGCTGCTGTGAAGATTAGGAGAAAAATATGCACCCAAGCTCCAATCTGCAAAGGGGAATGCAAAAATCTTAATATTAATAGTAACCATGTTTCTTTCTATTTGTTACCCTCTCTTGGCAAAATTCCCTCCCTCTTCACACCTTTTTCGGTACCCCACATTCCATTGAAGTCTCATCTGTCAAGGTCTTGCTAGAGAGCAGGCTGATTTGATGAACCAATGTGTATTGGTCTATCAGGAGACAATGGATTCCTCTATACTTCTCTCATTTCCTTGTAATGTTGGCTATTAGGTAGTCATTTTAAAGATGAGCTTTAGGAGGGAAACTCCTTTAATGAAAACACTGACACATGCTCAAAATTTATGTGCAGTGAGAGTCTGTTGGGTGAGATTGACTTGACCAAATAAGGCTCCTTCATAGGACACTTCAGAAGCACCTTCTTCCTCTTTGATTCATTGTGTCAAGTTAATGACTTCTCTATCTTCAAATAAAGCATGGAAAAGCTTCTAGGAGAAATATAGAGTTTCAGGCCTTGACTTAAAATCACAGTAATAGAGATAATACCCAACTATCATTTTATGCTGCGCCAAGAACTTTTGTATGTGATGTCTCATTTGATATTTGGGAGGAGGAAACAGATATGGTTTGTGGTCCTCAGTTTTGTAGATGAAGAAAGCTTGACTCAGGAGGTTTCCTCCAGTGTTACACATCTATCTTGGTTGAGTTTAATTACATCTTTTTTGGGCTCCTCTTCCCTTCCTGGTTACCAGAGCCCTTGGTCACACCTGCCACCTGGGTGACATAAGAAAAGATGGTAAGTGTGGAGTCACGAGAGACCAGTTCCTCTTGTTAGTGCTTGGTACTTCCAATTCCTGGGCGGGGGGGGGGGGGGGCAGCTAACTGCCATGTAAGGTCCTTGTGAAAAGTCCAACAGCCCAGCCAGAAGTCCAGAAAGCCCATTTGGACCATTGCTTTTTACACCTCCACCATGGACCACCATTGTCCCAAGGTTGGTACTCTGGATACAGAAAGATTGGGTTTTCAGCAAGGCTGAGAGCAAGCAGTGAAGGCTGCCTTTGTGTCCCTTCCACCTTCCCCATCCATTTTCTTAGCTCTCTCAAGGATTTCCCCATCTAAAGCAATAGGTGGTTGCCACCTTCCACAAGCAACTTTTAAAATGATCATTAATCAGCCCTCCTAATGACTTAATTATCATGCCTTGCATGTCCTTAAGTAATTCTGCACCTAGCTGCCTCGAGCTGTAGGTCATCTTGATCACCTTCAAGGTGTGGCTGAGTCACCTAGACAGGACAGGGATCAGCCTAGGGTTACCCAGCAGTGTCTGCAGCTCAGTCACCAATCATAGATCAAGGTTATGAAGTCAGTTCTGCTCACACCTTCCTCCCCAGGGTCCAAGGCTTTATAGTGCCTTGTTCCCCCTTCCCCTTATCCTGGTAAAGCCTCTCATCCACACTTCTGTGCCCTGGGTGCTCTGAGGGCCATGTGAAGTAACAGAATAGTCCAAAGCAATAGTTTATAATTCTGCATTACTAGTTAATAAGATTTGGGTTTTTTTTTTAAGTTATTTATTTTGAGAGAGAGGGAGAGGGAGAGAGAGAGTGGATGAGGGGCAGAGAGAGAGGGGGAGAGAGATAATCCCAAGCCAGCTCTGTGCTGACAGCAGAGCTTGATCTTATAAACCATGAGACCATGACCTGAGTCAAAATCAAGAATCAGATGCTTAACCAATTGAGCCACCCAGGTGCCCCAGTTGACCTTGCTTTATTCTCCCCCATAGTCATATGCATTTTTAAAAAATGTTTTAATGTTTATTTTTGAGAGACAGAGAGAGAGAGACAGAGCATGAGCAGGGGAGGGGCAGACAGAGAAGGAGACACAGAGTCCAAAGTGGGGTCCAGGCTCTGAGCTGTCAGCACAGAGCCTGATGTGGGGCTCGAACCCACGGGCCATGAGATCATGACCTGAGCCGAAGTCAGACACTCAACCGACTGAGCCACCCAGGGGCCCCAGCATATGCATTTTAACAGACGGTCTTCTGCAGCTCCAAAGCTTTTACCCAGCTTTTATCCATGAAGTTTTCATGGTAGAATTTTAGGCACATGTCACTACTCGTAGATAAGCCACCTTAGCAGTGGGGTTTGGGGGGCAGAAGATCCTCACACAACTCTGCAGATCAGGTAAGCTTGAGGATCTTGCTGATGCTGCCTTCCATCCCCCACCCAAGCCCCTTGTCTTGCCCAGACTTGGTCATTAGCTCACTCTCCAGGGACTAGAAAGGAACAGCAAACTTGGTTGCAGGCACAGCACATTAAAAGAGCTGGAAGGCAGTTCTCCCTTAATGAAATCCAGCAGAAGTCCCATCCCTCCCGACAGCCAACCTGTGTGCCAAGACACCCTTTAACCCTGGTGTGATCTGGGCCTGCCCAGCATGTGGTGCTGGATATCGGGATACTCAAAGACGTGGTTCACATGTGCGCATATGTGTGTGAGCACATGCATACACATGTATGCACCTGTGCGTGAGACTGAGAGGCAAAGGTGACCGACCACCTGTGGGATGAATCCTGGCCAAGCCGTTCCAGTCAGGAGGCCTGTGGGAACCAAATGAATGAAGCGTAATAAAGTGCAGAGGGAGGACAGCGACAGTCGGTTTTCATGTGTTCTCTTGCAAGGCTAGGGAGGCACGGGGACGCGTGGCTAATCCAAAGCATCGGCAAAGGGTTTAGGAGCAGCCAGTTGGTTACTGGAAGACTTATTTATGCACCAGTTCTTATTATTAAAAAGAAATTGACTGTGATTGGAAATCAAGAGAGTGGGCAGGACTAGGGGGTGCCCAAGGTAGGGGAAAGCCACTCTGAATAGTTGTGGTTTCCTTGCAGCTTCTTATCCAAAGGGAAGGCTTGGAGCAATTAATCCGGGTGGAAACAGTTGGCTCCGAATCAGTCTAGCTGCTGCACCGAGAAGACTCAAGAGCAAAGTGTCTTATCCTAGACTAAAAACATCCCGTGGGAAATTTGCTTTCCCCCCTTGTTCACCTACTGGGGCAGCACTGGGATTGGGTTTTGAATCAAGTAAATGTGAGTTCCAATCCTCCATTCCCCCTTTATAAGTTATGTTGGTTGGATAAATGACTTCCTTCTCTAAGCCTTGATTTTTTTTCATTCATAATGATCTGGCAGAGTTTCTGTGATGCTTAAGCAAGATAACAATAATTATAATTCTTGTTTATGATAATGATAATTGTCAATGTGCATTGAACGTGTTTACATTTATAACTCCAGTATACAGATACCCTGTGAGATACAGAGCAGGACACAAGGGTTCAGGGAAGCAACCCACAGATGTGTAATGAATATACATATTCTCAAGATAGTATGTGTAAAGTCATTCCACTTCAGCTAAATTGGAAAGTGTGTGGAGATAAAACAGAAAGGACATTAGAAAACATTAACTGTGGTTTTATCCAGCTAGTGGTCTACACAGGAACCTTATTTTTTTCTTACTTAGCCATCTGTATTTTTCTAAAATTGTTACTTTTCACTTGAATAGTATGAAAAAAATCATTGTGTGTGGAGAGCTATGAGAAAATTCTCTCTTCCCTTTAACATGCCACCTGGTAATGATCAAGATGGCAGTGTTCTAGCAATGTTGGTGTGTAACACGAATGAGAAAAAACGCTGTTTCAGCCTTTGAGATTTTGACGTAGTTACCCCTGCATAATTTAGCGCATCGGAACTCATAAGGTTGGTTTTCGGTTTTCAGATCCTTAATATCTTTGGGGAGGGAAATAAAAAATACATACCTAAGCATCAAAAAAAACCACACACAAAATGTTATATAGAATAGTCACGATGGAATTGATTGTAAATGTTAATAGCTTAGTGTGTATTCTTCAGACATGCACACATGAACACACTTACAAATAAGTAAGTCTCCAAAAAACAACTTCTTTTTATGAAATTGAGCCTGGGTGGCTCAGTTGGTTAATTGTCCAACTTCGGCTCAGGTCATGATCTCATGGTTCGTAAGTTTGAGCCCCGCATTGGGATCTGTGCTGACAGCTCAGAACGTGGAGCCTATCTTCAGATTCTGTGTCTCCCTCTCTCTCTGACCCTCCCCTGCTCACGGTGTCTCTCTCTCTCTCTCTCTCTCTCAAAAATAAATAAAAACATTTTTTAAAAATTAAAAAAATAAAATGGGATTATGTTTTACAGGTTATTTTGTTAATTTGACACATTGACATTGGTGAGAAAGGGCAGTTAACTCTCATAACACTGTAGAAGGTAGGCATTGTCCCTTCTTAACAGATTAAGAAACTAAGTCTTAGAGAGGATAAGCACCTTCTTAAGGTTACTCAGCTGATAAGTGATGGAACTGGGACTTGAAGCCAGGTCTCTCTGGCTCTAGAGTCATTGAACAATGTACCACATTCCCTGCCTTCACAGAGCAGAACATAGAAAACACCTCACATGTGTAAGACAGTCCTCACTGTGTGACACACCAGTACCGTGACTATGTATGTTCTCAGGATTCTGAGTGAAGAGCTTGCTCTGTGGGCAATGAAGAAAAGTCTTCACAGAGCTGACGGGGCTGGAACTTGACCTTGGAGGAAGGGCAGAGCTTAACTAGTTGAAGTGGAAGGTATCTACTCATCCATTTACTGTGTGTTAACTTAAGAACTATGTATTAAGTGCCTCCTCAGAGTTAGGCACTGAAGACAGTGGGTATGGTGGGGACAATGGCAGCCCTGGCTGCCTGGGCTTGAGAGCAGAGGTGGGGAAAATGGAGGACAAGACAGGGAAGGCATGTTGGGAAACAATCAGAGGAGATCTTGGTACCTTCCTCCATGACAGTGCACAAACAACCCCCAGCTTCTGGAAGATTTGGAATGTCACCCGTGCAGTTAGGAGCTCAACTCCTACATCAAGGCTGACATGAAGTGATGGGGCAGAGGGTGGGGGAAGTGGAAGAAAAGTTACAATTCTCTCTTAAAGTGATTTTACTTGCACTCAACTTGACTTTCACTCATCCATGATGGCCCAGTAAATTGGTGTGCACCAAGTGAGACCCAAAGGAAGGGAAACCCAGCTCCTGACCCAGCTAAAAACAATAGGACCCATTACAGGGCACTATAAGGTTGATGCTTGAATGTTGGCTATTGGGAGAAGAGAGGAGCATGAAAAGCAGCCTTCTACATTGGAGTGACACAGACCTGGTTTGAACCCCAGCTTTGCTCCTATGTATGAGATGCTGGACAAGTTACTAAGCTTAATTTCCTCCTTTGAAAAGTAGAGTTAATAACATCTGTTTTGTAGAATTTTAAGGATTGGGAAACAATGCATGTAGAAAGTCTAGTATGGTATATGGTGCATAGTAGGTGACCAACAAATGGCATTGATAGTATCTCGTTTTGAGAATAAGTGGTTGGTTTGGGGCAAAGCGTGCCACATTGCACAGACTTGAGCATGGTTGCATGTAAGCTGCAAGCTATCTGAAAGACAGGTGAACTGTGGTTCATGACCCTGGGGTGGTTTCCAGAATCTGCCCTCAGGTAAAGCTTCCTCTACTAAATCAGCACCTTCAGTAAGGGCTTCTGATGGAAGATGACCTCTCTGTGACCTCCAGGCTCTATGCTTGGATGTCGCTTGCAACAGCACAAGCAAGCCCTGACTCACCAAGATTATGTGGGCGGCGGGGACCCTTGTCGCCACAGACAACACTTAATCTCCTGGTCACCTGAAGCCAGATCTGTTCAAGCCTATGCTACAGAAAGCCAGAAACCATAAGCTTCTAGAGTGATGGGTACAAAGAGGAAGTTTCTTGGGAAAGCCTCTTTCAAGATTGGCCCTTTCTTCTTTTCCCAAGATACTCAAAATAACTTTTATTGTTGTTTTTCTTTATTACAAAAGCAAAGTAGGATCATTGTGGAAAATATAGATAAGCAAAAGGAGAGGAAGAAGAAGAGATAGAGGAAGAGGAAGAAAAAGGAGAAGGGGAAGGAGAAGAAGAAGAAGAAGAAGAAGAAGAAGAAGAAGAAGAAGAAGAAGAAGAAGAAGAAGAAGGAAGAGGAGGAGGAGGAACCAAACATTATTTCACCAACCCAGAGATAATCACTCTTAACTCTGGTATTTTCCTTATCAGTCTTTTTCTGAATATATGTGTATATATGTACACACACACACGTGTATAGGTACACATACATGCACAAAATAGTATGTATTATAAAAGTCCTTCCACATCAATGGACACATTTATTTCAAATAATTTTTGAAGATTGGATTGTATTTCACTGAGTGAGAGTACTGCTCACATTTTCAACCAGAGACATATTTAGATTATTTCTATAGTTTTTAATTTTATTGCAGGATTTCAGTAAATATCTTTAAGATTGTATCTTTTTTCACATCTTTTGTTTTTTCATAATTTCCAGCAGCAAGATGTCATACCTTTCATTGTTTCCTTGGGATAAATTCTAGCAGTAGTGTTGCAGGGTCAGAAAAGAAATACATTTTTAAGGACAGCTGCTTCTCATGCTGGTGAGATTCCTTTCTTGTAATTTCACTGACTAATAAAGGGAAACATGTCTGGGGACCAGATCAGAAGTGTTGTACCTTAATGTTACTGAGTATCTAGCACAGCGCTAGTGTTCCAAATAGCATATTAGAGTGGTATTTCCCTTCCCTCTTCAAGGCAACAATAACAACTAATATTATTATTGTAGTTGTTGCTATTACTGTCCTCTGTGCTGTTTTCCTTCTCTGAGATCCCCTTCAGTCGGGCTCATGAGGGAGAGCTGGGTCATATGCCAAGAGCCCCATTGCCCTCCCCTGGAGCATAGCACAGACATTCTAGTACATTCCTCACCCGGACAGGTGCAGTAAGCTTTTCCTCACCCCACAGAGCCCCTCAACTCTAGACAATAGGTCTTCTATACTGTTTGCCCAATGACACCTGCAGGAGTCTGGCATTCCTGGTTAGGCCCTTCTCTTGGCAAGCTCATCGATTGCGTTTGGCTTCTGCTGACTAAAGTCAGGGGAGCCGACCTAGTTGAGGAGAGTAGCTTGAAAGAAAAGTCTTAGTGTTGCTATATGGCCTGAGGCCTCCATGTGAACCTGTCAAAATAAATCCACACGAATTAATCATCCCAAATCAAAACAAGTCCCAGCATTGCGCACAGCACATGACACATAATATTAGGCACTTTTCTGTGAGTGTTTGCTAAGTGAAAATGTGGATGGTGGGTGAAGGCAAGGGTTAATGATCTCTTGCCTTATCTTGCTATAGTTGGCATATCATGCATCCAGAGTCCGATATTTAGGTCTCCAGAAATCGTCTCACAAGAGGGAAGGAAGATCAATCCTTTCTATTAAGTTAAATAAATGCCTGTCCGTCAGCTCATGGGCAGACAAAGCAAAAAATGCATGCTTGTACCAAGTACCATGAAGTTTATAGTAAAGGAAAAGATTGACCTGCCAACTATGAATTGTGTGAGCCTACAATAAAACTATTTTTTGATATACACGGGGTCAGCAGCTTTTCTTGGGAAGCTACAAGAGGATGTGCTTTACTGAAAAGGGGAGAGCAAACCCAGACATGGAATCTAGTATCCAAGGATGGAGCCCAAGAGATGGGTGCAGGGGATTCTCTGCATGACTTTGAAAGAAAGATCTTAATTCTAACAGCATAGCAGACTTGCAGTGACCCATCTAGACTGTCAAAGAAGGACCCACGGTCTCCAGGAGGGAGGTATGTGCCCTCCCCCGCCAAAGAATTGGAACCCTTTGATTACTGGGAGAAGTTTTTTTTTAATTTTTTAAAAAGTTTATTTATTTTGGAGAGAGAGAGAGAAAGAATGAGCAGGGGAGGGGCAGAGGGAGAGAGAGACACAGAATACAAAACAGGCTCCAGGCTCTGAGCTGTCAGTACAGAGCCTGACATGGGGCTCCAACTCATGAATTGCAAGATCATGACTTAAGCCGAGATCAGATGGAAGTCAAATGTTTAACTGACTGAGCCACCCAGGCACTCCACTGGGAGAAGTTTTATGCCTCCATGTGAGAGTTGGGGGATGAATTAATGCTAGGTACACAACTGTGCGATGGGAAAATGAGATAATTGACTATAGGAAAAAATATACAAGAAAGAAATCCAGCCACAGTATGTTATACGGCTCATCTGGGAACAGCATTTTCATTGATGTCATCAGGTAAACAGGATTGAATTTTCTTTTAATTTTTAATGTTTACTTTATTTTTGAGAGATAGAGACAGAGACAGAGCAGTAGAAAAAGAAAGGGTTACAGAAAATCCAAAGCAGGCTCCAGGCTCTGAGCTGTCAGCACAGAGCCCAATGCAGGGCCTGAACTCACGAACCATGAGACCATGACCTGAGCCGAAGCGGGACACTTAACCTACTGAGCCACCCAGGTGCGCCAAGCAGGATCGGATTATTAACAAAGTATCGGGGGCACCTGAGTGGCTCAGTCGGTTAAGCGTTGGGCTTCGACTCAGGTCATAATCTCGCAGTTTCTGGGTTCAAGCCCTGCTTCAGGCTGTGTGCTGACAACTAGCTCAGAGCCTGGAGCCTGTCTTCAGATTCTGTGTCTCCCTCTCTCTCTGACCTTACCCTGCTCACACTCTCTCGCTCTCTCTAAAAAATAAATAAAACATTAAAAAAATTAAAAAAAACCAAAATATCAATGTAGTTGTATGTGAGTGAATAGGGCAGGGGAAGTGTATGTGTTGTGGGGCGGGTGGGATGCAGGTGAGCAAAGGAAGGTGGTGTAAAGAGTTGGATCCTTGCTTTCCATCACAGAAGAATGAAAGATAAATGTCTCTGATTGAAAAACCAAGAACTCTGGAAAACAGTGTGGAGGTTCCTCAAAAATCTATCCATAGAACTCCCATATAACCCAGCAATAGCACTGCCGGGGATTTACCCTAGGGACACAGAATTGCTGATGCATAGGAGCACATGTACCTCAATGTTCACAGCAGCACTGTCAACAATAGCCAAATCATGGAAAGAGCCTAAATGTCCATCAACAGACGAATAGATCAAGAAGATGTGGTATATATACACAATGGAGTACTACATGGCAATGAGAAAGAATGAAATCTGGCCATTTGTAGCAAAGTGGATGGACCTTGAGGGTGTCATGCTAAGTGAATTAAGTCAGGAAGAGAAGGACAAATACCATATGTTTTCACTCAAAGGTCTAACCGGAGAAACCTGACAAGGAACCATGGGAAGGGGAAAAGGAGGAAAAAGAAAGTTAGGGAGAAGGAGGGAGGCAAATCATGAGAGGCTCTTGAATACTGAGAATGAACCGAGGGCTGAAGAGGGAGGAGGAAAGGGCAGGGAGTGATGGTCATGGAGGAGGACACTTGTGGGGAAGAGCACTGGGTGTTATATGGAAACCAACTTGGCAATAAACTATTAATAAAAAAATACAAATATCACTTACATAAAGTATTACTGAAATACATACACAAAATGTATCATTTTGGAAAAGAAACCTTTTTAAGAGTATCTAAATGAAGAGAATAAATAGTCTCTATTCAATTATTCTAATCTATTTAGGATTTTTAATGGAATTACTGTCACATTAAATAAGTTTCATTCTCAAAAAAAAAAAAAAAAGAAAAGAAAAACCAAGAACTCCCAGTATAAGCCTGTCATTTCAACATAGATAAATTCCAAAGAAATAGCTAAAAAGATTGAAAGTTATTTATTGCCTTCTGGGGAGCAGCTTGAGGGTAGGTAGGAGTAGAACAGGTGCTCTGGTTTTCACTGTAAAACTGACTTTTAAAAACTGATGTACATGTAATATTTCAAAAAACTAAATTAATAAAAGTGCTAGAGGAGAGTAACTGAAAGGGTTGATGCAGACTTCTCCTCTCGGGGGCTTTTGATTACTAAGCCTATGTTTCGTATGATTTTGTTTGTTTTATTTAACTCGTGTTTTCTATGATCATGTTGCTTTGGGGTCATTGACAGAGAGAAAAGGGGTGGCCAAGAAGAA
The DNA here is from genome assembly GCF_006229205.1 of Suricata suricatta. Taxonomy (NCBI): domain Eukaryota; kingdom Metazoa; phylum Chordata; class Mammalia; order Carnivora; family Herpestidae; genus Suricata; species Suricata suricatta. The sequence continues at coordinate 26,031,431 of NC_043710.1, read as the reverse complement.
TCAGCTCTTTGACTCTTTTTTTGGTTTTAGATGTTAGCATTCCTGGTGAGATTTCATTTAATTAAATTATCAGTTGCTTTGAGGTGCCCGGGTAGCTCAGTCATTTGGACATCTGACTCTTGATTTTGGCTCACATCATGATCACACGGTCATGGGATGGAGTCCTGCTCAGGCTCTGCACTGAATGTGGAGCCTGCTTAAGATTCTCTCTCTCCCTCTCTCTGTCCTTCTTCCCTGCTTGTGCATGCTCTCTATCTCTCTGGAATAAAATATTTTTTAATTAAAAAAAATAAAAGATCAATTTCTTTAAGAACTTTTTTTCTGAGTTAGAAAGTGTATACCTAGACATAATTTTCCAGGGATTTCTCTTGACAGCCCAGTGGGTCCATTTGCCAGGCACAGGGACTCCCTTACTAGATGACAGCATTGTCCTTCATGCAGAAGGACCCCTCTCTCACCACAGTGACCTCTCGAGTTTTTCTGTCCAAAAGGAAAAATGGATTCATGATGTGCTATCTGTATCTTTTTATTTATTCCCTTCTAGAGCCAAAGGCCTGTGTCTGTGAGATAAAAGATTTGGAATTAGGAGTGTGGTGTGATTCCAGAAAAAGACTGAGTTAGCAGATGGACCTGAGGTCATGAGCTCACACTCTGCCTCAGTGTCCTACCACCCTGCCCCATGACCAACGCCGCTGTGAGTGCAAACCCAGAAATATACCAACATTCCTCCTTAGCAACAAAAACCCAACAATCCCTGCATCCTCTACCTTGCCAGGCAATGTTCCATGCACTTCACAAGTACTGACTCCTTTCTTCATCCCAACAGGTACTATTACTCTTCCCATTTTACAGAGGAGGAAACTGAGGCACAAAGACCATAAGTCACTTGCCCGTGGTCACATGGCTAACAAGTGACAGATTTGAACCTCCTCAGATGAGCCCAGAGCTCATGCTGTCAACATTTTCACTCCTTCCTCCATGACACACACTCCAATATTCCTTTTCCTTAAACGTGCCCATATACCCTTTCATGGAGACCTTCAGTGAGGTGTTCTACACCCCTTCCATTCTCTCACCCATCTCATTTATTTTGTATTAAACTGGAGCCTCAGCAAACATCAGACCCACCTAAAACCAAAGCCAGGAGAGAAATCCTTCATTGACAAATGCCTGGCACACACAAGCCATTTGGAGTCAGCAGCAGCAACCATACACCCATGTTGTAATGGTTTGGAATTAAGAATTTAAGTCTCACACCCAAGGGCTGACATCCAGAGAAACTGCTCACTAATCTCTGTGCGTGGTGCTTGGGCAGGGACACGAGGGGCCGGATCTCTCCTGGAGGGGCCAGAAGCTGAAAGGCCCTCCACATGCAAAAACCAGAGACTCTCCGACTCAGCCCCAGAGATGCTTTAACTGGATGGACGCAGGCACTCAGTAAGGGGCAGAGCACTGGAACTGGGGGGTGAGAGCAAGAAGTGGGCAGGATGTGGCCCCTGCCTCCAAGACCTCCTGGCATGCCCCCCAGGCACTTGTCATTCACCCCAGCCTCCAAGAAACCTCTTTGTATTTCTCCCACATGCTGGGCTTGCATCCACCTCCAAGGCGTTATAACTGCCATTCCCTATGTCTAGAATGCTCTTCCTCTGCCTGCTTTTCCTTCCATGGGTCTCACCTCCATGACACCTGTTCAACTGTTCAGAGAAACCATCCTGTCCACACCAATGCAAAGAGCCAGATACTTCCCATTCTTTCTTCCCCATGTCCTGTTTTGGGGGGTGGGGGGAAGCCTTCATAGCACTGATCACTAGCTGAATTTATTTATTTATTTTATTTTACTTATGTGTTTATTAAATGCCTCTTCCTCTACCATGAAAGCAGGGACTTTGTCTTTTGTAAATTTCATTACCATAGAGCCTAGAATAGTGATGATAGAGTAGAAATCCAATGACTAATTCTTGAATGAACAAACGGATGAACAAACGAATGGTGTCCACAAACTAGATAGGTAGGAAGGCTCAGTCTTGAGCCCAAGGACTCTCTAGTGGGGAAACTACTGTCTTCATTGGACTTTAGCTGTCATCTCCATTTCCAGTCTTCCCTTTAGCTCACTCAGCATTGAAGACCTTGTTTCCATGCTCAGGGAGAGAGTGTGAAGCCTTCTTATTGGAAACCTATGATTTCTTGGGGATCAAGACCATGATTATGTCTAGGCAGAGTGAGGTCTGAATCCCATTTGGCAATTCCCCAAATAGGAATCATTTGGGAGGAGGTCAGTTGGCAGGGGAAAGGCCATCCTTCATGGATGCCTCGCTAATCCAATGGGTATGTAATTCCATGGCAACCTGGCCTATGTCATTGATCCTGGGCTGTCCATTCAGTGCTTTCCTGACTCCTGTTCTTCTGTTCAGAGGTCTCTGGCTAAGGACACCTCTAAGCTGATGAGCAGGGACAGGCATCTCTCGAAAAAAGGGCTGAACCTTACTCACATGTGTAGGTGGTCCTCTTACACTGAGCCCCACAATGAGAACACTCATCTCTAAGACATTCCCGCCTTGCTCGGATTATGGGGACCATGATAGTAGGGGAGTTAAATCTGGCTTCAGTGGGGCTTTCAGCTCAAGCCTTCTCCTTCCCTCCCCTCAAACCCCACCCCAGAGTGGTGCAACCCCATCCTAATGGGTCACCAGACTGGTGAAACCTGAACAGTTGGAGGCCAAAGGAAGCACTTGATGACAAAAGGGTGGGGAGGTGAGCCAGTGGAGGAGGAGTGGGGGCTTTAGGAGAGGGCCTGGGAAGAGAGAGGGGCAGGGAGAAGCACTGGGGCTATTTATTTTCAAAGGGAGATGGATTTTATATTTCAGCTCCACTGTTTTTATCATAGTGAAATCTTAGGAGGTTGATGTGAACGGGGCCCTGTATTCATTGTTATGCTATTTGGTTTTGATAAAAAGTGGCATTGTACAAGATGTTCTTTGGCCACGTCAGACCTCGCCGCGTAGCTAATGGTGGCACAGAGCCATACCACAAGTTGTGCAAGGCAGGGGCAGGGAAAACAGAGCTGCTTCTGAGGGATTAAGACTGGTATTTCAATCTGAACTTTAAGAAAGAGATTGAAGGAACAGGAGCAATGGCAAGAAAGAAAAAGCAAGAGGGACAAGAGAGGGATGAAAGGAAGGAATGTAGGCAAGAATGAAAGACCAAAGGCAAAAGAAAGAGAATGGTACCATTTGGTGGGGGAAGGATCTTTTTGTAAAATCAGAGAGAGCTGGTAGTTTTGCAAAGAGATAATACGTCTTTGCTTATTTTGCAACTTTCTTTCCTGCCTACCTTTGTTCCAAAGCACTGATATATCTCTAAGTAGGTTCTTTTCTGTCCTTCTTTCCAGTTAAGATGAGGAGTCAAAATGTCTGAGGTGCTTCTCTCAGTATTGTAGGTTTGGAATAGTCTAGCAATGCTCATTCGTCAGCTCCCAAACCCAGACTTTTCCCCTCACCTAAATCTAAACATGGAACTGGGGAGTTTGCTAGTCAGTGACTTCAGTGAGATGTGAAGAGAGAAGGAGAAGATCACTTTTTTCTCATCATTTCCCTTTCATGTTGGCTCTTGAGAAGCAAAAGTTAGGACCCACCTCAGGTTCTTTGAGATTGCATAGAGGCAAGATGGTGTGGTAGGAGGAGCAAGACTTTTGGAATTGTAGAGGTTCACACCTGAATATCACACAGGGTGGTGTAGAGGTGTTAAAAAAACACCAGCACATTTTAAGTGTTTGATAACTCTTGGTCCCCTTGTTGACAGATCATTTCATTACATTAAAATATGGTGGGTCATTATCCTACAAAAAAACTTAATCTTAACTGCTAATGTTACGCTTGAACAATGAACTTAACAGTCATTAAAAAAATCTGACTCCATTTCTAAGGAAAACTCAACCAAATGGCTTCCCCCTTGTGCTGTCTGTAATGACCATGATCTGATTTGGAAAGAAATCAATCTTCTCATAGTCAAATCCCTGGAAGGCCCTGGAGACCCATGCCCACACCCTCACACACAACAGAGCTATGACCCGCCAGTGTGAATGGTTGGCCGTTGAGTTGGGACATGGTGGGTTCCTCTTCTGTTGTCCCTAGGAACTGTGGAGCATCTGATGTCCCCCCTCCCTGAGCAGATCAGAGGTTGCTTAAAGGAAACATGTCCAGAACTTCTAGCTCCTACTTTCAATGCATCCACTGTGTGGCCACGGTCCTACTACCTTGACTTAGGTCTGGCTTCCAGACTATAAAAGACTACTGCGCATGCACAGGCATGATGTGCAGGTCCCTTCCTTACCACCTCTATCTGGTGAATACCTATGCATCTTCCAGCCTCAACTGCTCCATGCAGCCTTTCCAGACTCCTTCCTGGAAGAACCCACCACATCTTTCTCTAGACCTCGATTGTACCCTGAACAGAGTTCTCTCAGAACCCCATGCCTCTTTCCATTCACCTGAAATCTCTTTGAGCTTAACGACAATATCTGTTTCATTTCTGCCTCTCTAATACCTAGCACTGTGCCTGGCACATAAGGCAGATCAAAAACTGATTGTTGAGTGAATAAATGAATGAATTAATGAATTAAAGCTTCAAAACATCTATTGAGATATCTAAAAAAGCAAGAGGCCTCTTTTAGCCTTGAGTTATTTTACCTTTGTTGTAACTGCAAATTCATTTGAACTCTCTTCTAATGAATAACCAGCACCAGCCCCAGGCAATAGGAACTTGGCACTATGACCCTATGAACATACAAGTTCAAGACCAGGTGTGCTTTCAGAGTAAAGAAACAAGAACATAGGTTTTGAAGTTTATATGGACGTCTGTTATATGAATAGGGAGGAGGAGAAGGAAGACAAAAAAAAAAAAAAAAGAAAAGAAAAGAAAAAAGAAATGGAAGAAGAGAGGAAAGGAGATCAAATCACTGGGCCAGAAACGACATCAGATTCCACATGCATAATTTTATTTACTCTTCACAAGGAGCCCGTGGAGGTGGGCATTGTTATCTCATTTTACACAGAAATAATTCTGGCCCGAAGAATTTTTATAGCCAGTAGATACTGAAAAATAACCAAAGCAAGTCTGCCTTTCCATTCCAGAGGCAGTAGAAACCTAGAAGTTGGAGTGTGAAGGGTTTTAGCAGATTATCCAGTCTTACTCCTTGAATTTACAGATGAGGAAACTTAAGCTCAGAGACATGAGAGTCTTGCCCCAGGTCACCCAGCAGGTGATCCTGGAGGTGGGATTCAACTTCAAGTTGAGAGGTCAGCCTCATGAGACTACAGGACAACACTTCCTGAGGAGTTCAAGGCCATCCCTCTACAGTGTCTGGGTCAGGTTTATATGTGTGCAGTAGCTAGCACCAGAGGTTGGGGACAAAAGCAATTAAAGAGATTTCCAAAATCAAGCAACCATCAGCTGATTTTGGGAACAGGGAGAGAGTAGCTGCATATATGACTGACCCAAGTGCTTTTATTTTTACCCTCTTAAACAAAGATTTACTTGTGCACAGCCAAAAACCACCATAGATTAAATTGCCATTTTAAGTCGTTACCCATCTCTATTTTTTTTTCACTTTGGTGTTATATGCCAGTTTCTTAAAGTGCATTAAAAGATGATGCAGTTAATTTTGTGAATGTAATATTTCCTTTGTCATTTTCCACTGATAAATATCAAAACAATTCATGAAGAGATTTTCAATTGTTTTCATCCAGCACTCTGCAGGATTCTTGTTGGCTTCCAGGGATGTGCATACTTGACTGAAGTGACTTGGTAAAAAGAGCAAATGCACAGCTAGCGCTGGCTCTCTCTTTGGTGCTGCTGGTGACTGGTAGGTATCATTTAAGTTAATGGTAATAAGAACCCATAAGCTGGGGTGCCTGGGTGACTCAGTTGGTTAAGTGTCTGAATCTTGATTTCTGCTCATCTCATAAACTCAAGATTCATGGGTTCAAGCCCCACATTGGGCTCTGTGCTAAGAGTGTGGAGCCTGCTTTGGATTCTCTTTCTCTCTCTTTCTCTCTCTCTCTGCCTCTCCTTTACTCATACTCTCTCTCTCTCTCTCTCAAAATAAATAAACTAAAAAAAAGAACCCATATACTATTTCCTTTTAAGTCAGTTTTATTGAGATAAATTTAAGTACAGTAGAATTCACACTTTATAGGTGTACATATATAGAGTTTTGAGATATATATACATATATATTTATCTACACTACAACCAAAATACCAAATATGAAACTATTTGCATACTCTGCTCTTGGTCCTTAACAGTCAGTTCTGTGCCCTTGACACCGGGGTGTCCACCGACCTGTTTTATGTCCTTTTCCAGAATGCCACACAAATGGAACCATACAGTTTATAGCCTTTTGTTCTGGCTTCTTCCACTTAGCATAATGCTTGAGAGATTCACCCTTGTTGTGGGTTACTTACTTTTATGATCCCACTTTACATATGAGGAAACCAAATTCCAGGCTGCTTAAGTGAGTCACTCAGGCTTGTGAGCGGTGGAGTCAGAACTCAAACCCAGCCAGCCTGATCCCAGCGCCCGTGCACTCAAACTCCACCCCTGTGTACCTGGGGTCAGGGTTCCCAGCCCGAGCCAGACCACATCATCACTTACTACGGGGGTCTTGCCAAATGCTTTACTCGTTTGGATGTTCCCCCACCATAGGATCACGATGCCCGTTTTACATACACATCCCCCGCCCAAATGTTGTGCAAAGAACATGAGCTTTTTTTTTTTTTTCATTTTCAGGTTTGACCACAATATATTCCAGCATAAAGCCATGGCAGAACAACTTGGTCAAGGGAAATGATCACTTGCTCCTGAAGGAGGTGTGGTTGCCCTCTGGCCCTGGGATCTCTGAGTCCCAGGCACTTAGCTCTGCCCACCATGCAGTTGGAGGTGAAGGAGTATTTACTGAATGGTGAATACTATTCCTTTCCCAGTCATCAGTTCATTCAGTCCTAGCTGGGTGACCTTGAGCAAGTGACTTAGCTTCTTAACGTCTCTTACCCATAATATGGGGCTCAAAAATGAGGTGTTGAGTATTAAGTGAAATAATACACATGAAACGCAGGGCCTAAAATCTAGCAATACATCCCCAGCATGAGACCCTTCTTATTTTCTTTTTGTCACAGTGGCCACTAGAAGTGAATTAAAGTTCAGGCACAATCACATTCTGAAATGTATAAAGAATTATGAAAATGTAAGATTTAAAAAATTCACCCAACAAACATTTGTTGGACTAGGCTGGAGATGCAGCCGTGAATAGACAGACTTCTCTTAACAAAGGAGAAGACTATGCTACCACCTTGAGTTGTCCTGCCCAAGAGAGACCCTCAGCACATCTAGATAAAAGTATGTCTAATCTATGCCAATATTGAGTCTGACAATCACTAACATTCATCAAGTGCTTTCTGGGTATCAACCACAGTGCTGAGAGCTTGTTACACATATGCTACTCTATTTAATCCTCTCAAGAATTCTCTGAGGCCCCAGAATTCCTGTTCTACAAGTGAGGAAAAACAGCTCAGAGCACCAAGGGATATTGCAGGTAAATGACGGAGCTGGGCTTTGGAACCAAAGCCTAAGCTTTACATCGCTGTTTTTGGTCTTTAATGATCTCATCTTCATTAGAAATTGAGGGGCACCTGGGTGGCTCAATTGGTTAAGCATTCATCTTCAGCTCTGGTAATGATCCCACAGTCCATGAATTTGACCTGGCATTGGGCTCTGTGCTAATAGCTCAGAGCCTGGAGCCTGCTTCAGATTCTGTGTGTGTATTTCTCTCTCTCTCTCTCTCAAAAGTAAATAAATTTAAAGATTAAAAAAATTGGACAGCAAGAGCTGCCAGAGGGGTCACCATGATGCACAACTCCTAGGATATATCGTTGCCTTTGCTGTCTGTGTGAATCATAGCCCTGGAGGGGTGCAGGGTGGGGTGCACACAGCCATGGGACAGCTCTGGCTGCCCAGATGAAGGCAAGGGCTATCCGTGGCAAACTAGTCATCAGAAAAGAAACGCTTGACACATGGCAGACTCCTAATAGATAGTTGTTGAATTGTTTTACATGAGCTTGGCTTTCTGTTCTTTGGACCACTCACCCAAGAGTTTACAGTCTCAGACAAAGACATCTCTGCTGGAGAGAGTGAAAACAAGCAGTCACTGTAAGAGTGGAGGTTACCAATTCCACTGAGCTCATCAAGGTATGTATCCCTCCTTTCCAGGCAGAGAGCTGGTGTTCCTGAGTTTGACAAGATAAGGAGGAAGGAAGAAAATCCCATGACTTCCTCTTAGTCATAGGAGGCTTCCTAGAGGAGGTGTGCTTCTCAGAGAGCTAGTGCATGGGGGGAGGGAGGCACTGATGAGGTCAGAAAACTTTTTAACGCAGAAGCTGCAGCCTGAGCTCATGTTCACATAAACACAGTGGCAACTAATATGATAATTATGATCTGGCATTTAAGAAAGGGAGAATCGTCCAGGATTCCTTTATAAAGAGGAGGACTCTCCTTTTTAAGAAGAATGAAAGAGAATTCCTCCACTGTTCTTCCACTTTGCATACATAACCTTCCCTTTATGTTCATTCATTTCTTGCTTCAGTCAGAGATTCTCAGACTTTTCCATGAAAGGGACCCTTAGTGTCTCAGTAAGCTTTTCAGCATCCTAAGCCAAAAAAATTACAGTTAAATTACAAAGTAGTTAGGTACATACAACTTAATAAGCATTTCTGTGCTAACAACTTAGTAGCTGTTCAAAAAATAATACACATACATTGAAAGAAAAAAAGTTTCATTCTTAAATAATCACAATTACTTACTGGTGAGATGTATGCACCTTTAAGGCATGGCACAATTTCTCAAACTTCGGAATCAGATTGGGTGCCACCGCCCTGATTCCCTATTCCACAATGACTTCCCCAAAACCAAGAGTATTATACAATCTGAGGTTTCCCACATGGAGGCAAGACTGCAGAGATGGGGGAAAACCTCTCCTGACCTAATATCCAGAGGAAGGTGGTTACATGCATTGGTCTAGAACTTCAACCATGTGGAGACTGTCAAGATTCATTTGTCCTTTTCTTCTTGTTTGTAAACTGGCTGCTATGGCCCCAAATATCAGAGCAGAGCAGGAAAGAGGGAGGAAGAAGTAGTGCCAAACTCCTCCAATCCCTTTTAGCAAGGTAGCAAAAGCTGTTTCAGAGATTGATTCCCACCCCGGAAGAAGTCACCCAGCAGATCTCCTGGGCCAGAAACTGTGTTGAATGTTCATTACTAGCTGAAGAGAAGGCTGAGAAAGTCAGCATTTTGCTGGGTACAAAGTACTCCAATCAGGGCTCAGTAGCAAGGAAGGAGAAGTAGATATTGGGTGAACAAACAGTACCTACGAGAGAGCCACACTTATTCCTACAAAGATCAGTAGGACAACAATGAATCCCTGCTCTCAGTCACCCTAGGTCTAGGGTGGAGACAAATTCTGATTACTATACAAAATGATAAAGAGGTACATACTGCTGTGGGAAGGTACTTGATTTGCCTGGGAAGGTGAGGGAAAGTTCTAGGAAGCAGCTAACCACACTGTAAAAGAAAGACACTCAGATTATGCTAAGTGAAATAAGTCAGGCAGAGAAAGACAGACACCACGTCTTCACTCATATGTGGAACAGGAGAAATGTAACAGAGGACCACAGGGGAAGGGAAGGGGGAAAAAGGGGGAAGGAGACAAACCACAAGAGACTCTTAAATACTGAGAACAAACTGAGGGCTGATGGGGGTGTGGTGGAGAAGTGAAAATGGGTGATGGGCATGGAGGAGGGCATTTGTTGGTATGAGCACTGGGTGTTATGTGGAAACCAACTTGACAGTAAACTATATTTAAAAAAAAAAAAAGACACTCAGGAAGAGGAACAGCAAGCAAAGGGGCCCAGAGATGTGAAGGAAAAGATATTTCATGATTTGAGTAGCCCATGATTTGGTGTCCAGAGCCTGGGAGGGATGGAAGGAAGATGGGGATGGCAGGAAGTGGTACAGATCATGGAATCAGCTAGGGCTGTGCATGCCCCTGGCTATGGGGAGAATAGGGTGAGAAGGGTAATGGACATCTGCCACTTGTCTCTTTTCCTTCAGGGAAATGCTCCTTTCACATTCTACAGGTCTGCCAATTACATGGTCCAACCTTCCATTCCCTGCCAGAAGACCTAGACCCAAGAAAGATATCCCTAAGGAAAAATCAAACCTGGAGCTGCTGGTAGCCATATTTGCCTCCCGCAGAGAGAGCTTCACCTGGTGAATGGGGCCGGGGCATGGAGGCAGAGACTGGTGAAATCCTTCTGACAAATCTGGATCTAATGGAACTAAAACCATCAGGAGCTACTTAAGCTAATAACATTTCTGTTTTTACATAAGCCAGTTGAAGCTAGTTTTTATCAAGCTAGTTTGAATTAGGTTCTTATCTCTTGCAGCTGGAAGGGTATGGACAGACAGACCATGATTTGGAAGCAGGATGACCCATTAGGAGGCTCTCTTCCCATATTTGGCTATGGGCTGGGGTTCACAGGCTTCAAGGCCGACTGCTCTGGCTGCCAGGGACAGCAGCATTGCTTCCCAGGAGACTTCCACTGTCCTCATCTCTGAATCCATGTGCAGTCTGAGAGAGGCATTGATTCTCGCCCAGCTGGCTGGATGGCACCCACTTCCTGTCCTGCAAACCTGGGCTGCCTTCCTGGGCTGTTATCTGATTCCTCTACCAGCCCGTGGCATCCAGGAACCCATGGGACTTCTAGGAAAAACCATGTTCTGCAAGAGCAAGCGCGTGCCACCAGAGCTGACGGTAACTCTAGCAGCCACGCACACAATGAAGCCCTGACGGTATTCATGGCCTCTTGTGTTCAGGGGCCGGGCATGAGCCCTGACAGTCAAGATAACCAGGGCGTTTCTGAGCTGGTAACTCAAACCGTCCAAGGCCGTAGGGCTGACGAGGTAAGACCTATCATTAATTCCAAGGGGTTTCACCTGTAAGGTGTCATACTTATGTCCCAAACCAGCCACTTACTAGCTGAGTGAGCCTGGGAAAGTCACTCCACCTTCCACTGGACAAAGTGTCTACTATTGCACTTTCCATCAGCATGGTAACAGTGGTTGCTAACAAAATTGAGTGCCTACTGTGTACCAGACACGCTAAGCCCTGCACATGCAGTCACCTCCTTCTGCAAGGAGAGACACATGTTGAGATTTTAATGTGTGTTCGTCATTGTTATTATTATCTGTGGTACCAGGGGGACCAACAGCTTTGATCTTATCTTTCAGCGAGGAAACTGACATCAAGAAGCAGTGACTGGCTTGCCTAATATCAGACAGCATAATCCATGACAGAGCAAAATCTAGAACCCAAGTCTCATTCAGATTAAGGTATGTACCAAAAAGCCATAAAAATTATAGGGCATCTAGAAATTATTTAACCTAGAATATACATGACTTCTATGGAAAACATAAAAACTGATCTGAATAAGTGGAGAATGGAGCTATTCTATGCTCTTGAATGGGCAGTTTCACATTACAATGGTAATAATTATTGTCAGGCTAACTCTTAAATGCAATCAGAAACCAGTTGGGCTTTTTGAGGAACTTGAAAAAAAATGAATTTTAAAATGTCTTTGGAGGACGAGAGGTCCATAAATAGCTAAGTTAACCTTAGAAAAGAAAGCGAGGGGAGAATTGCCTTACCAGTCATTGAGATGTATTACCGGGTGATAGTAATAAAAAGTAGTTGGTATCGGTACAAGAATAGACAAATAGATAGGTGAGACATTGTAGAGAGGAGAGAGTCAGACCCTACTCTATGGCACAGGGGGCCACTGCGATTCTGAAGGGAAAGACCAAATTGTTAATCTACGGAGTAGAGGAAATGTGTTCACTATTCAGAGAAAAATAAAATAGGACCCCTACCTAAGGTCGTTCTGTATGAATTAAAGTTCTAAATGTGAAAGTGAAAATGTCAAATCTTAAAGGAAAAAAAGTGAAATATGTTTGTGACCTAGAGGAAGGAAAAGCCTTCAAGAACAAAAATAAGGATTACTTTTCAACAAAGAACATATGGACAAAGTCACTAGACAGACAGTAGGAAAGATAAGATTTTTGTAATATCTAAAATTGAACGGGCATTTATAGATAGCACTATGATGACAGGCTACCCAGCTAGAAGAGGGGAGCAGCCCCTATAGGCAAATTTGTAAGAAGAAACCTTACAAATTAATAGATAAATGAATAATGCTCAAAATCGTACTAGTCAGTAACTGAAAGTTAAAGCACTAAGATGTTCCTTTAACCTATTGACTGGAAAACTAAAAAGCTGTAAAATGCAAGTGCTGTATAGAAACAGGGATAAAGGAGCCCACCTGCACTGATGTACACTGACAAGAGTGTATCTGGATTAATCTGAATTATTTAATGAAATTAGGAATATGCATGCATCCGGCATCCCCCAGCGATCCCACTCCCAGGCATAAATCACAAAGAAATTCTTACTGAGCTCTAGGAGTGGAAGATTTTATTATTATTTGCAATTATTCACGACTTTCCTCCATACAATTTCCAGCACCTGTTCGCAGGATGCTGTTTTTCTAGCTTCCAGGTCGGGCTCAGCCACGTGACTTGCTTTCACCAATGAAACAGCCATGGAAGCCATGGCTGCCACGTGGTGTGGCCTATTGTTGGTTTCTTCCAGCTCTCTTGCTCTTTTTTTTTTTTTTTTCCCCTCTGACAGGATTAGGACTTGTCCTAAATAAGGTCTCTTCCTTCAGTCTGGAGGCTGCAATGAAGACACATGGAACAGGAAGGAGCCTGTTGCCAGCAGCAGGAACTTGTGGCGTGACGAAGTCAGGAAACTTTGTGGTTGTAAGCCACTGAGGTATTTTGTTTTGTTTTCATTACAACAGCAAAACTAATACAGGGATCTGTGAGCTAATTGTTGTTGTGGTGCTGTTCCGAGTGAAAGGTAGTTGGGGGCAGCCTCAGTGTGGCATCATGGATAACACGTGGCACACACCGTGGGGTATTCACGTTCACGTAAAAATAAGGATGAACCTTAAAAATACGGTGCTTAGTGAAAACATTAAGAAATGATATCATATATAACCAATGAACATAACAAAACTGTGTATTTCACAAAATGCACATGGATAAAAAAATGCACACGTGATGTCCTGGGAGGAGAGAAGAAAGGAAGTGGGATATGGAGGGAAATGTCCGATCCATTAAAAATTTTGAAGAGTAATATGAAAAAAAGAAAGAAGGAAAAAGGATCCACGGCCAATGACGATCTGTTCAGAGCGTTTTCTTTCATATTCTATTGCTTCTTGTATTATTCATACTCCCAGAAAAACAATAATGCCTTAAATCATGAGTTGCTTCACATGTTTTAACTGCAAATTTTCCTCTGACCCCTAAAGGACTCTATGATATAAGGATAGTGATGTCACACTTCTCATTTAACACATTTTTAAATAGGGCTGAGTATCCGATGGTTTTGCTGGGAAGAGATTAACAGTGACTCACTGTGACATAGCACATAGTATGTGACAGGTGTGATTCTGAGCGTTTTATAGGTATTAACACATTCATTTTTTAAATGTTTATTTGCCTATTTGAGAGGGGGCGGGGGTCTGAGGAGCAGAGGGAGATGGTGAGGGAGAATGCCAAGCAGGCTCTGTGCTCTCAACATAGAGCACCACATGGGGCTCAATCCCAGGAACCGTGAGATCATGATCTGAGCCAAAATCAAGAGTCAGATGCTTAACCGTCTGTGCCATCCAGGCGCCCTACGTATTAACACAGTTAAATACCACAACGATTTCAAGGGTAGTGCCTATTAGTATTATCATCTCCATTTATAGCAGGGGAAACTGAGGCACAGTGGAATGACTTGCCAAGAAAATAGTATGTAGGATTTGAGTCTGGACATTCTGACTCTAGAGTTAAGATGATATATTTAAAAACCTAAACTGGGACAGGTTTTTTTCTCTTTAAAAAAAAAAAATGTGTGTGTGTGTGTGTGTGTGTGAGAGAGAGAGAGAGAGAGAGAGAGAGAGAGAGAGAGAGAGAGAATGAATGATTGCAGGAGGGCGAGGAGCAGAGAGAGACAGAGACACAGAATCTGAAGCAGGCTCTAGGCTCCTGATCTGAGGCTAAATGGGCTGGTTAGCAGAAATCACTTTCCTCTAACACAGTCTACTCTGCCCCTGTAAAATGAAGATATTTCTATTCTTTTTCCATCCAGCCACCTCAGGAAGTATTAAGTGCACAGTAACAGTTACATTAAGCTGACGCTTACAATGTGGTGGTATTCATTCATTTACTTGCCTTCTATCCCTGATCTCATTTGTTCCTCACAATAACTCTATGAAGCAAGTATTATTATTATTATTATTATATCCATTTTACAGATCAGGAAACTGAGGCTAAAGGATGTTCAGTGCTTGCTGAAAGTTACACATTTTGTAATAAATCAAGGCTTAATCTGCCTTACAGCCAGTGCTCTAGGATATGTGTCAACTCTCTATGTGAATTTGGTTTATCAATTCTCCCCCATTTTACAGACTTATACCTGATAGACAAAATGGGAGCAATATTCCTCATTCTAGCCCATCTATGAACAGGGAACAGGGGTGCTTCCAAAGATGAGCTTCATTTCCCCTCAGTTTTAGGGAAGTCTGTCACTTCCTAATATGAAATATCAGAGTTGAAATATTTGCTGATTGGAGTAGAAGAAACAAATATCAAGAGAAACTTCTGGACATTATTTTTTTAATACAGCAAGAAGTGGGGATGAATAAGGAAAGGAACATCTACTCTCAGGCGAGAAGAAAAGAAGGTACCATGATGCAGAGAAATTGAGTCACCGTAGCTGGCATGACATCAATGCACCATGATGGTGAGAAACGCTCTCTCTCCACAACCCTGGTAGCTCTGGACTCCAGCAGCCTGGAGCCCCTCGGGCACGTTCATCAAATTACTGGAATTATTAACAGCTTCTCTTTGGCAAGTCCAAGGAATCTCCTAAAACTCTAGTCTGACTCCTGAAGCTCAAGAGTCTTTATTAACCTGCTTTTGAAGATGGATAAAAATGAAAGGACTTGATGTTGGTATTTAAACACCTTAGGGAGAACTTCTCCTTTGTCAGGCAGTAATGGTCTGCCTCTCTCATCCAGGCTGCATCTAGGAGAGTCCAGAGGGACCCGTGTCCTCTTGCCTAGATATGACCTACTGTAGAATCACAAAATAGCCTTTACTCCTGTGTGGTTCACACTGAAGACAGATCTTCGACTCTGAACTCTTTGTTCACTTGGTAATTTTGTTTCACTTACATTCAGAGAGATGAAGAGAGCTATGGTGGCTTCTAGCTCTGGCTCGATCATCAACTGTAACTGAGTGACTTAACCTCTTTGGAACTCTCTTTCCTTATCTTGTTTCAACAAGAAAAGGAAAAATGAGACTTTTTTAAGGCTCAAAAAATTCAAAGAGAGCCACTTTGAGAATCCTTTAGTTGCTTGGGGGTGTATAAGATTAGCCTCCTAATAACAATTTTTGGCAGAGTTCCTCAGCCAACTTAACTGAATAAATAGCTCAATGGTGTGGTAACATGGGGGGAAAGTAATGGTGGCCAGAGAAAGCACAGGATAGCTGCCAAGAAAAACACCCACATTTTTAAGGGCAGTACTGACCCTAAGCCATACTGGTAGGATGGAATTATTATTCCTCTTCATGCAGCTTAACTTTCATAATACTCTTCAATGTCGGGAGATTAGCTTGGCAGACGTCCAAGAAGAGAAGACCAGAGCTAGCTTTTAAGGTATTAGAATTCCCAAAAGGCAGAGAGAGCAGAGGAAGGGTGAGATCCCAAGAGCAGAAATACCCCAGAAATAATACTACATCACGGATGCACTTACACTGTGGACAAGCAAGCTTCTCTCTGAATCACGTGCCGAGGGAGGGCCATCTTTCTGAAGGAAAGCATGCTTTGTTCTAATGTGAGGACCTCAGTGACTGACTGAAGACATGCATTCTATCTCCTATTGTCTTCTCCATTGGAATGTTAATATCTCTAAAGTGCAAAGGCTAAGAAGACTTTGTAAAAATCATGTCTCGGATTCTAAGGGAGTAGCAAGATGATTTTAAAAATTATATTATTATTTCTCTTTCCCCAAGCAACAGCCATCCATTGTCTGAAGAGGATTGGGCAAAAATGGGCAGAAACAGCAACAACTTACGTTTACTGAGACTTTCCTAGGTGTCTGGCATTGTTCTGACCACTTTACACCTGACATCTCATGTAATCTCCTCAATGACCTTATGAGAAGAGCTCTGTTATTATGTCCATTTTGCTGACTGCGAAACTGAGGCACTGACAGTGGAAATAACTTACCCAAGATCAAAGAGCTAGGAAAGGTGGAGCTCTGAGATTTGATGTTCAGCTTTTGCCTTCCAGAGTAGGTTGATCACAGAGAAAATGGTTATGAAAACAAAAGCATTCAATTTTGCCTGGGAGGGAAGATTCTTCCTCTTCCAGCTGGATTCAGACAAATGTATATGAAGTAAGTTTACAAGAGGAAAAACCCAATGTTTTATTGTGTGTGCACTGTGGTCCACTAATGGACTCAAGACCCAAGGAAGTGACCCAGGCAGGCAGTTTTTGTACATTCCAGACACAGAGATGATAGATCTGTGAGGAATGTACAGGATAAGGAAGACAGGTTGGGGAGCTTTAATTAGTAAGGAATTCTTAGCAGCATTTGGGCTAACATAGGAGATTAATGTAAGAGTAACCGGGTTTATTTTATACCCTTCTTTATATTCAAGCCCCTGTCTCTGGTGATAAGGATTCCTTTTTACTTCTTAGTATTGGGAGGATATTTTTCATATGGGAGATTAGTTTGAGCTTTTGGTGGGGGATTTGGGGCAGAGAGGAGGGTCTGAGTGTCCCTGCACTTGTTGTTGCCCAAGTACTTTAATTCAAAATAATCAATATGCCATTGTGGTACTCTTGAGGGCTGCCTGCCTTGGGCCCCTACAATTTGCAAGTGCTTGGCTTAAAAAAACACCTGTTCGTTATAACATTCACACATACCACAAAATATGCAAATCAACTGTATAGATCAGTGAAGACTCACATAGTGAACAGTCCTATGTAATCAGTACCCAGAAATCTTCCCTACGTTCTCCTCCAATTTCTACCCCTCACCAGTGTTTTGACTTTTAACCAGTCAATATGTTTCTGCATGTTTGGGAACTTCTTATAATTGGAATCCTACACAGTGTACTATGTGCTTGTATGTGTGTGTCCTTGGCTTCTTTCACTCATATTTTTATTGAGAGATTCACTCATATCTTGGTGTTGTGTCAATGATGTATGGTATTCTATACGTATATACCAAAATGCATTTATCCATTATACTTCATTTTAAATTTTTTGATGTTTATTTTTTGAGAGAGAGAGTTAGAGTGCAAGTGAGGGTGGAGAGGAGAGGGAGACAGAGAATCTGAAGCAGGCTCAGGCTCTGAGCTGTCAGCACAGACCCGACGTGGGGCTCCAATCCAGGACCCTGAGCCATGAGATCATGACCTGAGCTGAAGTAGGAGGCTTAACCAACTGAGCCACCCAGGCGCCTTGACATTTGGGCTCGTTCCAGTTTGGGGCTATAGTGAATAGTGCCACTATGACTGTTTTTGGGCGTTCCCTTTTGGTGAACATAAGGACACATTTTGTTGCATATACAGCTAGGAATTGGAAGTGCTGGCCTACATGCTATACCATGTTCCCCTTTACAGACACTGCTCAGCTGTTTTCCGAAGCAATCAAAGCACTTTCGACACCTGCTGGATGCATGTGAGCATTCTAGTTGCTCTATATCCTCACCAACATCTGTCTTTTCATTTTAGCCATTACAGAGGGCAAGACTGCCTATATAGTGTGTGGAAACTGGGGAAAACTAATATATGAAACTTGTTTATTTTTTTATTTTTTTAATTTCTTTTTTTTTGTTTTTTGTTTTGTTTTTCTTTCTTTTTTTAGTTCTTTTTCTTTTTTCTTTATTGGTTTTTCTTTATTTGCTTTTCTTTTTTTTCTTTATTTATTTTTTATTTTTTTAATAGTTTCTTGTCAAATTGGTTTCCTTATAACACTCTGCTTCGAAGGGGGTGTTGGAACTTCTTATTTAAAATTATTAGGGGGGCACCTGGATGGCTCATTTGGTTAAGTGTTGGATTCTTGATTTCCACTCAAGTCATGATCTCATGGTTTGTGGGTTTGAGCCCCCATTGGGCTCCGAATGACACTGCAGAGCCTGCTTGGGATTCTCTGTCTCCCTCTCTTTCCCCTCCTTGTTTTCTCTCTCTCTCAAAATAAATTAATAAACTTAAAAAAATAAATACACTAAAATTATTAGGAATTTCAAGGCGGTGAGAGAAAAGCAGTAAACCAAGTGCAGGGTCCTTTTAAGCCCTCTGGGACTGCCCAGGCTGCCTGCTCAGGAAGCCATTCCAGGTGGGGTATCTAAGTGATATTAATTACATTTCTTTGATGATGAATGAAATTGAACACATTTTCATGTGTTTATTAGCCATCTTGATATCTTCCTTTAAGAATAGCCTATTCTATCTATTTGCCTATTTGATTTTTAAAATTTTGTCTTTTAAAAAATTAATTTGTAGAAACTGATCATATTTCCTGGATGTGAGGTTTTCATTAGACCCAGATATGGGCATGTGGATATTTCCTGGATTCAGTCTTGTTACATATAAAAATATAAGCATTTGTGTGTGTGTATCAATTCTCTCTCCCACTCTGTGACTCATCTTAATGCTTTTTGTGGTGTCTCTTTGGAACAAGTTATTAATTTTAAGGTATTTTAACTTACACATTCCTTCTTTTATGATTAGCAGTTTTATATCATACCTGAGAAATCTTTGCTTATTTCAAAGTCATGAAGACTTTATTTTCTATTTTCTTCCAAAAGCTTTATCATTTTGCCTTTTCACATCTTGATCTAAAAATTTATCTGGAACTGATTTTTGTCCGTGGCTGGAGAAAGATTTGTTTTTATCCATATATGTGGCTATCTAATGACTTTTTATCTGGCATGACTTTCTGAAAAAACGATCTTTTGCCTCTTGGCACTGTAGTAATGCCTTTGTCATCTTTGGGTAATTATATGGGGAGCTATTTCTAGATTTTCTATTCTCTTCCCTCAGCCTCTTTGCTCCCCTTCTGCCAATACCAGCCTGTCATAAAAATAGGTCTCAATATTTGGTAGGGTAGGTCTTCTATCTTTATTCGTTTTCTCTAAGATTGCCTTGTTTATTCTTGGCCCAGTGTATTTCCATGTAAATTTCAGAATCCATTTGGTGTTTGATCTGGGATTATATTCAATCTGTAGATCTATCTGAGAACTGACGTGTCTACAACATGTCATATTCCTTCATTTATGTCTACTTTGGTTTCTCTCAATAAAGTTTTGTGTTTTAATGTAGAAGTCTTCAATATTGGTCATTAGACTTATTTGTAGGTACTTGATTTTTTTATGCTGTTGTTACTGGTAATGTTTTCAAGCTTCATTTTTTATTCGTTGGTGGCAAGCATATAGAAATTCAACTGCACTGGCTGTAGTATCCTGTACAATGTTGAGTAGAAATTTAGTAGTATCGTCTCATTCCTGATATCATGGGGAAAGCTTTTAATATTTTACTATTAATTATATTGTTTTCTATTTGATTTTTAGGTATTCTTTACAAATTAAGAAAGTTTCATTTTATTCCTAGTTTGCTGAGGATTTTTTTTTTATCATGGATTTGTTTTACATTTTATTGAGCCTTTTTTGTATCTTTAAGATGATCATGTGACTTTTTTTCCTTCTTTTATTCTATTAGCATGTAAGTTACATGGATTCATATCTGAATGTTAAACTACACATGTACGCTTGCAATAAACCTAACTTGGCGATAGTATATAACCTTTATTATATACTATTAGATATTAATAATATTTTGCTCAGAATTTTTCCAGTTATGTCTAGGGGAGAAAGTAGTTTGTAATTTTTTGTTGTTATAAATTCCCTGTTGGATTTTGGTTTTAAGGTTATTCTGAACTCCTAAAAAGAGGTGAGAAGATCTGTAGAAGATCAGTCTCTTTGCTTCTTAAATGTTTGGAAGACTAAAGTGGTGAAAACAACTTGGGCTAAAACAAAGTTTTCTTAATGAGAAGGACTTTTAAAATTGATTTATTTTATTATGTAGGATTGTTTCAAGTTTTAATTTATTCTTCTGTTAGTTTTTCTAACTGTTATTTTCAGTAAATTTTTTCATCATATTATATTGTCAAATCTGTTTAGAGTGGGTCATAAGATACTGTTAGTGTCTTTCTAATGTCTATAGTAATGTCCTCCTTTGAAGTCCTGATTTGGTCATTTGTGTTTTTTCTTATTTTCTTAATTTGATAGAAGTTTATCAATTTATTAATCTTTTTAAAACTAACATTTGACTGTTAATTTTTCTACTATACTTTTGCTTTCTGCTTCTTTATTTATTTTTTTATTTCCTCCCCTCTACTTTCTTTAGGTTTAATTTGTTTTATCAACTTTTTTTCCTTTAATGTTTGTTTTTGAGAGAGAGAAGGCAGGCAGGGGAGGGGCAGAGAGAGAGGGGGACAGAAGATCCAAATGAGCTCTGTGGTGACAGTAGAGAGAGAGCCTAATGCATTGCTTGAACTCACCAGCTCTAAGATCATGACCTGAGCTGAAGTTGGACCCTTAACTGACTGAGCCATCCAGGTGCTGCTTATCAGCTTTTTGATATGAAAACTTAGATCACTGGTTTTTAGCCATTCTTATATTCTATAGTACTCATTAAGACAATATATATCCTTAAAAACTTTTTAGCTATATCCTGAAAATTTTAATGCATATTGTTTTTATTATCCTTCCATTAAAACTATTTTCTAGTTTCTATGGTGGTACTTTTTTGTTTCATGTGTTATTTAAAAAGTATCATTTGATTTCTAAGCAGTTGGGTATTGGGCATTTTATCTCTTTTTTCTGCCCTTTTTTCTTTTAAAGACTTTTACAACCTTACTTCCACGATGGTCAGAGAACATATTCTATATCAGTTCAGTCATTTGAAATTTCTTTATGACTTAACATATGGTCAATTTTAGTAAACATTCCATGTATACTTGAAAAGAATATATGTTCTGTGGCTGTCTGGTACAATATGCTATATAATTCCATCACGTCAAGCTTATTTGTTACTTTATTCACACTTCTATTATCTATTCCAAAGTTTTATCTGCTTGTTCTATTTGTTATCAAAACATATGCATTAAAATTTCCTACCATGGTGAGGATGTTCTCCTTTCTCCCTTGTAGGTAATGCTTATCATGGTTCACATCTGTTGAAATATTTACCCTATGCATGGAAACAACCAGATGAATAGCAGTGCTTAGCAGTAAAGAGAAAGACCGAAGAACAATAAAATGGTGGTATTGGCCAGGGGTGGAGCCTACATTCCTCAAATCCTTCCCTGACTAATTTGCTTTGAGCTGGACTCCTCAGGACACTAGGCATCCATTTACTTATTTGCCCTAAGGCACTGCACCTTGCTGTGGTTACATTTGCTAAATATCTGATGAAAAGACCTTAAGTGTTTATTCTAAAGGAAATGTTGAATTATCACTAGTCCATTTCCATTTCCAAATTCCTTCTTACAAAATAATTCTTTGGTCTTCTATTCCCAGAAGTGTGTAAAAAGCTTATTTAATCCTCCCTCACTCCTCTCCTCTTTCCCTCTCTCCCTTCCTTCCTTCTTTCCTTTCTTTTATAGGGAAGTGAATATGGAACTTGAACTATAAGAATCAGTGGTAGAATAAAACTTATATTTAGCATCTGTAAGAGGAGAAGGTTTGAAATCATTTCAGTGGTTTCCAGCTTAGGTACTCTTGAGTGTTTAGGGTTCCATAGATTTAAAAATAATGGTGGTCATTGAACTCTTGTGATTGTATCTAATGGAAATTGTAATAAAACAACACAGGTTAATAGCAATTTCACTTTTATTTGGGGGGCAGAAAACTGCAAGTGTTAGAAACTCATCCAACTTGCTAGAGCAAAGAAGTTAATTTATTGATTCTCTTAACTAAGCAGTAAAACGACAGACTGTCTTCAGACCTATTTGGTACTCAAATGACATCATTAGGACTCTAGCCTAAGGTGGTCAACCACTACAGTTAGTCCGGGGCACTGAAAGTCCCCCATCTTGGGAAACTCCTTAGTTTCAAGAAAACTGGGGTATTTGGTCACCATTCCCCTCTCTTCGTCTGTGTGTGTTGGTTGTTGGTTTTATTCTCAGGTGAGTTGGTAGCAAAGATGATCACTGGTGCTCTTGACTTGCACAATTATTACCACTTGTAACCCCAGAAAAGAAAGGATACCTATATCCCAATAATTCTGACAACTTTCTGGGGATCACTCTGATTTGTCTGCCTTGTGTTAAATGACCTCTCCAAACCAATTACCGGGCCAGGGGGATCAGGTACTCAGGTGGCCAGCCTGGAGTGGGAGAAGTAAACCATATTTTTGGCTACCTATCATAGAAGATGGAGTAGTTCCCAGAAAGAAAGGTGCTAAAAATACAAAAATAAGAGATATCCATTATATTGAACTACTTATTGAGTATATACTCCATGCCAAGAACTTACAATGTGATTATTACTGAATAAATGTTTGAACAGCAAAAATTTTTAAATAACAGAGAATGGAGAACATTTATTCAAAGACTCCTCATTGGTGGAATGATGGAGAGAAACTGAATTTAACCCTGACTCACAGAGCTATAGAAGAAACCTAGAAGCGAATCTACAAATCACTAGTTAGTCTCTTTAAACAGGTGCACCACTACACTTTTGTCCAACTCATATGTAAAGGATCAGGGCACTGGGGTCTTTGTATCTTGATAGAGATACTACCACATTATGCAAAGTAAAGAAGACAAAATGCCAATGTGATCCACTACTTGGAAATACTTTAAAAACTTCCCAAGGGCCATCTGCCTGAATATTTTTCTCACTTGCTTATTGGCCCCTTGATACTTAAAATTACACTCAGAGTTAGAAATTAAGCCTTAACACATAGTTTTAAGGGAGAGAGGACCGTTAGATTGAAAGTCAAACTAAGGTATGCATAACGGGTTCCCAGCTGTCAAAGCTGGTTTGGCTTAGGGCTGTCAGTGGGGTGGTGTTGGAGGGGATGTAGCTGAGAGGCTTGGGGAAGGAGTCTGAAAGAACTTGGAACACAGAGCCTAGGTTGAAGCCAGACAAAGGCAGAAGCAAAGGCAGAAGCAGTTCACAGGCTCAGGGACTGGGGCTCCCCAGATCCTAGGAAGGCCTGATCCCTTTGTTCTTTGCTGACATCAAGGAGACTCTCTGATAATTAGCATCCAGATCTAACAGTAAGAAATTCTGATTCTGGGGAATAGAGCAGTTATAAGAAAGAAAGACACATTGTAATCCATCCTGGGGAAGAAAGGTCTACAGAAAACCCCTCTGGATGCCCATGATGCCACCAGCCCCTCCGAGGCAAGCCTCCAGCTCTCCCAAGTAGCCTGGAAAATCAACATCACTTAGATCCTCACAAAATGGGACCAGGGACTTGCATAAGTGACTTCATGTTTGGCTTGCTTGGTGCCTGATGGTGGCTCAATTATTTTATACAATGTTGAGGTTCATACACATTTCCTAGGGGCTTAGGGTGTTGGCTCAGGGCTCAGTAAACAAATAAACAAACAAGAATGCCATGCAGCAACACTCATTGGATTTGGTCTTATTAATTGTGAGATTTTCTTTGAGTTTTTGGTCAAATGACAGCTTTGCAGTGAAGCATTCCCTGAACGCTTGATTGAAAATTGTAGCACTCCACACCCAACTTCTCTGTCCATCTGCCCAGCTTTATTTGTCTCAATAACATTGATTTCTGCCTTCTAGCATACTGTACAGTCCATTTATTTATTGACTTCCCCAAGGGAGTGTACCATCCATGAAGACAGAGATCTTTGGGGACTTTGTTCATTGCTATATACCCAGAACTTAACACAGTGCTTGGTCCCTAATACACGGTCAGAAAATATTTGTTATGAGTGAATGAAATTAATTTATACATGTGAAGCATTTAGAAAAGTATCCAGTACATATTCAGTATTCAAAAATGTTAGTTTTTACCATTTTCTTTGTTATGTTTGGAGTTAACAAAGCAGAATATGTGTTCTGAGTCATAATGTTAAAACAAAAGAAAATGGAAATGCTCTTCATTAGTTTCAGAAAATATGGCCAACACTCTGTTCTTAATGCTCTCTGCTGCTCATATCTTTATCTCTTCTAGTTTCAGACCACTGTGTTCTTAATTAGCCTTGATCTCTGATGTATACTGTCTTCGGGGAAGGCAAGTTTCTAGGTAAATATATAGAGAAACTCCATAAAGGCAATATGGTCCCATATGAAATCATCAGATGGGGAGGAAGCAACATTTATGCCCCAAAAAGCCCTAGGATGCTGTTCAGCTGCTACCGCTCTGGGCCACCTTTCCCATTTTTGCTTCAGAGAAATCCTTTCTTCTTAATGCCTGTCACTCCTGAAAGGGGATTCAAAGATGGAATTGAGGTCAAAGCCTGTATTTGTCTTACACTTGTCTATCCTATTGGGTTCCTGCCCATCTTCTGTGGGCATATGTGACCTCTTCTGTGGAAACTGAGCCTTGGTCCAGGAGTAAGATGAGGCAGTCTTCATCTCAGTGAAAATAACTCTGTAGAGCCAGTGCCCTATTGTGGAGGAAGGAAGGTAAGAGACTATGGCTCAACTACTCATTCATGTATTTGCACATATTTTCAAGTCACTGGGCTAGGTGCTGGAGATAACAATAACAATAATAAGGTAATGACTATATGTGCCGGGACTGGGCGAAGTGTCTCTCTTGATTAGTTTATTAACTGTCCCAATAACCCTATGAGGTAGACACATTATTCACATTATACTGCTGGGGAAATTGAAACTTAGTGAGGTCACGTAACTGGCCCCAAATCAAACATCTAGTGAGTATAGATGTAGGATTGAAATCCACATCTGTCTGACTCCTGATCCTCCCTCTGCTCTTAACCATTGTAAAGATTTGGGTGGATCCCAGCACCCATGAGGTTCACAGTCTAGTGGGAAAGATAAACAAATAAACACGTGAGAGATGAGGCAACTGCTAAAGGCTTGATTAATTTCAGCCACCATGCAATAGTTGCCATAGCATGAAAAGTACTATCTCAAGCTTTAAATTGTCACTAGATGCCTTTAAATTGTAACTACATGTTCTTTTCTGAAATGGAAATTCTAAACCTTGGCACTATTGACATTTTTGGACCAGATAATTATTTGCCATTGAGGGGTATCCTGTGTATTGTAGGCTGTTTAGCAGAACATCTAGCCACTAGATGCCAGTAGCTCACACCCCCAGTTGTGACAACCAAAAATGTCTCCAGACATTGGCACCCCACCCCTGGGGTATAAAATGCCCTGAGTTGAGAACCACTGCTCTGCATGATTTTGCTGGAGTCCAGCTCCAGCAGGTCCAAGGGTCCCTGAAAGGATGGATGGTGTTGGCACGAGAGAGTGATGAGAGAGCCTCAAATTTCTTTCTTGATCACCAGGCAGGCATCTCTGCTCAGTCTGCTTTGGTGTCTTTTTTATTGGTCAAGCAATAACATAACATCAGAAAATAGAAATTGTTTACAGTTTCTAATTCTTAGTGATAAGGTGCTTTAATCATTAAAGATGTACAGAAACAAGTTTTACAGAAGTATTCTTGTA
The DNA here is from genome assembly GCF_006229205.1 of Suricata suricatta. NCBI lineage: Eukaryota > Metazoa > Chordata > Mammalia > Carnivora > Herpestidae > Suricata > Suricata suricatta. The sequence goes on along the minus strand of NC_043710.1, from coordinate 26,005,518 downwards.
AAACCATCCCAATTTATCTTGGCATCAGTCCCCAAGATTAAGAAAGTAGCAAACCTATCTTATTTTGTATGGGTTGGATTTTGGCCAATAATTATGACTTTGTTTTTAAGTAACAAGTTATAACCGAATCATGTAATGCACTTACAGTAAGGTTAAGTAAATTTTATAACCAAGAAAATAACAGGAAGTTAAAAAAATTTTTTTTAACATTTATTTATTTTTGAGAGACAGATCACGAGCAGGGGAGGGGCAGAGAGAGAGGGACACACAGAATTGAAAGCAGGCTCCAGGCTCTGAACTTGTCAGCAGAGAGCCCGACGCGGGGCTCAAACCCATGAACTGCGAGATCATGACCTAGGCCAAAGTCGGACGCTCAACCGACTGAGCCACCCAAGTGCCCCCAGGATGTTTTTAGTAAAAAACAAGATAATGTACATAGTATTTAAGTTACTAATGCTAAAACTAAAACATAGGTTAACTTGTATATAGATAGACTGGGAGTATTTTATCTAGCTCATTAACCAAAAGAGAAAGAATGCTTGTTAACAAGTTGCTAGAGAAAGTCTTTTTTTTTGATGTAAGCACAATGGGGGCCCTGTGTGTGTTGACCTTGCACCTGGGTTTCTAATTTTTTTAATCCATCCTCATAACTGAAGTCAGTACAAGGGAGGGTATTTGTGACTCCAATAGCAAAGGTGTATGCAGCCACTTATGTCCAGTCCGTGTCTGTTTCCTATCTCTAAGTTAGGCTCTTCTTCTCTGGGCCAGAGTTAGTCGTAACTCTTGTGTTCTTAGCCCCCCCATGTCTTGGGTCTGCAAGGCTCATTAGAAGAGCCTTTTGGCAAACATCTGCAGCGCTTTGATCTAAAATCTTTTATGCAGGGGCAGGAATATGCTTTTACTTATGGGATAACTGTGTGGGGAATATCAGTCTGATTTGGAACATTGTGAAGCCTAATCAATAACAGTGGTCCCATTCTCAATATAAGCCAGTAATAGAAGGAGATACCAGTTTTGCTTCATGGCAGGAGCTGTGCAAACGTCTGTCATTTCCTCGCTGTGACTGTGTCATCCAGCAAGACCAACGTGACTCCCGGCAACTCATCTTTTCCCTGACCAGGTGCAATCATGCCTCAGGGACAGGGCAGGATGACAAGCCGCTCCTGACACTTATCAGCAAAGCACTCCGAGGTTTGGTGCTCAAGTGGAAATGGAAGTTTCAAGAGGGTAGATTTTGGGAGCCGTCTGGGGGCAAGAGACCATGCAAACATGCCATACCCTCACCAGGAATTTTCACTTTCCCGGTGAGTTCAGACAGCTCCCGACGTGATTTAAACTTTAAAAAAATTTTTTTAATGTTTTTTAAAAATTTTATTTTATTATTGAGACAGAGAGAAACAGAGCATGTGTGGGAATAGGCAGAGAAAGAGGCACAGAATCTGAAGCACAAACCATGAGATCACAGTCTGAGCCTAAGTCAGAGGCTTAACCAACTGAGCCACCCAGGCTCCCCTGCATGATTTAGACTTTTAAAGGGCAAGACTTGTGTCTCATTCATCATTTTATTCCCCTACCTTCCACCCCAATGTATACATTTTCATAAAACAGTCCACCCAAGAGCAGCAAAGTATGGATTCTTTTTAAGCATCTATGGAACATTCTCCAGGATAGACCATATTCTAAACCATAAAAAAATTCCCCATAAATGTAAAATAATTGATGTACAGTGCAACTAAATTAAAAATCATCAACAACCGATGAATGGATAAGGAAGATGTGGTATATATACACAATGGAATACTACATGGCAATGAAAAAGAATGAAATCTGGCCATTCGTAGCAACGTGGATGGACCTTGAGGGTGTCATGCTAAGTAAAATAAGTCAGGCAGAAAAGGACAGATGCTATATGTTTTCAAACTCATAGGTGTAACAGGAGCAACCTAACAAGGGAACATGGGAAGGGGAGGGGGGGAAAGAAAGTTAGGGAAAGGGAGGGAGACAAATCATGAAAGACTCTTGAATACTGAAAACAAACTGAGAGCTGAAGAGGGAGGAGGAAAGGGGAAAGGAAGGTGATGGTCATGGAGGGGGGCACTTGTGGGGAAGGGCACTGGATGTTGGCAATAAACTATTAATAAAAAAATCAGCAACAGAAAAACATCAGAAATTTCTAACTATTTGTAAATTAACACACTTCTAAATAACTCAGGCTATAAGAAGAAATCACAAAGAAAATGAGAAAATATCTCTAACCTAAAGAAAAATGCAACATATCAACATTTGTGGTATGTGGCTAAAGCAGTGCTGAAAGATTACTGTAGCATTAAATGCTTATATTCTAAAGAAGAAAAGATTAAAAATCAATAATAATCAGCTTTTAAGAAGAAGGAAAGAACAAAGGAAGAAGAGTAAATAAAATCCATAGTAAATAGAAGAAAGACAGAGATTGTAGTGAAAATCAATGAAATAGAAAAGAACAAAAAAATCATGCTGAGAGTTGAGTCTTTGTAAAGATCCATAAAATTAATAAATCTTAAGCTAGATTTACCAAGAAATAAAGGAGAAGACACAAAGTATTAAAATCAGGAATCAAATCACTATACACTACAGAAATTAAAAATTGAAATATTATAAGGAATATTATTAAGAACTTTATGCAAACAAATTAAACAACTTAGAAGAAATACAAATATCCCTATAATGGCACAAATTATCAAAACTGACTCAGGAACAAATACCAAACAATCCAAAAATAAGATTGAGAAAATAATGTAATTCATAATAGCATTAAAAAAATAGGAATAATTTAACATAAGTGGTAAAACATACTCAAGCCAACAATATATGCTGAGGGAAATTAGAGATCTGAATAAATAGAAATCCATACCCTTTTCATAGATTGGAAGGACCTGTTATTAAAATAATAAGTCTCAAATTAATTTACAGATTCAACACAAAATCCTACAGAATGCCAACAGGCTTATTTGTGTAAGTTGGGAAGCTGATCTAAAATTATATAATAATGCAAAGAACAGAGAATAGCCAAAAGAATTTTGAAAAAGAAGAACTAAGTTATACTGCTTGACTTCAAGACTTACTATAAACTTCCATCAATCAAGACATTGCAGTCTTGGCATGAAGATAGACATGGAGACCAAGGCAGCAGGACACAGAGTCCAGACATAAACCTACATATTTGTGTTCTTTTGATTTTCAAAAAGAAAGCAAGATAATTCAGTGGGGGGAAATAGTCTTCAAAAAATGAAACTGAAAAAAAAAATGAAGCTGAAATAATTGGATATCTGTATGCAACAAATGAACTTAGAGCCTGCCTCACTTGCACATAAAATGTTAAGTAAAAGTGAACCACAGACCTAAACTTAAGAGCTAAAAGTATAAAATTTCTAGAGGTGAACATAGGAAAATATCTTTGTGACCTTGGGTGAGGGAAGTAGTGCATGGATATGACATTGAAAATAGAATCTATAAAAGAAAAAATATTTATAAATTGGACTCCATCAAGATTAATAACTTGCATTTCATAAAGCACCATTAAGAAAATGAAAAGGCAGGCCACAGACTGAGAGAAAATTGTACAAATAATATGTCTTATAATGGTTCTGTATCTAGAAAATATAAAGAACGTTTACACTCAATAATAAGACAAACAACCCAATTAAATATGGCCAATGGACAGTTCATCACAGAAGATACATGGATGACAAAAAGCACAAGAAAAGATGCAGATCATCATATTCTATTTGGGAAAAACAGCCCCACAGAGACAGCACTATGTACTGATAAGAATGATAAAAATTTAAAAAGACTAATAATACCAAGTGCTGATGAGGATATGGAACAACTGAAATTCTCACATGTCACTGGTGACAGTGCAAAATGGCTCACTCATTTTGGAAAACAGTTTAGCAAATTATTTAAAAAATTAAACATAAAGTTGCCATATGAACCTGCAATTCCATTCCTAGAAATTGACTGAAGAAAAATGAAAAAAAATGTTCATGCAAAAACTTATAAAGAGATGTTTATGGCTGCATGTTTTTCTTTTTTCTTTTTTTCCCTTTCCCTTCCCTTCCCTCTTTTCCTTTCCTTTTTTCTTTCTTTTCTTAATAAAAGCCGTACATATTTAAGTTGTACAATATAATAATTTTATATACATATACATGGTGAAATGGTTCCTATAGTCAATCAAATTAATGTGTCCTCTCTTCATATAATCTCTCTGTGCATGGTGAGAGCATCTGAAATCTACTTCCTTCTCCCATTCCCAGTATTCAATACAATATTCTTTTTTTTTTTAAGTTTATTTATTTATTTTGAGAGAGAGAGTGTGTATATGCATGAGTGAGCAGGGGTGGGGCAAAGAGAGAGAGAGAGGGAGAGAGACAGCATCCCAAGCAGGCTCTGCATCACAAGCACAGAGTCCAATACGGGGCTTGAACTCACAAATAATGAGATCATGACCTGAGTCATATGCTTAACTCACTGGGCCACCCAGGCACCCCTCAATACAATATTCTTGAGGATAGTCATCATGCTTGCTTTACATTAGATCTTGAGGCTTATTCATTCTATATAATTGCAACTTTGCACCCTTTGGCCAATACCCCCTCCCCATTTTCCACACCTCCCCACCCCTGCTAACCACCATTCTGCTCTCTCTATGTATAGTATTCAACATTTTTAGATTTCACATATAAGTAAGATCAAGAAGCATTTTTCATAATAACAAAAAACCTGAAAACATTTCAATGCCCATCAACCGGTGAATTGATCGACAAAATGTGGGGTATCCCAGTGGGACACTATTCAGCAAGAAAAAGGCAGGACGTGTGCAACAACACTGATGTACCTCAAACATGAAATGCTAAGCAAAAAAGCCAGATACAGAGACTACTTATTATATGACTGCATTAATAGAAAATTTCTAGGAAAGGAAAAGTTACAGAGACAGAAAGATCAGTGGTTGCCTGCAGCTGGGAATGGGAGCAGGACTGAAAGCAAACAAGTACAGGAGAACTGTGGGGTGATCAAAGTATTTTAAATTGGATTGTGGTGCACAATTGTATACATTTACTAAAACTCACTGCAATGTCCACTTACAACCAATGAATTTTATGATATGTAAATTAAGCTTCAGTAAAATGGAAAAAAAAAGTAAAAATGATTCCAAAAAGTTCTAAATGGAACGATTTATAATACTTAAGTTTGGGCTATCATTTTCTCTTTGCCCCACTTCTGGAAATAGATGTCTTCCCTTGCAGATTAATTCTGCGAGAGAACAGAGAGGTCAGAGAACAGGTCTTTGAGCTGCGTGCTCATGCTTTTTGTCTTACCCTTTTGGTGCTAATCACAACGTGGCAAAAACTAAGGGAAACTTCCCTGAAGTTCAGTAGCTTGTGTTTTGAGCTTTCTTTTAAATCATAAGCATAGAAAAAGAATTAAATAATGTTATGCTAACAAAAAATATGCTTGCTAATCATAATGTAGATCATGTTCCTAAACTACCAAAGTGACTCTGGATCTGTAAAGAAAGGTTTGAAAATTAGCCTTTAATCCAAACAGACATTGGCGCCAGCTTGGAGGGACTGGTCACTGAGTAGATATAACGTTCCAAAAACATTGGTTTCCAGGTTAGTGTATTTCTAAGTATGATTCCTGGACCACCTGCATCAGAGCCACTTAAAAACCAACTCCTGTCCTTAAATCTGGCAAAAGCAGATTCCTGAGCCACACTGAAATTCATGAATCAGGTATTGAGCCATCTTTGATGTCTGGTAGGGAGTAAGGAGTAACATTCAGTCTCTGCGTTTTTGAGAAGCTCCTTGGGCATTTTTAATGAACATTAAAATTTAACAACTCTTGACCCTTTATTTTCCTTATTTGTGAAATGAGGTAACTAAACTGAAATTATTTCTAAAACCTTTTTGACCCTATTAGTGTCGCTTCCTTTTACCCATAAGTTTATCTTTTTTTAAGCCCCTAATTTTCCTCTGATGAGATTATTTAAATTTTATACATTTACTTGTAAAGGGCTTGAGCTTTCTCACCATGCATTCATGCTTCACTCTGAAAGGCCCCCTTTCTAATCATTGTCGATGTATCAGTTGATCAGTGTGTGCTTTCAGGCTTTCTAGATGTCTCTTTTTTCTATCTTCAGGGCAGGAGGACGGGCTTTGCACTTACTGAATAGTGGTGGAGGGAGTGTGATTATGTAGGCAGCAGACCAAGGACTCAGATCCCACTCAGTACAGCCAGTGGACTTGGTCACTCAGCTTCCGTAGATACTCCCTTGCCTGTAATTCAAGGGGCCCTGGTGTAGAGTTGGAGTGTGGCCACGAGAGTCCACAGCCCTGGGTTCAAATCCTGACTTCCATTGAACTGCCTTAGACAAGCTCTTTGACTTCTCTGTCACCATTCCTCATCTGTAAAATGTAGAGAAGAGTATCCCTACCTCATAGGATCTTTATGAGGATTAAGCTAATATTTGTAAAACGCCTGGAATTGTACCTGGCATATAGTAAGTGCTGTGTAGTTGTTTGTTAAATAAATGTACTTGTTTGAATTGATTTGAGGCATAAGTTTCCTGTGGGACAGCTTTGAGGTGTCAGGGCAGGGGTTTGGAACATGTACGAGGCACAAGTGTTTGCTTTTGGGTTTCAGTATTTGGGGTCTTAACCCAGCCGGATAGGCATCTCCAAAGCTCTGTTCTAGGGAAACCCAGAGTTCCACAGTGTGCGCGAGGGTGTGTGTGTCTGTGTGCATGTGTGTGTTTAAATGGGGAAAACACCCAGTAAACCAGTGTGAAGTGAGCCAGATAACCTCAGTGGTGTTATGAAGTAAACAAAACAGAGTAATGTGATAACCAAAAGATGTTGGTCTTGTTGAACTGTTCCCTTGGCGGCCCTCTTCAGTCCTTCCAACCTCAACCTACTACCCAACTCACCCCAAGAGTGGACAGCCGGGGCCAAACAACTGCACACGTGTGCCCACATCACCACACTTGATTCAGTCCACTCCTAAGGGTCAAATGGGCCAATCTCCCACATCCTGTGCCTCTTTCTTTAAAAGTCCCACATGACTCTTCAATGACAACCTGGTGAAAAATTTTCCGTGAACTTCGGGCTAAAACCTTTATTTAATTTCATCTTAATTGCATCAATTAGGCTCCTTTTATGTTTGCTCAACGAATCTTTTGTTTATTCCACTCAGCTCTGAGCAACAGCTGCCAAATGGAGCCTTTGTTCTGAGGGCTTTTTTCTAATGGTCTTCACACCAATCCTGTTTGTTTTCCTCAGTGGCAGCTCCTAACAAACCTGAAAAAGTGTGGCCATTAAGCCTCTAAAGGCAAGCTCAGTTGCCAGCTGCCATTTACCCACATTCAGTTCCTGGAATGAAAAATGATACCTTTCTTCTTCCTTTTGAAGGGAGCTATTTTTGGTTATGTGGGCAAGGGTGTTATCAGAAGCCCTCAGATAACTTGGGTATTCCTCATAGTCTCACTGTCTGACCATCACCCAGGCTTCAGCCCCCGTTCCCCACCCCCAAGTCACTTTTGATCTTTAAGGATACAGAGATCTCACTTTTTGTCTCCCTGCTCCCAGTGTCGGTCCCATTCCCTCTAGTTTCCATAGCTATCAAATTGGAGAATTCTGAAATAAATATGATCATCCCTCTACTTTAACTCCATGCTTAAACCTTTCCACAGCTTCTCACATAACATAATTAGGGGTAAATTGCTCATCCTTAGCTTGCTGCTCCCAGTCCTTTAGGCTCAATTTTGTAGTCCTAGTTTCAACTTGTAGTATCCACTGAGAAAGCTTTTCTCTAAGATGGCTCCCTTTTATCAAAGTTCTTTTCTTCTGTGTGCAAGCCATTCCCCCATTAAGGGAAGGAGCTATTTCTCCATTCACTTTGGATCTAGGCTGGCTGTAGTGGCATGTTTGATGATTACAATACCGAAAAATTAGGTTCTAGATCTTCCAAAACTAGACCATAGGAAGTTCCACAGCTTCCACTTGGGTCTCTTGGGGCACTCATTCTTGAAATATTTTCTCTGGCTGCCATGTAAGAAGCCCAGCTACCCTGGGTCCGCCATGTCCTGAGAAGACCTGGTCACATGGAGTGCCCTGGGTAATGAGAGAGAAAAGCCAAGGAACAGAAGACACCAGAGATGTCAATGAAGAAGCCATCTTGGAAATGGGTCATCAGTCTCACTTATGCCAGTGAATAAGAGATGAACCATCCAGCCAAGTCTTTCCACATTCCTTGCCCACAAAATCACAAAATGAGAGGTTTAAACCACCAACTTTGGGGGGTCATTTGTTATATTGCAATATAGAACCAGAAAATCACTTCTTCAGACGATTCGTCCAGACCCTAAAGTCTATCCGAAGCTATGATGCGTATTTCCATCCACTGTCCTTGTACCTGCTACTTTCAGTAGCTGAAATACCCTTCCTGCTCCTCTGCATGGCTCATTTGCTTTTTCCTGGAGAACATACATGACACTATCTCTGGCTACCCCTTTTTTATTTATTATTTTTATTAATTTTTTTTGAGAGACAAAGAGAGACAGTGTGAGCAGGGGAGGGTCAGAGAGTGAGGAAGATACAGAATCTGAAGCAGGCTCCAGGCTCTGAGCTAGCTGTCAGCACAGAGCAAGATGCAGGGCTTGAACCCATGAACCGTGAGATCATGACCTGAGCCAAAGCCGGATGCTTAAACGACTGAGCCACACAGGCACCCCTGGCTACTCCTTTTTTAAACCCTCCTAGCCTGTGTATGTTTGTTCTCCTCTAAGATTCATTCACCAAATCTTTATTAAGCTCCTAGTATGTGTCAGACTCAGGGTTTCACAGTCAAACATACTCCCAGGATGCTCCATGCTTTCCTCTTATATGTCAAGGATGCTGCATTCTGTTTGAAATGGCTTCCGCCTTTGTCTGACAATGAACAGCCCCCAGGTAGAGGTTCTATGTTTCTGTCTCCACATCCTGAGGATATTACACAGTGTGGGTATATAGTAGGTGCTCAGTAGATTCCAACCCATTGAGCAAATTAACTGTGACCTTTAGCTGGAGTTTGTTTGAGCAACTGACTTTAGGCTTGGCTGACTTAGTCCAAACTGATCTTTGCCAAATCCAGCTTCCTCCAGTGGAAATACTGTCAAAACCCAGAAATGACAATGGTGGGGATGAAGCCTAATGGCAAATATCCTGGTTTGGGTTCCCTTCAAATGCAAATCACAAATACAACAACACAAAGAACCCAACATCGGAAATTCTATACAAAGAGCATCAGAAAACGTCCAGAAACGGACAAGGAAATCTTGTGTTGGTGAGAGAGAAGATTAGCTGATGAACCCGTTCACTTCACTCTGGATTTAGGTGTATCACCGAATCATGAACTCAGGGCTATCTCTGCTGCCCTGGGGGTAGCCAACAAATAAGAGCCCAAACTGTGAAGGGTTTTTGTTTTGTTTTGCTTGATTATGAAGCCAGAGGAGCAAGAGAACTAGGGCTTAAATCAAAGTCAAAGTCACATGTTCTTGCCTGGGGGTAGATTCAAAAGATAGATATATCAAGATTGAGAAGCAAGATCTGCTGTTAACCGGTTGTATCTTTTTGTGCTCATCATTATCAGGTGCTAAGGAGCCACCCAGAGAGCTTGGCAGCTGTTTGTCAATGTGGTACAGAGGGGCGCCTGGGTGGCTCAGTCGGTTAAGCATCCAACTTCAGTTCACATCACGATCTCATGATTCCTGAGTTTGAGCCCCATGTCAGGCTCTGTGCTGATAGCTCAGAGCCTGGAGCCTGCTTCGGATTCTGTGTCTCCCTCTCTCTCTGTTCCTCCCCTCCTTGAACTCTGTCTCTCTTTCTCTGTCTCTCTGTCTCTCTGTCTCTCTCTCTACCTCTCAAAAAATAAATAAAACTAAGAAAAAAATGTTTAAAAATGTGGTACAGAGAGCACAACAGCCTAGAGAAACAACAAGCGATTTGTTTGTGATCTCGACCAGGCATGATTTTACCTCCTTCCCCCACAGGACATTTGGCGAGGACTGGAGTCATTTTTGGTTGTCACATTGGATGAGGGTGGGAGTCCGCTGGGGATGCCATGGATGCTGCTCAATGTCCTACATAATGTACTGACAGCCCCCGCTAGAAAGAGCCATTGGCTCGAACTATCAACAGTGCTTGGCGAGAAATCCTAGCCTGGAGCAATGGTTTCAGACTCCAGGGCATATCAGAATCACCCAGAAAGCTTGTGGGTGATACAATTGCTGATTTGGTGGCTCTGGTGTAGGGCCCAATAATTTGCATTCCCACCAGACTCCCAGGGGAAGTTGGTGCCACCCCCTGGGACCACACTTTAAGAACCGCTGGTTCATAGCCTCCATTCCTGTATGGGAGAAGCCAAGATAGGGTGCCTCTCACAGAGGACTGGTGGGAAAATCAAGGAAGGGAGGCTCCATGCAGGCCTTTCTGGGCAGCTTTCCGATCTCCCAACAAGAATCCTCCCCTTGGTTCAGTGAACTTCATTCCGGTTCAGTCCAAATACTTACTCTGAGTTGGAACTGAACAAAACAAAACAAAACAACAACAACAACAATGGCAACAGCATGCCTGCAAGAGAAAGAGCAACCTGAACAGGGAAGGAAAATCAGCCACAACTTGGGTCAAGATTTTGACACGTTCCGTAGAAGGACTTACAGAGCAGATAACAATACCTCCAGTTCTCTGGAGAGGCAGCCAGACCAACAAAAGTTCAATTAGTCAAATCTTGGCAAATAAAGATGACAAACAGTTCGGTGAGAACGAATTAAGGCCAGGCTTGGCTGTCACCCAGGGTCGATACTGCACCCCTGCCAGGCTTTGTGAAAGGGAGGCTTTGAAAGCCTCTGAAAAGGGTCTGTCTCTCAAACAATTCTGGCTTTTGTTTATGGCCACTCTGTTCTACTCTTTGCTCCTTCCTTTACTATGGTGGAGGGCATGTCCACAAGCAGTAGGCTTCTGCCCTCCCAAAGGTTTGCCAGTTCACTCTCTTTCTTCCCAAGATGATACAAGAAGTCCATTTCTCACTTCTGCTGTTGCCTTTGGAGGCTGCCCATGGATGGGATGGCAAGGGATAGGAGATTCAAAGAAAGGAGCTTTCCGGTGTAAAACCTGCATTTCCAAGAAAACAGAGAACAAAGGATGCTTGCACTGAGAGATGTTGTTTCCATTTGGAAATGTTTTCAAGGGTTGGGAAATGAGATCATTTGGTGAACCTGGTGAGCGCCTTAAAACCTTACAGGACTAGGTGCTCAGTCAGTTAAGTGTCTGACACTTGGTTTCAGCTCAGGTCATGATCTTGTGGTTTGTGAGTTCCAGCCCCCTTCAGGCTCTGAGCTGACAGCATTGAACCTGCTTGTTCCTCAAGGTTACCTGTGTCCCCTAAGATGTGGCTGATGCCATTATTACTTTATTATTCCCATGTAGGGGCCAAGGGCAGTCTGTCCGCAAATGTGCCACTTTGGCATATGGATTATTATTTTTAAAGTTTATTTATTTATTTTGAGAAAGAGTGTGCAAGGCAGAGAGAGAGGGAGAGAAAGAGAATTCCAAGCAGATGCCACACCATCAGCACAAAGCCCAATGAGGGACTCAAACTCACAGGCCATGAGACCATGACCTGAGCTGAAACCAAGAGTCAGACGCTTAACCACCAGAGCCAGGCACCCTGGCACATGGATTATTTTAAGTGAAAGTTATTTAAGAAACAGCCAGTGTAAGCACACTCAGAACCTCCTGTGTCCCCGAGCGAGGAGGAAACAAATCTCCCATGTGAAAACTAGTCTCTCTATACTAAGAAGACATCTTTATCACCAGAGACAGGGACTTGAAAGCCCAGAAAGCTCTAGGAACAAACCTTATTCCTTTTTTCTAATTTACTACCTTAGCCCAAATTTTGCTTAGAATTCCTTACTAATTAAAGCTCCCAAACATCTTTATCCTGTCAATTCCTCACAAATGTATTGTCTCTTTGTCTAAAATACATAAAAACTGCCTGTCTCAAGCATTTCGTTAGGTCTCCATTTTATTATTGGACCTCATAAAACTTTGGACTTTTCTCCTATTAAACTGTCTCCTGCAGATTTCATTTTTAGTCCACTTGGAAGACCTTGAGAGATAGAGGAAGAATTTTTTTCTTCCTTTCACCTATTTTAGAGATGAGTAAATAGAGGCAAAGGAAAAATAAGTCATAGAGCTAGAAAGTGACTGGTGTCTCTGAGATGAAGATGAAGATTTTACTTCCTCTGTAGGCAAATGTGATTGGATTCTAGCCAGTCTTAGAACTGTTGCTTGCTAGATGAATGGTCTAGAACGCATGGAGTTCTCTATAGCAATGGTGCACTCTCGAGCAGATAGCTCTGCTTCAGGCAACACTGTTGCTGGATACTGACTCTGACCACCAGTGGGTGAGGCCTGCCAGCAGGAATTTGGTTCTCTGCTGTACTCTGGAGGCTGGTGTCAACAGTTGGGAGCGAGGAGTAACATTGAGTTCTGCTGAGGAGATCACTAAATGCACAGGGAGGAGAATACAAAGGGCAAAGGGGTCTTCCAACAACAAAAACAACCAACAGACCTGGCTTACTTGTGAAATCTCCTCTCACTCGGTGATTTCACATTTGATGTTAGTGATCACCAAGGTCACTACTCCCCTGCCAGTGTTCCCAAAGGGACAATCGAGGCCCAGGAGATGCTACCCAAGGACACACAGTGAATGGTATATGTAACACTAAAACTTGGGACAACAGATTCTTAGTTCTGTACTCTTTCCATTATACCCTTTAGAATCCTATTATTGGCCGATTAGTGGCATGAATCATGTGGAATGTCTGGACCCAGTGGATTTGGTAATTTTCCCAGAATAACAGAATCTTGGCATCCAGAGGAATCTCACCTGGTTTCATCTCCTACCTTCTAGGAGGCTAGAGTGAAAGCTGCAATTACATCATAGGTGTGTTCTTGAGCCTACAATTAAGGGTATGAGCTCTGCATGATGCAGCATTGAATATCCATTTAGCAAACTCTTTTGAGTTCCCCTGTGCACCAGGTACTGCCATGAATTACAGAGTCCAGTAAGATGGGACTTTCTAGGCAACAGTCCTGCAAGAGCTTAAGATCAAAGAGACTAAGTCATCAGCTTCCAGAAAGCATCAAGGGAGACATATGAAAGAAATGTGGGGAAAGAGAGTTGAGAGAAAATTGTAAAGGGCCTCGAAAGTCAGGCCTTGTAGGCTTGATTTTACTCAGGACACAATGTGAGGGCCACTGGAGCTTCCTAAGGGGCTTATTGACATGATGGAATTCTGCTTTGGGAAAAGAAACTTGGCCTCATGGCCAGATTTGGGGGCTGACACCAGGTGACAGTCATGATAGTTAGGAGAATACTGTAGCCATCTAAACAAAAACTAATGTGGTGACCCAGAGATGTTACACCTAAGATGTATCATATAGAATTGAAAGCATCAGCCCTTAAAAAGGCTATGCATAAATGTTCATTATAGTTTTTCCACAGTAGCTGAAGTAGAAACAATCCAAATAAATATCCATGAATAGGAGAATGGATGAACAAATTATGGTTTATTCATGCAGTGAAATACTACTTGGCAATATTTAAAAAATGAGCTACTGGTTCATGATACAACATGGAGGACAGACATTATCCTGCGTGAAAGAAGCCAGACACAAATGAGTGTACACTGTATGATTCCATTTATATGAACTTCTAGAACTGCTAGACTAGTCTGAGATCAAAAATCAGAACAGTGAGTTCCTTGGGGGAAGGGAGAGATTGGTCAGGGACACAAAGAAACTGGGAGATAAAAATGTTCTAGATCATGACAGAAACATGGGTTACATAGGTATCTCCATTTTTCAAATTGCACAGCAAAGATTTGTGCTGTGTAAATTTTGCATAAGCTTTACCTTACTTAGACAATAGCTATAAAAATACAATAACAATAATTAAGCAGGTGGTGGAGGATGTCATATGACTGATAGTTTCAGAAACTGAGTGATAGGCACACGGAAGTTCATTATACTGTCCTGTTTACTTTGTATATGTTTGAAATTTTCCACAATAAAATGTTAAAAATAAATAATGAGCCTGGATCAGGGGAGTGGGAAGAGAAAAGCCAGAACAGTTGAAAGACACTGTTGGGTGAACTTGGACTCCCTGATCAGCTATTTGGACACAGAGAGCAGTTTTCAAAGGCAAATGTTGAAAGTGATGTAAGTTTTCAGGGACAGAGCCTTTAGCCAAGTGAGAAACAGGTTTCAGAAGGAGTGGTAGGTTCAGGGTGAGAATGTACAGATTCTGAAATGCTGGTAGGATGAGCAGATGTGGATAAAGGTAGAAAGATGTAAAGGGAGGAGAGTGGTGTCCTGCCTTGAGTGTCCTGTAGATCAGGAGATGCCTCAGTTGCTGCAACAAGCTGTCCCACAGGATTGTACATCACTAAACTAACCACAAGTAGCAGATGCATGACAAGTCCCTGTAATTACCTACATTAGATGCTTACAGTGTGCTGAGCCCTGTATCTCACTGAGGCTACAGCCTCAGTGAGAGACAGGTCAATAAATATAAATCCAACATCATGTTGAAAGGTAATGTTAAATATATGAAAAGCATGCTAGAGAGGCTCAGAGCAGGGTCTCTTGGCCCAGCATAGCTGAGAGATAGAGGACAGACTTAAACAACTGTTATCCTGAAGATCCCTGAGCTCAAATGGAAGCCAGGAGCAGCTGGTGTTTCTGGAGTTTGCACTTCCTGGATAATTATGAAATGCTATGTTGAGAGCCTTATATACCAGATAACAGATCACTTGGGCAAGAATTCATACAATCATAAAATTCATGAGGTGAAATGAACCTTGAATTAAATTCCAAGTATTTATTGGGTTCTTCTACATCAAAGACATAGTGCTAGGTCCTATGGTGGTATTCAAAAGTGAGAAAAAATACAGTGCCTGACTTTAAGAGTCTCCCAAGGGGAAAGAGAAATACTTACCTCCTGCACCTGCTTTTCTAAACCCCCCCCCCCTTCAATGTATTGAACTCTAGCCACAAGCTACTCAGAGTGGATAGAAGCCACTGCTCCGGAGTGTGAGACTACTGGAATACACTATAAAGTTCAACCTTGGACAAATGGGGCCATTGACTTACTCTTATAGGAAGCCAATCTTGTCATCAATAAGGCCTTTTACATAATCACTGATTTGTGATTAAACACAGTTTTAAAATGCAATTAGTTATGGGCCAGAGCTGCAGAAAGCCTTTGAATCATAATTGGCTGATTGTTTCCAGAAAATTAATCAAGAGAACAATAATATCCAGTTGGCTCCACAAACCTCACACCAACACACACCCTGGTTCCTGCAGCTGCCCAAGGTTAAAGAGACTTCTTGCTGAGTGGGCCTCTCCCCACTTCTCTAACTCTCTGTTTTTCAAAATATATATGGGGCTATGTCACTCTCTGGCTCAGAATCGCTCATAAGTTCTCCATTGTCCTTGGAACAACTTTTGGCATGGCTGTGAAGCTCTTCTGCTCCAGCCTCTGTCTCCTGTCCACCCTCATGGAACCCTGCTCATTGTATTCTTGACCCTGACCTTTCAGATCATGGAACCTCAATAGTATATCCCACTAGCAAATCTATATTCATTCATCTATTGTTTCGCTCATTCATTGATTCATCCTGTGAATATTTCACGTGACTTGATTAGATGTCAACCCCAGTGCTAAGCAGTGGGGATTTACGTGATAAATTGGGGAGTCAAGGGGCTATAATGCAGAGAGGAAGACATTAGGCAAATTATCACACATCTACATGATTATGTGTTGTGAACATAAAAAAGTTGGAGAAAGAACATTCCAGGCAAAGGAAACAGCAAGAGCAACAGTGCCAGGCGGGGGAAGAGCCCGGCAGAGTGGAGGGAGTGATACCAGCAGCCTGATGAAGGAGGAGAAGAAGGAACCACACTGAAGTGAGGGAAATAGCAAAGGGCCAAATCAGACAGTGCCTTGTAGGCTGAGGTAAGGCATTTACATTTTCTCCAGAAGGGGACATTTCAAGTAGTGAGGGACAGGGGAATGACACATCCATCTATAATGCTAATGGGTTGCTGGGGGCCACTGGGTGGAGAAAGAATCCAAAGCAAGCAAACCCGGGGTCTGGGGGTGGGAGTGGGGGCTGTTAGGAGGCTACCTACTGCCGACACCCAGACCAAGGGAGAGGTCAATCAGCCCAGCTTGCCTGTAATTCTGGAGGGCTCCCTGGTAGTGGACTTGTAGTCCTAAACCCTAGAAACTCCCAGGCAAACCTGGGGAGATTAGGCATCACGCCCAACAGGCAGCACATGATATCTCTATCTCAAATGACATTCATTGATAGACTGGACAAAAGGGCTAAAGCAAAAGAAAAACTCTCAGGTTTTGGCTTTTGCAGCCAGGTGGTAGAGCCTTCTATTAGACTGATTCCCATTTCTCTGTTTACCTCAGGTTCTCTGAGCAGAAAGCAAGCTGATCAAGAAGAACAGAGAGAAAGAAGCCACCGTTTCACTGGGTAGTAGTCCTAATTTCCAGGATTATTAAGCCAGAGCCATGGTCCATCAGGAGTTTACTTTGTATCTTGTTTCTCCAGGAGATCAGAGAAGTTTATAAACTTTATGATGATCTTCACAAAATCTCCACCAATTAAGAGAGAGGTGACAGGACAAAGCAAAGGAGATCAAATGATCAGTGTTACTGCTGGTCAAGCCAATGTCTGTCTCATTGTGCTGGAATAATGGAAAGCAGATGAGAATGAGCCTATTTTTTTTAAATAGTTTATTGTCAAATTGGTTTCCATACAACACCCAGTGCTCTTCCCCACAAGTGCCCTCCTCCATCACCACCACCTCTTTTCCCCCTCCCCCTTCCCTTTCAACCCTCAATTCATTTTCAGCATTCAGTAGTCTCTTAAGTTTTGCGTCCCTCTCTCTCCCCAACTCTCTTTCCCTCTTCCCCTCCCTCTGGTTCTCCATTAGGTCTCTCCTGTTTTCCTGTTAGACCTATGAGTGCAAACATATGGTATCTGTCCTTCTCTGCCTGGCTTACTTCGCTCAGCATGACACCCTCAAGGTCCATCCACTTTCCTACAAATGGCCAGATTTCATTCTTTCTCATTGCCATGTAGTACTCCATTGTATGTATATATACCACATCTTCTTGATCCATTCATCAGGTAATGGACATTTAGGCTCTTTCCATGTTTTGTCTATTGTTGAAAGTGCTGCTATGAACGTTGGGGTACATGTGCCCCTAAGTATCAGCACTTCTGTGTCCCTTGGGTAAATCCCTAGCAGGGCTATTACTGGGTCATAGGGGAGTTCTATGGATTGTTTGTTGAGGAACCTCCACACTGTTTTCCAGAGCAGCTGCACCAGTTTACATTCCCACCAACAGTGCTGGAGGGTGCCTGTCTCTCCACACCCTTGCCAGCATGTATAGTCTCTTGATTTGGAGAATGAGCCTTTTGCAGAGAGCTGGTTCCTCCCTGAACAGAGGGCTTCGTGGTGCACTGAGCACAGACTTTGGGCTTCGGTCCTACCTCAGTCACTTGCCAGCTACACGATCATGGCCAAGTTCCCTAAGCTCTTGCGCCTCTAGTTCCTTGACTGTGAGAGGGGCTGCAATACCTACCGCAAGGTTATAATGAAAATTTGAGACAAGTATGCATTTGTCACTGCATAACAGGCTTTCAGTGATGGTAGCTGCCTTTGCCTTACTCTTCATCTGCACCAGGAGGATCTCTGTTATACTTGCCTTACAGGGTTTCTATAGGCATTAAATGAGATTATCCATGCTCAGGGCTTAATGTGGGTCCTGGCACACAGATGGAGCTAGGTAATTATTGACTACTTGCTAATATGAATAGCAGCAAAAGCTGCTACCAACTCTCCCCACTCTCCTATTCACTTCCACTCGTGACAATAGGATACGTGTGGGGATCAAGGGCACCCTCACCTTGCATAGAAATTAGGTTGTGAAGGTAGCATGTAAGGTGAACATCACAGGCATGCAAAATTCCCCTTGAAAATACCTTTCAGTCCCCACCAAGTACTGTGTACATGGTTTTATACACAAATTAGTATCAATGTATAAATGTCTCATGCATTCAGCAATTTATAGTACCGATAGAAGTTACAAATTCAAAATTTGCTTTTACAGTGTTGCACAGGATTTTAATATTTTTGCTGAGCAGATGTAGTTGAATTCCTATGGGTTAAATCACATGTGAAATGATTCTCCTATGATTACCAAGGGTGAGGGTTTCTTTGCAAAGCTGGTGCTTTTCTAACAAAGCTTAAGGGACAATAGGTGTAATAAAGCTAAAGAGACAATAGATATAGTATTTCCTAATGACACTGTAGTCACAATTAAAAATGGAAATAAGCAAATCATTCAACTAACTAAATACAAAAAACCCCAGTGAGATCCATCAGCATTTATTAAGCAACATGTATTGGTTTATAATAAATCAGCATGTAGCATATGCCAGACACTGGGCTAAATGCTTTTACTATATTTGCCAGAAGCAGCATAGCCCTATGGTTAATTGTCTTGTTTTAATTGATTGGATTCCAATCCTGACTCCACTATTTACTTGCCGTGTGACCTTGAGCATATTCCAACTGAACCTCAATTTTCTCATCTGCAGTATGGGAATAACAACACTATTTGACTTATTGGGTTAATATAATGGATTAGTAATAAATACAAAGTGCCTTGAATAATGTCTAGTCTATAGGCACCAAATATTATCTGTCTTTTTCATTACTTCATCTGTACACAAAAACCATAAGGGAGAAACTATCTCTTTCACTATTTTACCGACAGGGGTGTTAGGACAGAAGGTGTATATAATAACATTCAGTTAGGATCCTTACAGCAACCTCATGTTGTTGGTGCTGGATCAATCCCACTTTTTTTTTAATAGTTTATTATCAAATTGGTTTCCATATAACATCCAGTGCTTCTCCCCACCAGTGCACCCCACCATAAAGTTGCAGGGTACAAAGTCAATGTACAGAAATCAGTTGTATTCTTATACACCAAAAATGAAGCAACAGAAAGGGAAAGCAAGAATCAATCCCACTTTTCAAATGAAGACACCAAAGCTTGGAGGGATTACCGATGAAGTGGGAAGAATTAATTTGGAGAAAGGCCCACCTGAATTTCTAAACAAGCCATAACCAGTGCTTATACTATAAATAGCCCTTTTCAGGTTATCTCCATTCTGGGTCAGAAGAGATCACCAGATTCTAAATCTGTTCTGTATCTCCTTACCTCTATTTTTCTTTGCCTAACTGTACATGGTATGGTGAAGTCAGTGGTATATTCATTCCCTCAGCAAGTTCATTGAAGCCTGTGGTGTTAGCTGCTGGGGAGGGTGCATTTGAAGCTCTGCTCCCTGTCTCTGGCTGCACCAGCACATTAGGAGACTGAGAGAGATGCAATTTCCCACATAACATTTATCTACACACATCTCTCGAACTGCCTGCTGGGAGATGGTCCACAGTCATCGGTAATCATGACTCAGCCTCCAAAAACGTTGACCAAATGAGCTCTTCCTAACAGCTAATTGACCCAAATGGCTCTGATTAGCTCTCCAACCAGGAGAAGACTGTCCAACCACGGATAGGACATTTTCAACCAGGGAAAAAGGCAGAGAAGCAATGGCACGTTAGAACTTGTGGTAGAAGCGTAATCATTTGATTTTTCTCTACTTATGCAGAATGATTTTTTGATATCCTCAGGTTTAACTGGCTCACCTGACTTGTTCTGATTTATGTCTATGCCTCAAGGTTATTGACTAACAAACCGGTCAAGGCAGCAGTACAAAGTTCTGGTCAACCCAGAGGTATCAGGAAAATAGTTGATATTTTACATAAGTGATATTAGTATTTTCCCCAAATCTGTATGTTGTGATTATTAGGACACCAAATCAGAAGCTTGGAGAGTCCAGCTGAAATCTCGTTTTACCTTAAAAATTTATGAGACTCAAAGTAGGCCATTCACCACCAGCAGGTTTAAGTTTGATCTTTTCTCATTAGAGTCAGTTTGCTGTTGGGTCCCTTTCAAGACTAATACTCTCTGTGATTCTCGAATTTGATTTCTAAGAATGTCCTGGTGCCCCAGTCACCCCCCCATCCATGGGACTTTACTTTGTATGTCAATGACAGAAGTCATCCTCCATGCTCAAGTAGATAGGAAGAAAGATAAGGAAAGCTAGGAAAATCTACATGTGAGCTCCTGCCTGGTTGGTAAGGAAGGAGTTGTTTGTGTTCATTGGGTTAAATAATGGCTGTCTTTATGTTCCTCACCATAAAATGTTTGAAGAATACCTTTGAGTCCAAACAAGAAAAAAGGGGAAGGCATTTTTTAACTTTAGCATCTCAGCGTACCATTTGGTTCCAAAGAAGGTGTGCACTTTCATATAACCAAGAGGTGTGAAATTGGCCAGGCAGCTGTGGTTATTTCTATCAGGTTCTTCTTCCTTACCGTCTTCACTCCTGCAAACCTAATCAGCAACCACAAGGGCATGCCAAAGGTGTTGAGTAGGTATTTTGGTACCTAGGATTCCTAAAACTGCAGCAAGTCTCTACCATGAGTGTTTAGGTTTTCAGAGCCAAACCAACAGGAAAGAACTGTTTCTGCTTCCACTCCACCTAAAGAATAAAAGAACAATGCCCAAATATGGTTTGCATGTGACCACAGTAATGCCAAAGAGAAGAGGCATGATTGAAAGGGGAAGGCAATAAACTTGAAGACACCACGTCTACCTTTAGAATGCATGTGCTCATGTGTCTGTGCGCACACTTCCCCTCCCTCCCTGCCTCCCTCACGGTCTCTCTCTCTTTCTCTGGCTCTCTCTCTGTCTCTCTCTCTCTCTCTCTCTCTGTCTCTCTCTCTCTCTCCTGCCTCCATCTCTTTCCCCAGTTTGATCAATATCAGTATTAATCTCACAGGATAAGACTCAACACATTGAAAACCATTAGCATTTCCCCGCAGATGAGGCCCCAAAGCATAGTAGATAATTCAATTTGTTGCCATTGGGTTCTGAAAAGGGACAATCTCTCAATTTCTGCCAAAGAAAACAAGAGATCTCTCCTCCTCAACTCTCTTTATCTCATGCCAAATAAAACAGTCACTCCTTTTCCGAAACTTTAAACTCTAGTTTCAAGCCTGTTTGCGATGAACATAGCAGTTTGTAAATTTGAATTTCAAGTAGGTTATTCATGAGTCAGTAAAAGCAAAATGATGGACCAAGTGTTCTGCTTCTAAATGACATTGATGACCTTGGTCCATGGAGGGTCTTATGATCTAAACTATAAGAGTATAGAAATTAATGAAATTCAGGTTATAAACATTAATCTTCGACTGCATTTCTCGTCACATAAATATAGGTTTTTTTTTAAAGATTAAAACAGTGACTATTGCCTTCAAATAAATGTCAAAAGGAAAACCATTTAAAATTATACCCGTGATGTCAATGTTTTTCATGAGAAATATTAACTTGGGGATAGGCAGCAGCATTCTGTGGCTGAAATACCACAATATTCAAAACCTTGGTATCAGGCCAGCTCTGCAAAAAGCAGTCATATAACCTCAGTTAAAGTAGAATTTCTTTGGGCTTTCTTTACCCTTCATTAATTTGTAAATAAAAGATTTAGGCTGGAGAGTTTCCAAATTTACTTTAAAAATCTAAGTTTTGATCTCTCTTTTAATTATAATGACGCCTTCCTCACTGCCCTTTACTCTCTCAGTCATTGTCACTGAAACTCATCCTGACCCCATCCCAGACATTGATGAAAATTCTTTTTTGCTAACTCAACCTTTGGTGTATACTATCAACAGGATAAACTTTGGGACTTCAGGTCAGGTTAATTATCAAAAGCCCTTGCTAACGACATTCTCTCAAGATCAGAGAGCTTCTAAGGGGTCCTGGGGTGTAATCATGCCTGTATCTATCTATCTGCTCTCCTTCCGGAGCTGGTAGTGAGACTATACAGGAACTTCAGGCCTCTCCTGGCTCCCCCCCCCCCCCCCCCCCCAATCTACAAGGCTACAAGGGAGAGAGACTGTCAGTCATACAGAGATACAGAGAAAGCAGTAGACACATAAGTGATATTAATCTGTCCTGCAAAACTTGGCGACAAGTTTTCCAATCGTAAGTGGGAACTTTTTACTCCTTTTAAATAAAGAACTATTGTTAGCTTTCCAACATGTCTTCAACTGGGAGCTGTTGGCCTGGTAATAAGTGAAACAAATATACTGAGTGTCTCTTTGAATATATATTTAACCTACAAGCTTAAAAAAAAACCTACACATAAAAGAATATTTCTCAGAAGCTGCTCTCAGAAGGAAATTGCCATCTGGGACAATATATTTTAATATAACTTTTTTCCTAATGTTGTGAGTAACTCATGCTCATTATAGAAAAAATTGTAAATACAGAAAATTATGAAGAAGGAAAATTAAAATTACATGTACCCAGAATTGTTGGGGTTTTTTTCCCGAGCAATTTGGTGCGAGTGCATGTACGTATGTGCGTTTGTTGTGTATGTTACATACTTATAGTGAAGGTCATGCTGGAGCTGTGGTTCTCAGTGCCTCAGCGATGACATGCCCGTCCATCTGGTTCAGAACATGACATCAAACAAGGCTTGTTGCTGCCACATTAAGGCTGAGAGTGTAGGGACCACTGTCCAGGGTTAGCCATCCCTGTGGATCTTCCTTGTGCCAGGTGTGTTGGTGATCTCACAGATTTCACTGCAACAGCGAAAGGCCACATGTCACAATTTCCCATGCTTCCAGAATGGGTGGAATGCTCCCTAGACCCCTTCAAAGACACATTCCTGAACAAGACTACCTTTATATTTGCCTCCCACAACTCTACTTTTGCAAGTGGTTTCAAATTTTTTCTGAAATAGGTTCTTGACAACTGTGCGGGTACAACTTGAAAAACTCTTGTTTGGTCACCAAGATTTCTCCAACCCCTCTACTCGATGTGTATTCAAAATGACATAGAACTATAACATAGGAACGAGCGAAGACGCCGTAGAGACACAAGCATTTGCAGGAGGGTTACAGCAGGACATCAGGGTTTGAATGCAGACTTTATGGTAAGTTACCGAGTCCCTTGCTCCATTCAACCCTTTGGAAACATCCTAAAGAGTTCTGCTCCCTTTCTTTTGTTTATGAAACTTTTGCATTTGGCTATTTCATTAATTTCAGAAACATTTATTGAGAACCTAATGTGCGTACAGTGTATGAAAAGCAGTTTGCATAGTCTAGAGCTGTGACATGTATACTATATAAGTTGGGCAGAATTGAATTCAAACCTCAGCTGTACTTCTTACTAATTCATTACCTTAGGCAAGAGAAGGTCTCTCTGTGCCGCAGTTGCTCCATCTATAAAACGGGAATAGTAGCAGAATATATCCTTCAGAGTTATTTGTTTTGTCATTAGTTTTTATTATTGTAACATGTGCTAGATACCATGAATGGTACAAAAAATGCAACCATCAATCTGAGGAGAGCAGATGCCCTATGAACCAAGACAAAATTGAATACCAAGTGAGCTGCTGTGTGCATTAAGGGCTAGAGTGATCCAAATAAGTTTCATGAAGAAGAAAGAACTTCAGTTGTATAATGAAAAAGAAAGTCCTGTGAGCACAAAGATTTGGTTGAGAAAAGTGTGCTTGGAGGACTAACTCTCCAATCAATGAGTTTAGATTTCCATTCATTCGTTCACTTATTCATCATGTATTTACTGAGTAATTACTATGGTTAGAGACATCGTTACCTTGGGGGTACAAATGTAAACCAGGCATGGTCCATGTCTTTTTACAATCTTGTGGGAATAAACAAAGACCAACCTAATGAGAAAAGCCAAGGCTAAGTATTCAGAGCTGGCTGTACAGCAAGGGAATCAGCCACATTTTGGCAGAACCTCGAAGGCAGACAGAGAAGTGGGAAAGTTTCATAGGGGAAAGAAGGGAGGGCTTCAGGTGTGCCCTCACTAGGGGTTGTTGGCATGGAGAGCTGTAGGCACATAATCTAGAAACGGTGCATCCTTTATGACTTGTTAGGGGGTCCCTATCTGGCTTTCTCTGATTAGTCCCAAGTTGGAAGTAGGGGCAAAAATTAGGGAAGCTGTCAGCAATTAATCAAGTCTTGGCCACT
Organism: Suricata suricatta; assembly: GCF_006229205.1. Lineage (NCBI taxonomy): Eukaryota > Metazoa > Chordata > Mammalia > Carnivora > Herpestidae > Suricata > Suricata suricatta. The sequence goes on along the minus strand of NC_043710.1, from coordinate 25,981,221 downwards.
TGGGGTCAATTTTCACAGAAATTATTCTTTAGCTTCCTGGATTGTCACTGAAGATAACAATCTGGCTTCCTGCAAGTCTGACTTACAGCAGGCTGGCTTCCTGGTTTGTTTATTGTAGATAAGGGGCTTGGTTTATTGGGCAGGTTGCTGCAGCTTGTGAGCCAAAGTTCTATTTTTATGTATGGTCTGGCTATTGTCCGTTTGTACACTCAGTGTCAGTGTAGCAGAAAAACACACTAAAAGATATTGTGGAGACAGCAAAACAAGAGATTAAAGCATTATAAGGTCAATTTGAGTGAAGTTAGGGGAAGCCTACTTAATATGAAGTAGTCAGGACAGGTGTCTCGGAGAAGGTGACAACTATGCAGAGATCTTAAAATGAGAAAGGGCAAGCCTTTTGAGGAGTAGACAGAAGAGCATTCCAGGCAAAAGGGCAGAGAAAATACTCTGCACAAGAAAGGGCATGGGATGTTCAAAGACACGAAAAAAGGTCACTGCAAGTGGACAAGAGTAAGTACGCGAGAGGACGTGAGATGCGGTTTGAGGAGTGGGCAAGATTCAGCTGGGACTGAACTGTGAACACCATAGCAAAGCAGAGATTCCGTGGGTGTAGGGAGCTTGAATGAGAGAAAATTAAGGAGACTGTTGCAATAGTTGGGTGAAGGATGGTGGTGCAGTGGTCTGGATTAAGGCAATGGGAAATAGAGATGAAGAGAAAAGGTCAGTGCCTGGAGATGTCCTGATACAACAAACAGAACTTGCTGATGGACTGAATATGGATGCAGTGAGGGGTGGGGATAAAGGGAGGAAACAGAATTCCAATGATCATGGCATTTACTGAACTGCGGATACCTGATAAAGAAGAAAATAAGTCTTTTGGGGGAAAATCTGATCGCAAAGTTGCGGGTCAGTTGAGTTGAAAAACAAATCAACAACAACAAAATGGAACTGTTTGACATTATGTGGTCCGATGACCTGGTCTGTTGGCTGCACGTGAAGTATCCCTTACCATCAACACAAGGCCCAGTCCTTTCCTGCTTATGGGCCAGTGGAGATGAAGGGAAGTGGCCAGGTCCAGGTGAGCTAGTGGTCAGTAAGAGTGAAAACTCTCTCAGCTGTTGACCTTGCTTTCTACTTCATGGACAAAACTAAAGCAATCAGAAGAAAACTTCCAGAATTCCCACCATAGCATCTGCCGACTGCTGGCATCCAGACCCATGTATCACGGCCTCTGTCCTGCTACCACTGGGGAATTGTCCATGCTCCAGTCTGAAGCCAGGTCCTCCACTGTGTTCTCCAGCCCATCTTTCCTGACCAACTCGGGGACATGGATCCGGTTAATTTTCTTTTCTTATTACGGGGTTACTCTCATCAACAAACAGATCCACCATCTTGCTTCCATCATCAACAAATCACTGCAAAATAAATTTGAAAGTCTTTTTTCATTTTGACTCTACATTTGCCACCAAATGTCCCATTTCAGTGCTCTTCTCAGCAAAACCCCAGAAGAGACCTGTCTCTTTTTGAGGTCTACGATTCCACTCACCATTCCCTTTATTTTCCCTGTGCTTGTGTATATTGAGATATAATTTACATAGTGTAAGTTGTTTCCTTTTTTTTTAAGTTTTATTTATTTATTTGAGAGAGACAGAGACAATGCCAGTGGAGAAAGGGTAGACAGAGAGGGAGAGAAAATCCCAAGCAGGCTCCGTGCTGCTACCGCAAAGTGCAATACAGAGCTCAAACCCACAAAATCATGAGACCATGACCTGAGCTGAAACCAAGAGTTGGATACTTCACCAACTGAGCCATCCAGGTGCCCCAACTGTTTCCTCTTTTAGGTGCACATTTTTATGAATTTTAACAAATGTATATTGTCATGTAGCCACCACCGAAATAAAAACATATAACATGCCCATTGCCTCAAAGAGTTTCTTTGTGGCCCTGTCCGGCAATCCCTTCTCTCTATCCCGCCATCTACTCCCCCACTAGTGACCACTGGTCTGATATTTGTTCCTGTATTTTTGACTTCTCCGGAATGTCATATAAATGGATTCCTGCAGTCTTACAACCTTTCGTTTGGGTATGGCATCCTTCTCTTAGTGCAACGCTTTTGAGATTCATTCATGTTTTTGCATGTATCATCTGCTTGTTCCTTAATATCGCTGCATAGAATTCAAGAGTGTGGATGTGCCACAATTTGTTTGTTCGTTAACCAGTTAACAGACAGTTAGATTTAGATTGTTCCTTGGTTTGGGCAATTATGAATAAAGCTTACACAAACATGTGCATTTTTGCAGGTCCTTGCAAACATTCTTTCTAGTCTGTGGCTTGCATTTTAATATGTTTAACACCAACCTTCCAATGGAGAAAAAAATTTAAATTTTGATGAAGACCAATTTATCAATTTTTTTAGTTGTGTGTGTGTGTGTGTGTGTGTGTGTGTGTGTGTGTGAAATCTAAGAAATCTTTGTGTAACTCAACATCACAAGGATCTCATGCTTTCTTTTAAAAATGTTATAGTTTTCAGTTGGACGTTTGTCTATGATGTACTCCAAATTAGTTTTTGTGTATGGAACAAGGTAAAGTAGAAGTTCAATGTTTCTGCATATGGCTGTCCAAGAGTTCCTGAAGTGTATTTTGAGAAGGCTGTTCTTTCTGCATGGATTACCTTGGCAATTTGTCAAAAATCAATTTTACATGGATATATGAGTCTATTTCTGGACCCTCTATTCTGTTCTTTTTTCCATATACATATCATCAGCCTGGAACACATTGTTTAATTACTATAGCTTGATAGTAAGTCTTAAAATTCAATAATGTGAGTCTTCTAATTTTGTCCTTCTCTTTTAAATTGTTTCTGCAATTTATGACCTTTACTACTTCATATGCAACTTAGAATCAGATTGTCTTTTTTGTATAAAAGTAGCCTGCTGAGATTCTGTTGGGATTACATTGATTCAAACAGATCAAATTAGAAAGAATTGATACTGTAATAATAATGAAACTTGCAATTCACAAACATGGTAAGGGTGTGCATTTATTTAAGATCTTATTTAATTTCTTTCAGAAATGTTTCATAATTTGCAGCATACAAATCTTGCATATTTTTGTTTGATAGAGCTCCAAGTATTTCATGTTTGTTGATGTTACTGTAAATAGGGTTGTGTTTCCATTTCAATTTTTAGTTGTTCTTTGCTGGTACTTAAAAATAAAATTGAGGGTTTAAAAATTTTTTTAAATGTTTATTAATTTTTGAGAGAGAGCACAGTGAGGGAGGGGCAGAGAGAGGGAAACTCAAAATCAGAATCAGATTCCAGGCTGTGAGCTGTCAGCACTGAGCCTGATGTGGGTCTCAAACTCATGGACTGCGAGATCATGACCTGAGCCAAAGTCGGATGCTTAACCTACTGAGCCACCCAGGTGCCCCTGAAATTGTGTTTTGTATATTTATCTTGTATCTAAGGACCTTATAAAACTCACTTGTCCATTTCACTGGCTTTTAGTTAGATTCCTTAGGACTCTCTACATCCACAATCATGTTGTCTGCAAAAAAAGATTGTTTTCTTTCTTTCCACTCAGTGGGTCTTTTATATTTTTTCTTATTGCCTTATTTCACTGTGTCAGACTTCCAGTAAAATATTAAGTAAAAAAAATGAGCATAAACATCCTTGCATCCGTTCTGTATCTGTTAAAAATCTTGAATTTTTTATGAAAAGTCTCCCCACCCCCTCCCCCCTCCCCCTGCCCGCCACCAACCAAAACTCTATGCTCAGATAATTTTCCTGGTGAAGCCTACCTAACATTTAAGGAAGAAATGAAACTAATGTTACACAAACCCTTAGTCATTGACCATTAACTATTAAGTGTGAGGCTATCTGTAGGTCCTTAGTAGTTGAAGAAGTTTCCTTTTGTGCTAAACCTTTAAAAAATAATTTTATTACATTATTTTTCTACATCTATTGAGATGATTGTATGGTTTCTTATTTTTAGTTTGTTAATTGATTACTCGATTAAAAAAAATTGGCTATTGAGCCAAACTTGCACACCTGAGATAAATCTGACTTGGTAATAATGTGTTATCTTTTTACATATTCTGGATTTGACTTGCTAAAATTTCATTGAGGATCTTTGTGTTGCTTTGATCTATAATTTTCTTGTAATTTTTTTCCTGGTTTTGGTTATCAGGGTAATACTGGCCTTCAGAAATGACTTCAGACGTTTCCTTCTTTTATTATCTGAAAATATTCATAAAAATTGGCTTAATTTCTTCCTTAAATGTTTAGGATATTTTTACCAATAAAACCATCTGAGCTTTGAGTTTCTTTGGGAAAAGTTTTAACAATGAACTCATTTTCTTTTTGATATATCCCTATGCAGATTGTGTGTTTCTTCTTAAGTAATCTATGGTAGTTTGTGTCTTTTGAGGAATTTGTCCATTTTATCCAACTTAGGGAAAATCAACAAACTCAAAAGTTGTTTCATTGAAAAGGTGAACAAAACTGACACACCTCTATCTACACTGATCAAGAAAAAATGAGAAAAGACTCAAATTATTAAAGTCAGGAATGAAGGAGCGATTCAGAATAGCCAGGATAGTCTTGAAAAAGAATGCACACTGCCCAGTTTCCAAACTTACTAGAAATTACAGTAATCAGGCCCATGTGGCACTGGCATAAGCATAGACACATAAACCAATGGAATAGAATTGAGTGTCTAGAAATAGAACTTCACGTTTATGGCCAATTGATTTTCAACAAGAGTGAAGACAAATCAGTTAAGAAAGAATAGTCCTTTCAACAAATAGTCCTGGAACAATTAGATATCCACTTGCCTAAAACTGAAGAATCAATAGTCCAAATGGATCCTTACCTTTTACTTTACACAAAAGTCAACTCAAAGTGGATCATAGACCTAAATATAAAAAGCCTAAACTATTTAGACCTCAAAAACTACAAAACTCTTAGGTATAAGAGTAAATCTTCGTGAACTTGGGTTAGATGATAGTTTCTTAGAAGTAACACCAAAAGTACAAGCAGCAGCAATGACAAAATAGATAAATTGGATTTCATCACAACTAAAACTTTTGTACTGCACAGGACACTGCCAGGAAACTAAAAAGACAACCCACAGAAAGAGAGAGATATTTATAAAACATACAGCTGACAAGGGACATGTATATGAATATATAAAGTACTCCTACAACTCAACAATAAAAAGACAAATAACCCAATTAAGAAATGGACTAAGGGTTTGAATAAACATTTCTCTAAAGAAGAGATGCAAATAGCCAAAGATGCTACATATCATTAGTCATTAGAAAAGTTCAGATACAAACTGCAATGAGATGCCTCACACATCCACCAGGATAGCTATAATCAAAAGGACTAATAGTAATCAATGTTGGTGGGAATGTAGAGATATTGGAGTCCACACACACTGTTGTTGGGAATGTAAAATGCTGCAACAGCTGTTGAAAATAGTTTGTCAGCTCCAATACGTTAAACATAGGGTTACCATGTGACTCTACCATATGATACTAGTAGGTACATACCCAGGAGAATTAAAAACATATGTCCTAACAAAAACTTGCACACAAATGTTCATATCAGCATTTTTTTCATAGCCCAAAGTGAAAACAATCCAAATGTCCATCAGCTGATGAACAAATGAATGAATAATGATGAATGATTCATGATTAACCATGAATGGATAAACAAAATATGGTATATCCATACACTGGAATTCAACAATAAAAAGGAATCAACTACTGATGTGTGCCACAACTTGGATGAACCTTGAAAACATCATGTAAAAGTGAAGGAGCCAGTCACAAAAGGACCACATTTGCTATGATTCTGTTTATATGAAATATCCAGAAAAGGCAAACTGTAAGGACATAGCATAGATTAGTGGTTGCCAGGGTCTGGAAGGGGAAGGGTTGCCAGGGTAGAAGTTGGACTGACTACTAATGGGCATGGGGTTTCTTTGATGGAAATATTCCAAAATTAGATAACAGTGATGGTTACACAGCTCTTTGAATATGCTAAAAACCACTACACTCTAGATGGGTAAATTATACTATAGTATGTGAATTGTATCTCAATAAAGTAGTTTAAAAAATATTTTTTCCTCCCTTTCTTCTTTCACAATCCATGTCCAGCATATAAGGAAATCCTGTTGGCTCAGGTACCTTTGAAATATAATCTGACACTGCTAGGGATCTACCCAAAGGATACAGAAGTGCTGATGCACAGGGGCACATGTACCCCAATGTTCATAGCAGCACTTTCTACAATAGCCAAATCATGGAAAGAGCCTAAATATCCATCAACTGATGAATGGATCAAGATATGTGGTATATATATACAATGGAGTACTAGATGGCAATGAGAAAGAATGAAATCTGGCCATTTGTAGCAAAATGGATGGACCTGGAGGGAGTCATGCTAAGTGAAATAAGTCAAGTGGAGAAGGACAGATACCATATGTTTTCACTCATAGGTCTTACAGGAGAAACCTAACAGGGGACCATGGGAAATAGAAGAGGGGGGGAAGGAAAGTTAGGGAGAACGAGGGCAGCAAATCATGAGAGACTCTTGAATACTGAAAACAAACTGAGGGCTGAAGAGGGAAGAGGAAAGGAGAAGGGGGGTGATGGTCATGGAGGGGGGCACTTCTGGGGAAGAGCACTTGGTGTTATATGGAAACCAAGTTGGCAATAAACTATTAAAAAAACAAAAATAAAAATAAAAAGAAGAAATGAAAAAAAAAAAAAGAAATATAATCTGAGTACACCTACCTCCTTCTTCTATCTCTCCTGCCTGGTCTACGCCACCTTGTCTTCCGGCACTTCTGTAGAAGCCCTTAAGATAAAGATAAAGCCTCTCTGCTTTATCCTGTTCCTCCTACAGTCGCCACATAATTGGCAGTGTAATCCTTTTAAAATCTAGGTCAGATCATGGCTCTCTGCTCAAAGCCATGCCATGATTAGCAAAATCCAGCAGGAGAAAAACTATAGGTCCAGCTGACCGAGTAGTATGGGAGGTGCCTGGCTGGTTCAGCTAGTAGAATATGCAACTCTTGATCTTGGGGTCGTGAGTTCAAGCCCCAAGTTAGGATTAAAGTTTACTTCAAAAATAATAATAACAAACTGACCCAGTGCTTCAACACATAAACTATAAGAGAAAGAAAGGGATGAGGAGGAGCCTCAGACTAAAAGTGACTTAAGAGACACATTAGAAAAAACTCTTATGACCAGGGATGAGCCGCAAACATAGAGAAACCCAGCAGAGTGATCAACAGAAAAACCAGGAGGGTGGTTACGTTCATGCAGAGGCAGAAAACACTGAACCCATGAAGGGCCTCTGAGGAAAATGGCCAATGTCCCTCTCGACCTTCAAGGAGGTTGAAAGAGTCACAATGATTCAAAAAGCCATACATTTGTTTTGTGTGGGATGCTGTGTCTTTTATTTTAAGGTAAAAAGTTTAAAAACACAAACTCCATCATGGTTCCCCATATCCATTGGCAAAAAGCCACAGTCTTAAAACAGTTCACAGGGCCCCGCAGGACCTGCCCAATGGCTGCCTGTTTAATCATTCCTCGATTCCACTTTGCTCGTCTTTGCCTGCCTATCCTCACAATGCTCCAACCTGCATCATTCCCTTGCCTTTTCTTGAACATTCCAGCCATGTTACCCCAGCTCTTCACTCTGATAAAACATCCCTCTGGCTCATCCCCTCAACAGCATCAAGTCTCTGCTCAGATCTCGTGTTCTCCATGAGGAGGATTTTGTCACCAATTTTATGCAGCCATCAGCCTCCCTAGCTTAACCCTTTACTTTTACTATTTTCAACAGCCCATATCACCTTCTAAAATAAGATAGCCTTCACTTATTTACTGTGCCCAGCTTTATGGTCCACCCCCTCCCCCAATGTGAGCTCCATGAGAGCTTTATTTACTGATGCATCTTATGCAATAAGGTAAGGCTGAGGTCAAGACCTGAGTCACTTGACTGGTAAAGGTACACTGAGCCACTTCTATATTGACACAGCTTATTACTTACATAGTGCAAAGAAGAATAAGCTGAAGGGGCCGGCTCCCCATGATCCTTGTTCCCATAGGCCAAAGAGGAGGGATGGGTATAAGGAGAGTTACAGGATACCCTATGGCTGAGAACCCAAATCTAGACTGCAGCTGAGCGGTTTTATATTTTGCAGCTCTATTCTGAGGAGGTCATGGCTGGAAGCCCTATGTGTCATTAGACCCCCGGAGGTGATAAGAAATGATCTCGAGATAGCCTCCCATGGGAGATAGAAAGGTGGGGGGAGATGGCCTCGGAGCAGCTATTCAAAAGCCTCATATGCTCTTGCGTTCTGGTAGAACATTCTGTCCTCAAGGCATCTGTCAAGACCTAGATAAGCTGCAATTGGAGCATGTACCTGCGTGGCCTATGTGGACACGTGGACATCAGGCAGAGTTGTGTCCCTGTGAGCAGGCACTCATTACATCCCCGTAATAAGTGGGTGAATCGCTGAAGCCCATCCAGCTGCATTGATATATGAGGAGAGAGAACAGGAGATGTGAACACATCTTCTGTTTTGTAAATTCTTCTTTTTTGAAAAAACAGCATGGTTCAGAGTGACGATCACATGCTCTGGAGTTAGACAGCCCTGGTTCTAAATGCAGCTTGGCCACAGAGCAGCTGGACAAGCCTGGGCAAACAGGCATTGTATAAGAAATTGCTATGATCTTTATTAACTCGTATTTTATATTTGAAAAGATTTTCCTTTTGAAAAGACTCCTTGATGCATTTGCCTTCTTTCCACCCCCACCCTCTACCCCAATGCTTGCAATGGTTCCCCATATCCCTCAGTGAAAATGCTTTGGTTTTGCATTGCACTGGAAATTTTGAGTGTCATTATATTTGATAAGTTGTAGAGATAATAGAACCACCTCATGAAAGATGGAGAAGAGAAAAGAAAACAACACTCCTATCCAACATCCTATCCCCCTCATATATATAATATTTCTTGAGGGTCTAGTATGTTGCTGTTACAAGACGAGAAAACAGTACTACAGAGAGAGGTAGGAGCTTGCCCACGACCACACCTTGTCAGAGCTGGAATTTGAACCTATGTGATCATTTTCCAGTACATGTTGTGCATTTAACCACTATCATAACAAACATTCTCGCATGGAGGCCATCTAAGTCTATTCGGGTTACTATAACAAAATACAACAGACTGGATGGCCTCTAAACAGCAGAGATTTATTATTGCCCACAGTTCTGAAGGTTGAAAGTACAAGATCAGGGTACCAGCTTAGTTGGGTTCCGGCGAACCCTCTTTTGGGTTGTGGACTGCCGACTTCTCATTGTATCCTCACGTGGAGAAAAGGGAGAGCTAGCTCTCTGGGGACTCTTCTATAAAAGCATGAATCCTGTTCATGAGGGCTCCCCCTCAGGACTAAGCACCACCCCCAAGTCCCCACCTCCTGATATCACATTAGGATTTCAACATACAAATTTGGAGCGAGGATACTGTTGGATTAGGTCATGGAGAGGATGTGACCACAGGTAGACCCATGAGCTGGATCAGAGCAGAGGACTCTTACCCACTTCCCTGTGCCTGGAATGTATGTTCCGCACAATATTCCCACACTAAGAGCTGTTTCAAGGCTACAGCCTTGATAGTGACATGTTATCGAGACTATTGGAACTCTGTGCAAAACTGAATCCCACTAAGACCTCTATATAAAATGGTAAGATTCCAGCAGGAAAGGATAGAGAGCTACTCATCTTGTAGCCACTCAAGCCAAGCCTTCTATATAAGATCCCTTGCAGATGAAACCTGCCACCGATCAACTTGGAGTGATCTGCCTCTTTCTTTGGTCTCTCTGTGCACTCTGTGTACAGGAGCCAGTTTCAAATTTCACCCAGGAAATCCCTAAGGTTGGAAACCAGTAGACATAAACATATGTGAGCAAAGGCAAAAATACTTTTCATGTAGAAATATAGTCATAAGTATGAGTTTTAATGTCCATCAAGTGGCTATACATTGGGTTCCCCCGTCATTCCCGTCATTTCCCCTACTTTGGGATACTTATGTTGTTTCATATTTTCACTGGTATAAATAAGGTGAGATAAATATCTTTGTACACAGTCTTCTCTGTGGTTAGGATTATTGCCCAGAAGTGCAGATACAAAGTCAAAGTTAAAAACATGCACTTGGCACTGGATCTTATCACCCAGAGGTTTTCCAAATGGGTCCACTCTGTCAGTAGCCAGCAGCTTCCAGACTCAGCTTGGATGTTCTGATTCCCTGGGGCCTGGGTGGATCCCAGGAAGCTGTATATTTACCAGCCCTCCTGGTGATTCCCAATTGTGGGAATGTTTGACCTCCAGCTTCTTCTTTTTCCAAGCAAACATTTTGGATTTTATAGGAATTAAGTCTTTTCCACTGCATTCAAAAACAAATCCATGATAGTACCACCAATTAAATAGAAGTAATTGCAAACACTAATTCATTCAACAAATTCATTAAATGCATGTGGGTGCCGATTTAGGTGCTGGACACACGGGTGTACAAGACAAAGTTTCCACTTCATGGGGCTTACATTAGCATATGATTTGGCAGATAGTATACAAGAAAACAAAGAGGGGAAGAATGTGGTTTCAGAGAGTGAAATGTGCCGTGAAAGTACCAAAATGGAATACTTGTGATAGAGACCAGTGTGGGGACGTGGGGATGGGGACTGTAGACAGATGGACAGAAGTGACACTCTGTGATAAATGATACGCAGACTTGCCAGAAAACACTCAGGCAGAAGAAACTGCAAGCTTGAAATGTCTGAGCAACAGCAGAAAAAGGCCAGCTTTTCGGAAGCGAGGAGGGGAAGGGAAGCAAGGAAGGGTCAGATGATGCAAGGCTTGTAGACTTGGGAAGGAGTGACCGCACTTGCAATCAGGATGCCCCTGGTGCCATTGAAGCAGGAGAATGACATGTCAAGATGCACACGGTCAGAGGATCACTCCAGGTCATGGTGGCAAGAGGGGGTGGACAGGGCAAATGACAGTTCAGAGATTATCCAGGAAGCTCCTGCAATTCCAGGAAGGGGGCACTGGTGGTTTGTCCTACAGTGATGGTACCAGGGCTGCAGAGAGGCCCCTAGACCCCAGCTGTATTTGGAGGCAGAGGGGTTGGGGGACTCCATAGGAGAGCTAGTATCTCATATGGTGTTAGCTGAGATCAGACATTAAAGAAATCTCCCGGATGAGCGATTGAAGCAGACGGTCTTGGGCTCTATTTCCAGCCCTCTTATTACATTGAATAAATCACGTTATCACTCCTGGCCTCACTTTCCAGGGTTGAAAAAGTACATAAGGATCATCGCTATTTCTAACATTTTCATATAATTTTTTTATGTAATGTTCTTTACAGAGTTCCTCCTTCACCAAGTATTTCTTGAATGCCTACTGTGTGCCAGCACTCTAGTAGGTGTCGACGAATCAGTCACAGACACCCAGTATCCTCTGTGGAGCCGACAGGCTGGGAGAGGAGGCTGATAATAAATGAAGAGTTGTACTAGGAACTACTTCATAGCTACTGTAAAAACTACTACTGGGGAGAGTCACAGGGGACATAGCTTGACTGGAGATCATGGAAAGGCTTCCCCGAATAAGGGCCACTTTGGCTGTGATGTTTGGTGCGGGCCCTGTCTATTGAAGGCAAATCAAAACCCTCCTAGGCTCTGTCTTGTGACCTTTGCCTTGCGAGCCCCGGTCATCTTTATGGTCAGCTAGTTCTGGTTCAGTAAAGCCAAACATTGTTCCCAGAGTCAAATGTCATCAGGAGGCATGCTCTATGGCCTGATATCAAGATACACCAGAGGAAAGGAGGCATCTGGCGACATACCGGGCACCTCGTTCTCTTTCTCTGCCCCCATCTAGGGTTGTGGGGGAGAAGGCCAGTGGCAGAGACTCCTGGGGCCGGATTTAGACTGTCCCTCTCCCTTTCTAGTTTTGAGGATTATGTCAGGAATGAGTCTCTTTGGTAAGAGGCGAAGAAAAGCATTTCAAATTGCTCTGGACATTTTGGAAAGTGATTACTCGGGTTTCTCCCTCCACTCCCCTATCCCCACCAACTGTCACAAGAAGACACAGAAGCCGGGTCTTTTACTCAGCAAGAGCTCTTGGGATCTGGAGCCTGATGTCCTGACTGCTTTAGCAGCAGGAGCCAGAAAGTGACCACACTGCTTTCTTCCTCTTTGGAGGATTCTGTACGAATTCTCCCTCTGGATGGGATCCCATCCCACTGGCTGGGCCCAGGGTGGTATCATCCTTAGCAGTACAGCAGAGGGAGAAGAAGCCCTTCTTTAGGGGCTGAAACTAGGACAACAAGGGCTCTGTCTCCGGGGCCTGGCCCAGGGAATCAAGGAAAGAGCACGGTCCGGGTGAGGGGTGCCCTGCTCTCCAATAGGTTCTCTAATCAGGGTGCTGAAGTCATTTTACAAAATCCATCATTATGAAATATTGTCCTAGTTCTGAATAAGAGCCCATAGCCCCACATCCTTCCCCCACCCTAGCAAGGCCATGTGGTGCAGTGGTCCAGTGAACAGATTCTGATGCTAGTGTGCGGAGTGCAAATTTTAAACCTATGACTCCAGGCAAATCATCCTGCAAGCTTGGCTTTCCCCTCTTTATATAGAACTGATAAAAGCACAAGTATCATGGGTTGTCTTTTTAAAATTGAGATATAATTGACAGATAACATTATATTAGTTTCAGGTATATCTGTCATTAACTTTTTTTAAATTCTTGATACAGAGAGAGCATAGTATGGGTGGGGCAAGGGAGGGAGAGAGAGAGAGAGAGAGAGAGAGAGAGAGAGAGAGAGAGTCTTAAGCAGGCTCCACACTCAACCCAGAGCCTGACACGTGGCTTGATTGCACAAGCTGGGATCATGACTGGAGCTGAAATTAAGAGTCATACACTCCACCGACTGAGCCACACAGGCACCCCAACCTATCATTAGCTTTTTATTTTTATTTTTTTAATGTAAATCCAAGTTAGTTAACATATAGTGTAATAATGATTTCAGAAATAGAATTTAGAATTTCATCACTTAAGTATAACAGCCAGTGCTCATCTCAACAAGTACCCTCCTTAATGTCCATCCCCCACCCAGCCCCTCTCCAGCAACCCTCAGTTTGTTTTCTGTATTTAAGAGTCTCTTATGGTTTGCCTCTCTCTCTGTTTTGATCTTATTTTTGCTTCCCTTTCCCTATGTTCATGTGTTTTGTTTCTTAAATTTCAAGTATGGGTGAAATCATACTTTGCACTCTAGTTCCATCCACTCTGTTGCAAATGGCAAGATTTCATTCTTTTTTGATCACTAAGTAATATTCCATTGTGTGTGTGTGTGTGTGTGTGTGTGTGTGTGTGTGTATGTGTGTATGTGTGTATGTATACCACATCTTCTTTAACCACTCATTGGGGTCTTTCCATAATTTGGATATTGCTGATAGTATCATTAGCTTTTAAATTTAAAAAAAATGAGCTGATGTAGGTCATGGGCATAGCCAGGCTCTTTCAGCTCAATCACTGATGTCATGTCCTCAGGAATCTATATTTCTGGCTGCTGCTGCCCACTGGGGCATGATCTAGTCACTAGCTACTAAGCACATAGAAAAAGCTGCATATGAGAAGCGGGAGATCTGTTGCCCATTTTCTCTGTGACCTTGGCCAACTCACTACATCTGAAGACCAAGGGCCTAAAAATGAAAGAATGAAAGAAAATGGACTCTGAGATCCCAATTAACACTTTATTATCTTTCAGGAGGGCTCGTATTGGTCACTGGAAGGAAGGTAAATGCTCCAAATGACTGGTGTCCTTTCAGAGCTTCCCTTTCCCTCCCTGCATCTTCTGATCAAGGCGCCCCCTATCCCGAGTTCTCCCGGTTGCTCCTGGTGGAGGGAGAGCACCTGCTCATGGCAGGGTCCCACCTGCTGAACAATGGTGTGTGAGCCACTCCGGAGGTCACCTGTCCCGGCTCTCTCTCTTTGCAGATGAGGAAACCACGGCCTGAAGACGGGAAGGGCTCCGCCCACCATCACACAGCTGTGGGTCCCAGAGCCAGGACCGGAACCTACTTTCTCAGACTCTGTCTGCCGCGCCCACTGCTCCTTCTCTTCCACCGAGTAAGTAGTTGAGCGCAAGGTAGGGGGGACGCTGGGACTCCTAATGTGAGGAGCCTCGCTTGGAACCTACTGACCTGAGCCAACGTAGTTGCTCCTTTGAGGCCTGAACACAAAAGTTGGAAGACGTGTCTTGCTTCCAATTCCAGCCCAAGCTGGCCGTGTGTTTTGAGTAAACTTCCTAAATGCTCTGTGCCTTTTCTCCACCTCAGCCCCAGCTACACTGAAAGCTTGACTCCCGCCCTAATCCCTCACCAATCATCATATGAAAAGGCCCCAAGGGGATAAAGCCTTGTTTTAACCTGGGAGCCACTCACAGGGATTGTTCAGCCCTGGACTTCTATTGAGGGAATCTGTTTGAAGCTTTCTGCCCAGTTCCAGAGTTTTGTGCTCAGCTTTGGAGTTTTCTCTTCCAGTGAGTGAACAAAGCCCATTTAGAAATCCACACCTACCCCACCAACCATTCCCTGGGGTCTAGGCCCAGCTCCTGGATTTGCAGGACCGAGAGAGGAAAGTGCCTGCTCTCAGCTTCAATGGGACCATTATGCTCAGCTAATTCCCTAGCAGAACACTGTGTCTTTGAGCTCCGGGCAGTAACTCGTCCTACCTGTTCAGAGTCAGTACCTCCTGTTTGCTGGAGGGATGGAGGGAGACCAGCACACATCCCATCACATCGTTGTAAATGCCACTTCAAGTTAATTATTACCCCACGTACAGTAGGCAAACTCTGCGCACACCAAGTGCCCTTCCCAGGGAGGCTGGCAGGCAGCGCATAAGGGGGTCATTGTGTGCGCTGGGCAAGGAGGGAGGGGAGCCCGCGGAAGCCAAGTGTGGTCTCGTAGCTCACACGCTCAGGAGGGGGGAGGCTGGGACACCACGCACTTATCTTCTCATTTTATAACACAATCTATTTACATTCACTATGGACTTTGGGGTGCTGTTACTGAAGGTGGAATTTGTGATATTGGACAAAATGCCCTGTCGGCCTAACCTGACATTACAGAGCATCAGCCAGATCCCACACAGATACTGTCCCCACACGGGCCAGAACCGGTTCTTTTGTCGCCAGAGCTATTCCCCTCCTGTTCAAGCCTCATGTGGGCCCGTCTTGCAGACTGACAGTTGGAGGGAGGTGTCTCCAAACATCTGAAAGACACAAGTTGATGGTTATCAAGCCCCAACGAGTCTGAGTCTCTTCCGTTTGCTGGAGACAAAGCAAGAATGTTCCCCTCCTGAGGTCTCAGTTTACAGGCTTGTCACATTGATAATTAGGCAAGGCTTGCCACCTGCACTCCTATTTACAGGTTCCTCCCAAGACAGTCCTGACATCGCCTTTAATCAGCCCAGCTGTGACTCCACCTGTTTCCACTGCCACCTCCAGACAGAGGGGATTGCTCTAGGGAGAGAAGGCTGTGGCCTTGGCCAACCTTGTGTGACAGCGAAAGCAGTTGGATAATTTGGCAAAACCAAGAAGATCTTCCTCTCTGAGGGGAAAAAAATCCCCCAATGTCTGAAATTCCATCTTCAGTGCACATTTTGTGCCAAACATTACCCTCTGTTGCAATTCTCATTTTAAGTCCAAATAACTCTGGTAGGGGCAGGAATGTCAATTTTCATCATCAAAATACACTTATCAGACTGAGAAGGTATCATGAAAATCTTGGGTGTTGGAGGTGGGGGTGCTGCCCCCAAAATGGGGGAAGGGAGTCCGAGAAGTGGGAGCAGGGTGCCACCGAGGGGTGATGACACCAAAAGGCACAATGAGAGTTTTCCTGAGGGGTCAGAGGTACACATTCTCTTCTCACTTAAAACACAAATTAAGAAAAAAAACAAAAAACCATAGACTTTCATACATATGAATTCATAATGACTGTAGTGGACACTATTGTTCGCTTATCCAGCAAAAACAACATTCCCCTTTCTTTTGGGGACCATTCCTTCCATCTTTCAAGTTCACACAGCTCAGGTGAAGCTGACATCACCCCCATGCTGTAAGCGTCACTCAGGCCCGGGCCACCATATCACTGCAACCCCACAGTCCCACCGCCTTCAGTCACTGTTACGTTGCCGGGCAGGTGTGTGACCTGAGCTGGGCCAACAAAGCTCCAGTGCAGGGCTTTTACTGAACCTGTTGGAGAAAGGGAGCCATGTGTCTGCTGCCGGTGCTGAGTGGATGGAATGGAAGCCTAGACCAGCGAGTGGTCTTCTTACAATGGCCCATGAATCACCTGCCTGGGAGTGAAAGCAATTTGGAGGCGCACAGACCTAAGACTCTCAGAGAGCCTACTGCTTATGCTAGCTCGGACTCCACCTGCAGCTCACAGTCACACGACCCCAAACCCTCTCATTGCATGAGCCAAAAGTTGTCTGCTTCTCTCCAAAACCAGTTGGAGTTTCTGAGGCGACAGAGAAAGTTCTAAGTATAATACAAACTTCATCATATCGTGCCCAGGGCTGCTAGTCCCCCGCTGCTGGCAACATTCTTCTCTGATTCTTCCACATTCTAGTGAACTTGGCTCACACCTGGGCCTCAGAGTACCCATCGGTTAATTGTCGGCAATAGTGGACAGAGAGAAAGGAGGGAAAGAAAATCACTAATGTGGAAGGATTTTGCTTTGCTTGGAAGAAACACACTGTGGAAATCCCAAGTCTGACGTTGACAAAGTTGGACTTCACATTTTGTCCCTGAGTGGACCCTGGAGCTCTGCTACTCAAAGCGAGGTCCCTGGACCAGCAGTGCCCATCCCTCGGACCTTGAGAGGGTGAAGAGCCTCAGTCGTATCCCAGACCTATGTATCAGAACGTGCATTTTCACAAAGCCCTCAGGAGACTGGTGACCACGTGAAAGGCTAGGAAGCACCTGCTGGAAAGACTCCAGAAGGTTTAGGGCCCCAGAGATGCTGTGCCCAGTCTATACGCTGCGGTCCCGCCCCGAGTCTTGGCTCCCTTGCCCTCAGAAAGTTTGAAAAATACTCATCACTTCAGTCCCCACGTTTCACAAAAGGGGGTAAACTAAGGCTGAGGAACGAAATGACTTGGCCAGGGTCAGACGCAGCTGCTCCATCAGGATGAAAAGCAAGTGTTCTGAAAACTTTTATGACCATGGCTTAGGCAAAGATGTCTCCGCTATGACACCAAAAGCATGATCCATCAAGAAAAAAATTGGACTAGCTCAAAATTAAAAATGTCTACCCTTCAAAAGATACTGTTAAGAATATAAAACGACAAGCCATAGTCTGTTAGACAATATTTGCAAAACACATTATTTAATAAAGGAGCTTTACCCTTTCAAACTCAGTGATAAGAAAACAACCTGATTAAAAGTGGCAAAAATAGGGGTGCCTGGGGTTCAGTCGGTTAAGTGTCCGACTTCAGCGCAGGTCATGATGTCATGGTTCGTGAGTTTGAGCCCCATGTTGGGCTCTGTGCTGACAGCTCGGAGCCTGGAGCCTGCTTCAGATTCTGTGTCTCCCTCTCACTCTCTGCCCCTCCCCAGTTTGCACCCTGTCTCTCTCTCAAAAATAAATAAACATTAACAAATTTTTAAACAAAATTTTAAACATACATTGATCATCTGATCAAGAAATTCCACCCCTAGGCATTCATCCAAGAGAAATGAAAACTCAACATTCACATGCAAAAATAGAAGTGCATATAAAAGTGTGTACATGAACATTTATGTACACTTTAGTTGCAATAACCAAAACGTGGAAATAGCCCAAATCAACTGGTGAGTGGATAAATAAACTGTGGTACATCTACAAAATGAAATATTCCTCAGCAATAAAAAGGAGTGGGAAAAAATAGGAATGTGGGTGAGTCTCAACAGCATCGTGCCGAATGAAGAAATCTAGACCCAAAAGGCTCTGTACTACATGACTCCCCTTCCAGGACATTCTGGAAAAAGCAAACTTGCAGGCACAGAAATCAGATCAGTGATTGCCAGGGGCTGAGGTGGAAGGAGAGGTGATTGTAAAGTGGCTGTGTAAGTCACTGGGGCCGCTGTAACTGGGTGCCATCAACTGTGTGGCTTAAACGACAGAAATTTGCTGTCTCGCGGGTCTGGAGGCTGAAGTCTGCCATCAAGGTGCTGTCAGAGCTCCTCCTTCTGTGGGCTGGGCGGGAAAGACCTGCTCCAGGCCTCTCTCTTTGGCTTGTGGATGGCTGTCTTCGTGTTTACATGGCATTCTCTGGGGGGCGGGGACGGGTCTCCAAATTTCTCCTTTTTGTAAGAACACCAGTCATATTGGATGAGGACCCATTTTAATGACACCTTTTGAACTTGATTACCTCTGTAAAGACCCTTTTTCCAAATAAGGTCGCAGTCTGACGTGCTGGGGGTTAGGAGAGCACCATATAAATTTTTCAGGGACACAATTCAATCCATGACAGGGGCCCAAGGGAACATCCGGGGAGCTGTGGAATTGTTACGTGTTTTAACTGTGGAGGTGGCCCCCTGGATGCATGCATTAGTCAAAGTTCATAAAACTGCACCCTAAAGAGGGTACATTTTACTGCATGTAACATAACTTCACTTTTAAACTAGAAAGAATAAAACAGATCTCCCCTATTTATCTTCAAGAGATTATTGTCCTTCCCAATCTACCTGACTTGTCCTGACTATATGGTGTGTTCCAGGCATCTGGAGGGCAAAGGATTATTTTTGTAGAACCCCGGCTAGGTTACTGTTTTACAGAAAAGGTTATTTTTTCTGCTGTGTGCATTTATCTATATGCATCATTCCAGCAAAGCGTTAAGATTCCATCACATTGAACGGCCCGTTTAGCGAGTTGCCTTTTCTGGAGTCAGGAAGTCACAACGAGTGAGGGCTGGCTGGGACAATCTGGTTTGGGACCTGCCAAGGTTAGCTGGAGCCGGGCACCGCTGCCAGCGGGTAGCAGCCACACACTTCGCCCACAAACCTCTGGAGTCTGGGGCCCCACCCGAGGCCACTCAGAGGACACCTGCCGGGGAGGGAGTCAGGGGGCGGACAGCCTGCCAGCTACACTCAGAGTCACAGGAAGGGACTGCGCAGGTGGCCTCCTCGTCACAGGAGGGGCATGGGTGAGCGGGCTTGCACCACACCATTCATGGGGGGGCAGGATGTGTAGGTTAGAGACACGCAGACCTGGCTTCATGGAGGAGGGCACATGTTCAAAGGGGTGACAGCTAACAAACCTTGGGGCCCTTCCCACTCACATCCCCTGGGGGCTTCTCCCGTCCCTGAGTATTATCTGTCTTATTCTGCCACCATCAGACTTAGAGCCTGCGTGTGTGCCTGTGTGTGTGTGTGTGTGTGTGTGTGTGTGTGTGTGCGTGTGTATAAAACCTAAGTCATGGGGTACAGGGATGCCTGGAGAAGAGAAGCCATATTTCTGGAAGGATCCAGGGTGTGGTACAACCGATGCTGATTCCCCAGCCCCCAGCATTCAGAAAAAGGGGTTCTTTTTGTAGACAGCTCCTTCTGAACACCCCAATTTGTTGGTCCACGCAGGGGAGATGTGACTGAGCCTGGGAACTGAGGCCAGGTCAGGGAGCCAGCTGGAAAGGAAGGAGCTCAGGGCCAGCCTCCTCAGGGGGCTCCACCAGCACGCCCCCCAGACGTGGCTGAGTGGGGTCAGGGAACACGGGGCTCCGTGACAGAGTGGGGCAAGGCCACCGCGGGCACGCTGCCGGGCTGACGGGCCAGGCCACGCTGTGTTTGACAACATGGCTTGTTCTTTCCGGTTGCCTGTCAGAAATGAGCTCACTGTTTTGGTAACCTTCTCAGCCTTCACATTTGTGCAGAGACCCTGTCTAGCTTCTTTCAGTCTGGCCCTGCTCTTTTGTCTCTTCATGTTTTTATTTCAGGTCCTTTATTGTTTTAATCTCTTAAACTTTATATCCCCCTACTGTTATTTCCTAAACTGATACTAAAAGCCCTTCCATTTCCACGGGCTAGTTTTCCTGTCTGTAACATGGGGGTAGAAGAAGGGTGTTTCTTTCAGTTCGTTCTGTGTCCAGAGAGCAGGAGATCAGAACTCAGAGGGGCTGAGTTTTCAAGTCCCGCCCCCACACACATTTAGAGACTACAAGGAACTATGTGCCACACTTCCTTCCTCAGTCTTCATGATAACACTTTGGGGTACAATCATTACCTCACCCCTTTTACACGTGAGGGAGAACTTTACAGACTCCCCCCCCCCTTATCACATAGCCTGTCCAAGGTGGCAGGCAGGCAGGATTTGAACACCAGGTTCATACTCTTTTTCCCCCCTCAGCTTTATTGAGGTATAATTGACATATAACATTGTGTAAGTCTAAGGTACACAATGTGATGGCTTGATATATATTGTGAAATGATCATTACAATAAGGTTAGTGAGCATCCATCACCCACATAGTTACATTTGTGTGTGTGTGTGTGTGTGTGTGTGTGTGTGTGTGGTGAAAACTTAAAAAAACCTACTCAGTAGCTTTAAAATGTCCAGTGCAGTATTGTTAACTATAGTCTTCACTCCTTACATTGGGAAGATATCCTCACGCCCCATATTCATCGCAGGATTATTCACAATAGCTGAGACGTGGGAATGTCCTAAGTGTCCATTGGTGAGTGGGAATGGGTGAAGGAAATGTGGTATATAATGGAGTAGTGGAATATAATGGAGTATTACTCAACTATATTAAAGAAGGAAAGCCTGTCATTTGGGACAACATGATTGCAACTTGAGGGCATTGTGCTAAATGAAGTAAGTCAGACAGAGAAAGACAATATTATACTATATGATCTCACAGGTGAAATCTAAAAAAACTGAACACGTAGAAACAGAACAGATCAATGGTTGCCAGATGTGGGAGTGGGGGTAGGGGGATGTGGTCAAAGGTACAAACTTCCAGGGTTCATACTCTTAGCCACTCCACTTCACTATTTCAAGGCTAGTTATCCATCTTTTTTGCTGTGTGATCACTGATGCATTGTTTGTACTCTGAGCTTAACCTCCCTCGTGTGGCAAGTGGAGACATTGATGTGATTCCTGTCAGAAAAGTGAGCCATTATGTGTGAAAGCCTTTTAGTGGGTCAAGCACCTACCATGTCCACCTTCCACAAGAGCTCTCTGCGTTTACCTGTTCCCTCCTCTTGTCTCCAGATTGGCGGCCATCTGGGTGATGATTATGCTACTTTTTGCTAAACATTGTATATAACAAGAGCAAACGTTTGGGGTGCTAATTACACAGGCTTTGCTTTCTCTGCCTTTTATTTAACCTCACAATAAACCTGGGAGGCAGGTGCCATAATTCTCTTCATTCCACAGATGAAGCTTAGGCACAGAGGGGCTGAGTAACTTGCTTAAGGTCACACAGCAAGTTAGTGGTAAAGCCGGCATTACAAATGAGGTCTGTCTGACCCAACTATACTGTAGCGCCAAGGCAGGCATGAGGGTGAGGGCAGGAGGGAGATTGTGTGGCTGAAATTGAAGGCATTTTATAAAGTCTGCCCACAAGCAAGGACAAGAATTTAAGTTAGGGAAACATTCTCACTCATTTTAATTTTTAATAATTGATCCTGTCACTTTCTTCTGTTCATCCATGCTGTTGGTCAATCAGTAAATGGACTTCCCTAAATATCCAGATACAAGACATGTGACTCTTATGTGAAATTCCGGGTGTGCACATCCAGATAGGTAAAAATAGACAAAAGAAAACAAGGTAGGTGATTTCTCATAGCCTTTGGTCTATTTCTGAGTAAAAAACAAGATTGAAAGTACTGCTGCTACTGTATTTAGAAGTCAGCTGTTCACTTTTAAATCCCTGCTTAGCACTTTGCATTACCCTGGGCAAAAAGAAGGTCCTTAATAAGTTGTTCTGGGTGGCTGAGGTTTTTCTAGCCTTTCTTTTCCACTCACCACCGAGGATCTGAGTACCTACATTCTGGGAAGGGAGAAGGTCGGGCCAGGGGAATGGACTAAGATGAGCAGTGTGGTGGGCTCTGCTGGGCTTCCGGACCCATGATGGCAGGGAGCACAGAGTGCGGGGAGGAGGTCACAGAGCTGAGCAGAAAGAGCAAAGGCCTATTTCAGGCAGCCCCTCCACAAGACGTAAAATGGGTAAGTCTAGCATCAGTGCCTGGCCAGCTTGCCCTTGGAGATACCTTTCTACCTCTCTACCTCCTCTTCACCTTCTGACCTCCCAACGCTCCTTCCCTGACTGTCCCCATGAGGCCTTCTCCCTACCAACTAATTTCTGCTAAGATGTTTATCTGTGAATTGGCTTCATTGGACTAGCTACCTGACCATTTTTTAATTTTAATGGAAGACTTTTGGAGATCCAGGAAAATTAATCAACGAATGACAATCTCACAGAAGGGAAGGATGAATTGTCACCTAAGCCAGAGGTTACAGACTCACGAGTCTGGGGCAGGCAGCTGAATGCTGATGCACGAAGTAGGCGCATGACTTCTGGGGCAGCGTGGAGAGACAGAGCCAGGCCCTATCTAAAGACATCCAAATTTTGAACACTTCGAAGTATTGAAAGCTTTGAAAACACTCTTCAAGTAAAAAGCAGAAACACAAACAAAACAAAATAAGCAAATATGAACAGCTACACCTGAAATGCACTGTGGTATCCTGGCTTGGATCCCGGAACAGAAGACGGACATTTGTGGCAAAACCAGTGAAATGCAAATAAAGTCTGTAGTTTAGCTTGTAGTAATGTATAATGTTAACTTTGTAGTTTTGGCAAATGTACAATGATTGCCTAAGATGTTAATATTAGAGGGAGTTGGGCCAAGGGTACATGGGAATTCTCTTTCCTATCTTTGCAAACTTTTTTGTAAATTAAAATTATTTCAACCTGATGTTTGTCTTTTAAAAAACAGCCATATGATGGGCGAGATCTATGGTTATAATAGCTATCGCTTATTCAGATAGAAGGCTTACTGTGTCTAAGAGCTTTATATATACTAATCCATTAGATCCTTGTGACAATTTTATCAGAATGTTTCTTGTGACGATAAAATTGCTGTCCTCCTGGGGTGCCTGTGTGGCTCAGTTGGTTAAGCATCTGACTCTTGATTTTGGTTCAGGTCATGATCTCACAGTTCATGAGATCGAGCCCCAAGTCGGGGGCTTTGTGCATGGAGCCTGCTTGGAATTCTCTCTCTTTCTTTCTTCCTTTGTCACTTCCCTGCTTTTTCGTGCTCTCTCAAAATAAAGAAATAAACATTGAAGAAATGTTGTCCTCCTATATCGATGAGGAAACTAAGGCACAGGCAGGTTAAGTATCTTGCCCAAGGTCACACAGCCACATTGTGATAGAGCCAGGCTTCTAATCTAATGCACAGTACTTTTTCCTAGCCAGCCTGCATGTGGGATGTAAAACACATCTGTCGAGATTAGAGGCTCACTAGTGTCAAGTTATAACTAGAGAGCAGGGCAGGGCTGCATGGAGGTGAGCAAGACATCTCCTCCTGTGCAGAATCGAAGGGTCTCTACTACCTCGTGCCCATTAGGATGGCTACTACTTAAAAAAGAAAAAAGAATGGGGTGCCTGGGTGTCTCAGTCAGTGAAGCGTCCAACTCTTGATTTCAGCTCAGGGCACGATCTCGTGATTTGTGGGATGGAGCCCCGGCATCAGGCTCTGTGCTGAAGGCTCAGAGCCTGCTTGGGATTCTCTTTCTCCCTTGGTCTCTGTCCTCCCCCCACCTACCGACCTCAAAATAAATAAATAAACTTAAAAAAAAACAAAGAAAAAGATGAAAATATCAGTGTTGGCAAGGATGAGGAGAAATTGGAATCCTTGCGTACTGTTGATGGGCATGTAAGATGCCGCCGCTGCTGTGGAAGACAGTGCGGCAGTTCCTCAAGAAGTTAAAAATAGAACTCCCACATAATCCTGCAATTCCTCTTCTGGGTATATACAGAAAAGAATAGAAAGAGGGATCTCAAACAGATATTTGTGCAGCCATGTTTATAGCAGCACTAGTCTCAAAAGCTAAAAGGTAGAGAGAAGTGAGCCCACTACCCATGGATGGATAAATGGATAAACAAAGGTGCTGTGTGCGCACAATGGAGGATTAGACAGCCTGAAAAAAGAAAGAAGTTCTCAGAAGTGCTACAACACAGATGAACTGACGACATCACGTCAAGTGAAATAAGCCAGTTTCAAACAGAAACACCACAGGATTCCACTGACAATAGGTATCTAGAGTCGTCAAATTTATAAAGACGGAAAGTAGAATGGCGGCTGCCAGGGGCTGGGGCAGGAGGATGGGGACTTAGTGTTTAATGAGCATATAGTGTTTCAGCCCGGGGAGATGAAGACTATCCTGGAGTCTGCGGCGGGAGGAAAAATCGGCAGAACAGTTCTGGGAGGACAACCCCTCCTTGGGAGCTCACAGGAATCATAGGGGTCAATGGGGCATGGAGTATACGTTGAAAACTCTCCTAGATGATTCTGATAGTCACCATTCTCTGCCCCATCCTACCCAAGCCTCCAAAAGAAGGAAAAGAAAATTTTTAGCATGTGTTGGAGAAAATTGAGACCCAAAGTGGTTAACTTTGACTTGGCCAGAAGTCACAGCTCGTTAACAAATGAATTCCAGGTGGAATGGTGGTTGCTCAACGGCCAGAGCAGAGTGCATTTGGGAGCTGGGTGCCGCGGTGTCCTACTCCAGGGCAGTTCAGCCCCAGAGGCCCTGTGACTCAGCTTTGAGGTGTTCTTTAGGACACTAAGCCTGCACATCTGGGGCCAGATCTTTTGGACATTTTATCCACCTTCCAGCCCCAGGCTGATTTTAAAATGTGTTCCCAACCTCTCAGCACCCGGTTGCCCTTTGCCAACTCAGTTGGGAAGTTACAGATGGCAAGGCAGCGGCGGACAAGTTCCTACAGCAACACCTGGGGTTTGGGTACCGCCATTAGCAATGCAAATGCAGGGGAGTGTCAGCTGATTTATTAAATGGAGCCCTTGGCATGTCCTAGCGCCCCACTTGGATTCATCTGTCATCCCCTCATCAGCCCTGGGAGCTGGGTGGATGGGCTACATGTGCTAACCCAACTCCATTAATATTGTCTCAGGGCTCCAGATTTATGGTGGCTTCTTAATTTTTGGATCCTAATGATTAGAGTCATGAGATCCTGTCACTAATCCTGTGGGCTCCCATGCCCTCTCTGCATGTTTTCTTTCCCAGGGAGCAGACAATTCATTTCCTTCTTTCTCAGTCTGCTGGGTCTGTCCCTGTGTCCCTCTCAGAGTGCCTGGACCCCCTTCCAGCTGCACTGCCATCCCACCCCAGGGCCTTTGCAGATGCGGCTCATTCTTTCCGACATACCTTTCCCCTTCCTGCCCTCTGCCCTTTTCCATTCCCTGAGCACCTGGTCTCTTCGCATTGTTCAGGGGATCTCAGCTGGAGGTGATTTGGCCCCGCAGGAGACATCTGGCAATGTATGGAGACACTTGGATTGTCACAGCTGGGCCGTTGTGGTGGTATAATTGGCATCTAGCAGGTAGAGATTAGGGCTGCTGCTAAAGATTGTACAGTGCACAGGACAGCCTCTGAGACAAACAATAAACTGGCCCAAATATCAATACTACCAAGGTTGACAAACACTGCCCCAGCTCACCAGACCCAGCAGCTGTAGCCCAAGCCTCGCCTCCTCCCCTGGGGAAGCCCTCTCTGAAGGAACTTTCCTGCCACCCTCACCCCCCAACCGCTACACCGGATGCATACCAGACTATGCCATTTTCAGCACGAGCCCCTTCTTTTCTTTAGAGTACTGACCTTAGTTTGTCATATGTTTCTGTGCTCCTGTTTGTTTATGCTTATGCTCACGCTCTAAGCTGCACAAGGTCAGGGACATTGTCTGTTCTCACTCACCTTAGTATCCCCCAGGCGGAGCAAGTTGATTGAGCATAGTAAGTTCTGTTGGATCTACCGATGAACCAATGGATACATCCTACCTCTGTACTTCCCATAGAGGGTTCACCAGGGTCAAGGCAGCCCCTGGGACCTGCTGGACTGAAATAGTTCAGGGAGGGCGCAGCCAGTGTGTACCACGGGAAACTGGGATGGACATGAGGGGAGGTTCTGTCCCCTCCCTCTATTCCTCCCTCCTTCCCCCTGTATCTTTCCTCCATCCTCCTCACCCTTCCCTTTTCCCATTTTCACTCCTCTCTTTCCTCTCTTTTCCCCTCTCCCCATTCCTCTCCCTCTTTCATTCCCTCTTATCCTTCCCTTTTTCCATCCCAACAAACAAATACTTATTGAGCACTTACTGAATACCAGAAATGATTAGGTATCAAGTATACAACAATGAACAAGACAGACACAGAACTTGACTTCATTGACTGTCAGTCTTTAGAAAAGACAGTCATGAAACAAGTTACCACCAGTGTGATAAATGTCACAAAGGGAAAGGAAATGGGGTTCTGAGCACCCAGGCCCGGGAGATCTTAAGCAGGACAGAGAACAAACAAAACTGATTTGCTTTGGACTTCTGATATGATTAAGTGTTTGTTAATACAGTGGTGAAGAGTCTGGGTTTGGAGCCTGGCTATCTGGGTTCAGATACCTGTTCTACTGCTCACCATTTAAACTTGAGCAAGCTAGTTAATTTGCCCCATTCTTATTTCTTCACCTATAAACCAAAAATAACCTAACAGTTACTTCATGGGATTATTGTGAGGATTAAATGAACTAACTCATGGAAAGTGCTAGGGACTGTGTCTGAAACACAGTAAGCACTTAACAGATGTTACTCAATATCACTAACCTGTATGGCTTTTTCTCCAGGGAAATAGGGGACTTTGGTTTTTGAAACTATTGTGGAAGCCTTTGTATCAGTTAAGATTAGACTTGAATGTGAGTGACAGAAGACCCTAAGTAAGAGGTAGAAGTTTATTTCCCTTTGGTGCTATGTGTTGCCAACTAGCGTGGTAACTCCACAATCTTCAAAGACCAATAATTCTTTTAGGTTATTGCCCTGTTATTTTCAACATGAATATCTGACCTTATGGCCCCAGTGTGGCTGCTCTAGCCCTAGCCATCACCGGTTGGAAGGAGGATGGCATACCCTCTACCTTATAGAACGTGTCATGGAAATTGCATGCTTACTTCTTCATCCATCCTTTAGGCCAGAACTTACTGTCATGGTCAGACTTAGCTGCAAGGGAGGCTGGGAAATGTAACCTTTATTCTGAGTAGCTTCATGTTCATCCGATATGTGGAGGGAAGTCTATTACTTAAGGAGAAGGGCAGAAGGAAATATCCTCTCTAAGAAGACAATTAGCAGTCTTTACCAAATGTCCTGGGCAGGGCAGAAAGGCATAGCCCATTACCCAAAGTATTTCTCTGGTAACTAATGGTGAAAACAAAAGGCATTTAGAACTATTCTTTCCTTTGGTCTGAGCTGACCACTGTGATCCCTCAGAATCCACCTTTGGATTGAAATCTGGAATGGATTCTGACTGAGCCACCACTTGAAGGCCTTCTCTCCTGGTCCCTCAGGGAATCACTGACTTCTGGGGAGCCTATTAGCCATGTAGCTCCCATGGGCCCTGGACCTCCTAAACCCTCCTACTTTCCCTCATTCTACCTTTTCCCTTCCTTGGCTTTTAATTTTGTTGTTCAGCCACTCTTTTCCACTTGGTTCTCAGTGTTATGGTCATTTTCCCTGGTCAGAGGTAGAAAAGCCTTAGGATAACCATGCTCCAGAAAGGGGGAGGTGAGGTAAACTGGGCCCCAGGGGCCAGTCTCTGTCAGAAATTTTCAGACTTGGATGTGCCAGCCGCATGGAAGCTGCCTCCCTTAGCCACTCCTGTTGTCCTACAAGGCCGTCTCAGTGTCTTCCCCACCTTGAGGTACTTTTGACAAATCCCCCTTTCACTAGTCTGTCCTGGTGTCTGCCTGCCAGAGAAGGATGTGGTGGTGGGTTCTCAGCTAAGTTCCAGGACAGGATCTCCACTGCCCCCTTCAGGTACCATTAAGGATGCAACTCAGGACTGAACATACAGTACTACAGAGACCCAAATTACTTATGGAGCCCCCTGGGCCAGTAGAATTTGTTTCTTACCAAGGCCCAGACAACTGCCTATCCCTGACAACTTTTGTGTGACCTTTTACAATAATTTATTACTAAAAGGAACGAGTAGTACTGAGTATTCACTATGTGCCAGGAACTGTGTCAAGAACTTAAATTAGTTCACTAAATCCTTTTAACAGCTCTTTGAGATGGGGGATTTGAACTCCATTTATAAATGAAGACACTAAAGGTCAGAGAGGTTGGGTTATCCCAGAAGGCTACAGATCTTGAAAGCGGTGGGGCCAGGATTAGAATTCTCGTGTGATTCCCAGACTTACTCTTTATGCTGTAAGAATCGCCTGTCACTTAAATGTATATGATTAGTCAAAGGTGTGGGGTGAGGGAAGTGGAGAATCAACAGAATTAATGGAACAAATATTTATGGAGCCTCTAAGGGCCAGGCACTGGGGACATAAAGATGAGTAAGACACAGTCCTTTCAAGAAACAACAGGTTAGCGAGGGAGGTAGTAACAGATGCAAATTATTTTGAGTTGGTTCATTAGGAGTAAATATTATGGGTACACAGCATAGGATATTATAGGCACTCAACAGCACAATCCATATATGGCTGGGTATTTTTGGGAGGTGGGGTAGAAAGAATCATAGGAGGCTGCCTGAAGTAGACAGTCTCTGAGCTTGGTCTTAAAGGGTGAATTTGATGTAAATGGTAAGAGTGGAAAAGGCTTTCTAGACAGAGGGCACAGCCTATGCAAAGGCCAGGAGACAGGGCCAAAGTAACAGTCCAAGTAGATGGTCTATAGATACTGGCTCCAATGTAACATTCTAATGTACACTCAGCAAACATTTTTCACCAAATTAATGCATTCTCCTCCTATAGTGGCTGGGAAAAAAAAAAACCTTTCTAGTCACGCAGATTATTTGTTGATCACATTCTTCCTGTCTTTTTCACCTGCTCTGGTCTGGTTCCCACTTCTACGTCCTCTCTCCCTCCCTAGTTCTTTATGGAGAATGTCCCTTCCTGTCTCAAAAGGAGACACATTTGTCATGTTCCTTGACCTCCCATCTTGCTTGAGTTAGTTGAAAGCCAAAACGGGTGTTGTTTGAGGTTCTGCTGAGATGTTGGTGAATGACAGCCACTGTCTTGAATGAGTGAGGTCTTCGCAGCGGCCTCACTGCTTAAGGAGGACTGAGCCCATCTGCTTCCTCCCTCCTTCCCAAACACGGTTTCCAGGTGCCTCCGGGCAGCTCAGCCTGTTAAGAGAAGCTTTCCTCCTGTTGGGCCCGATTTCAGTTGTCAGGACACACACCTGGGAGTGAGGGTGGCTGTGTGGAGCTTTGCTTCCTCCATCTCCACTTTGCTGTGGCTTCTCCATGCCTCTGTGGGGGGTCCCAGCCTCCCCAGCTCCCCTTTTCCACTTACTCCAGGCTCCTTCTTCCCTCCTCCTGTCTCCCCCAAGTGCGCACACATGTTGAAACCTATATTCAGAAAACCGCATATCAGAGGTTTCGGTCAGAGGCAAAGGTCTAATATCAGGATTTCAGGAGATCTTTCCCTCGGCACTGCCTGGAGTCAGAGCCCCTTCTGGCACCCCTCACGTCACAGCAGCCTGCTAGGAAGATGGTTCTGTATAGAACTGGGAATATGGCTCTGTACTCACACAAACCAGAGTTCGTATTTGGGCTCTGCTATTTCCTGGCTGGATGTTTTTGAGCAGGTGACTAGTACTCTCTGAGCTTCTGTATTCTTGCCCGGAAGGCAGAGATGATCAAAGGACCACCTCAGGAGTTCTTGGAGGTTGAACTGAGACCATGCATGTAGAGCGCTTGACATGGAAACTCTTATGATGGTGCCTCTTGGCAGCTTGCGGGCTGCTCTTGCTCCCAATTGGTTCATTTGGCAAAGATTGAATGTCTCCTGTGCGTCATATGCAGTGCTTGACCCTGAGCATCCAGGAGTGAATTAAACAAGTGGTCCATCTTTGTGACCATGCGATCGCTATGTGTGAAGACATGCAGAACATCTTTGCTCTGTGGCTAAACTGTTTATAAGGAGCCAGACCCCTACTCTGTGCATAAAAACATCAGGAAAAAAAAACCCTAGCCATTAGCCACTCTACCATCTATGATCTGGCTTCCTCCTGAGGATTTCTAAAGCATTTTCTTTAAGTTAATGTCTGTGCAAAGCATCCCAAATAAAGTCAATTGCAAAGAACCACTAGTTCCTGCCTTCTTGGTTA
Organism: Suricata suricatta; assembly: GCF_006229205.1. Classification (NCBI taxonomy): domain Eukaryota; kingdom Metazoa; phylum Chordata; class Mammalia; order Carnivora; family Herpestidae; genus Suricata; species Suricata suricatta. The sequence continues at coordinate 25,950,767 of NC_043710.1, read as the reverse complement.
TCTCAAAGAGTCATCTGAGGCACGCACTTCTTAGAGTTTGGGAAAATGCAGGATTCTCATTTTAGGCAGAAGAATCTCTGATCCAAATAAATGTGTGTTCATGTGACATGACTATCAAAAACATATTTTTCAATTGTTTTTACATTTTGTAATTATAAATTCATATATGCTCATTGTAGAGAGATTGAAAAATACAGAAAACAATAAAGAAAATGTGTAAATGATTTATGCTAATAGTTAATGGTTTAGCGTAACATTCTCAGAGTCTCAGGGAGTCCCTGAGACCCTTCCAGGGGGTCCACAGAGTCTGAATTATTTTATTTATTTATTTTTTTACATTTATTTATTTTCGAGAGACAGAGAGATACAAAGCATGATCGGGGAGGAACAGAGAGAAAGAGACACAGAATCTGAAGCAGGCTCCAGGCTCTCAGCGAGAGATCTGCACAGAGCCTGATGCGGTGCTCGAACCCACCTTACCATGAGATCATGACCTGAGTTGAAGTTGGACACTCAATAGACTGAACCACCCAGGTGCCCCTATTTATTTATTTTACGTGTCATTTAATTTTTTGTAATGTTTATTTATTTATGGGGGGAAGGTGCAGAGGGAGATGGAAGATCCAAAGCAGGTTCCTCACTGACAGCAGAGAGCCTCACTCAGGGCTTGAACTCACCACCATGAGATCATGAGCTGAGCCAAAGTCGAACGCTTAACCAACTGAGCCCCCCAAGTGCCCTGAATTCTTTTAACTATAATTCCAAACCATTATTGGTTTGGCTCACTCTTATTCTCTCATGAGTGTACCGTGGAATTTTTCAGAAAGTACATGACATGTGATGACATCGTCACTCTAACAGCTCATGTGCTCGTGCACACCTGTGTCTACATTTTCTAATTTTAACTTTGAATATAATAACCACACACAGATATAACTCACATGAACACAAGTTGTGTGTGATCCTCAATCATTTCCAAGAGCATAAAGAAGTTCTGAGAGCAAACGGTTTATGGTTTAATGGTTTACTCTCTCCAGTCTTTGGCCTATGGAAATGGCTAATCATGAAAAATAGGCACCGCATTGCAGGTTTACTTTGTATCTTGCTTTTCCAATTAACTAATATATTATGTATACATGTTTATATAAGATATTAATATACTTTATGTTATATCTCCTAAACAATAATAATAGCTTCTGTGAACCAGGTCCTATTCTAAGTATCTGCACATAGCAACCCTTTAAGATAGGAACTATTATAATTTCCATGTTAAGAAAATTAATTAATATTAATGAACTCACCTAGGGTTATAAAGTTAGTGAGAGACAGACTTGGAAGACACACCTAAAGCACAGTATTTCATCATCTGAATGTTCCAGCATTTAGGTATTCATTCTGTAATCTTTTAATGTTTAAGATTTCAGTGTTTTGCTAACATAAAATAATACTGTGTGAATATGCTTGAGCACATAGCTTTGTTGGGGGTCACTGATTAATTCCTTTTAATCAGTTCCTGGAAGTGAAGTTCTTGTGTCAGGCGAGGTATCCATTTTTTCACCATTTTGACATGTCTAGTCTATACTTGAAGACCGTTTTTCTCATTTCATCGTCACTGATATTCTGCAAACATGGTAGACAAAGGAAAGATAGCCCTTTGCTTTAGTAGGTATTTCTTCCATGTGAAGGGAAACTGAACACTTAAAATCTTTTTTGGCCATTTAAGTTTATTCTAGTGGAAACTGTTCACTTTTTAGGACCTATTTTTATCTACTGAGATTGACCTGATTTTTATTCACGTTTTCCTGAACTTATGCCTCAAAGTCAACATTGCCAACATTAAAATGATCACTTAGACACTTAATCTAATAATAATATCCCTTGATAAAAAATATCTAGAACTCTCTGATGGGACCTGCATGTAAAGCAGTTATAAGGCACAGTGGAAGGAGGAAATTCCTTGTCTAAAGCATTATTATTTTTTTTAAATGTTTTTGTTTTGTCTTTTTAAGCCACAACACTATATTGCTTACTAAGTTTATTTATCAAATTGGAGCCAAACAACTTTTTGGCCATCTGGTAATATCGAGTGTTCTCTCAAAGGACTACTAGTTATTATGGAAGCTATCTCTAGTAGACACCGTTGGTCCTAATTCCCTTTCATCGGGCTGGTGCGCCCATCTCCCAGGTGCTGTGAGTAAAGGCTAATATCCCACAGCTGCCCCTGCTTCAGAGCATTCTCTGTTGAACAAGGGTAGCCAATCCTGTAGGCTAGGTACCCCCTCATACTCCCCAAAGGCAGCCAGCAGCCAGTGACTGACAAGAGATACCAAAGGCTGAGTGACATCCTTGCCTCAATGGAGACCCAATGATGTGGTTTAATTTGTGCTCCAGAGCTTCCTGTGGTACCAGACTGACACTAGTCTTTAGCTGCAACCACACCCATTTAAGGCTTTTTCTCTTGCCCTGCGCTGCTTCCCTCTTTTGTCCTGAGAACATTTTCCCCCCAATATATTACTTTCGTGGGAATCCCCATCATAGGCTCTGCTTTCAGAGAGGTCTACATAAGACAGCTGGTATCAATAGTGGTCGCAGGAAATAGACTCTAAAGATGGGGCCCTACAAGTGACTCATTCACTGACTGGATGATGGCAGAGACCCTCCCTGGCGGCAGGTGGATGTACTCATGGTCTCTGGCATGCTCTAGCATTCAGTGGCTAAGAATTCCACTTGCAGTGAACAGGGGGCTGCATTCGTCAGTGCAAAGAGCAAATCCAAGATTGTAGAATTGGAGGACTGGTGTTAAATGCCATTGATTCACTGAAGAGAAGAAGTGGAAGGATTAAATGTAAGTCAGAGATTTAATGCCGAGAGCCTCAAGCGCCTGGGTGGCTCAGCCAATTAGGCGTCTGACTCTAGATTTCAGCTCAGGTCATGATCTCACAGTTTGTGAGATCAAGCCCCTGCTCAGGCTCTGTGCTGACTGTGTGGAGTCTGCTTGGGATTCTCTCTCCTCTCCCTCTCTGCCTCTCCCGTGCTTACTCATATGAATGTGCTCTCTCTCAAAATAAATAAACCCTTAAATAAAGAAATAAACAAAACTGAGAGCCTCTTTGGTGGCTCTTAGAGATTTATCTTCTGCAGTCAGAGGGCAGGCAGAGCTGAAGAGGAAACACAGAACCTAACTGCAAGGATAGCAGAACTCCAAAGCAGGCTGAATTCAGAGTTAAGACAAATATCCCAAGTCAAGGACAGGACTCGGATAGAAAAAGGGTAGGATCCTAAGACTCGGAATATAGATATCTGGGGATATGCACTTGACAGCCTCGAACCCCCTCGGCATGCATAAATGGCCCTGCTCCCCCTTGTCAGATGATAGATTCCCTCTTTCTTTTTTTTTTTTTTTTGTTGAAGGTATTACTGAGACTCAGGTGAGGCTAACTGCCTTATGAGATAATACTGACCCTTCTTTTCATTCTTTTTTTAAAAATTTATGTGAGCATAATCAGGGGAGGGGCACAGGGAGAGAGACAGACAGACAGAGAGACAGAGACAAAGACAGAGAATCCCACGCAGACTCCATGCTCAGTACAGAGCTTGACGCAGGGCTCCATCCCAAGACTGTAGGATCATGACTTGAGCTGACTTGGACTTGAGTCCAAGAGTTGGCCTCTCAACCAGCTGAGCTACCCTGGTGCCCTAATACTCGCCCTTCTTAAGATCACCTACCACCTTCTCCCTCCTGGCCACCAGACCTAAAATTAAGTCAAATCACATTGTAACACCACTGGCGAAGTGCCAAAACTGCGAAGAGAGTAGAAGCATTGTATGCCAAAGAGAGTTCAAGAACTGGTTACTGTGTACCAGCAGGAATTGGGTGGGCGTCCCTAGGAGTGGGTCACGAGGATGGTGGGAGGTGGGAGGATAAGAGAATGTTTGTCAATACAAGGTTAAGGGCCTCAGGAGACATGGCTAATATACCACTGTGGCAGTTGTTAATATCTTGGACTAAGTGATAAGTTGCATTAAATGAGATGGAGAGACCAGACTGCCTGGTAGACTATGGAGAAGAGATTAAAGTCTCTGAGAACTGAGCATGCTAGAATAGGTCAAATATGTGAGACTGACAATCCCAAAACTGCCTTTGTTCCTTCATTTACTAATGTGACAAAGAATGCATTGGGAGGGGCTGAGGAAAGGTACCAGTACTATTGGGAAGGTCTGTAGAGGCTGCTCCCTTTAGGCTGGGGATGATAATAGAAGAAGCTATTCTAGAACTGGGCTCCTTAGTATCAATGATAATAATGGAGTCCCAGAAAAGCAGAAGCCAGATGGTAGCATTTAATTATCAGGAGCAAGGGTGAATGTAATTTCTGTAATGGGCAGCAACATGGGAATGGCACCCAGCGAGGTCAACCTGAAGTTATCTGTGAAGGTGAATGGTAGGTTATGTTGGCCCTAGAACCAAGATAGGTTATAGCCAATAGGAACAATTCCTTAACACATGAAGTCAAAAGAGATTGAGAATGGATCAACAGAAGCCTATGTTCAATGCTCCCAAAAGAAAATCAGGATTTCTTTCCCAGGCTCCAGACCTCAATCAATTCTCAGGTCCAGAGCCTACAGACTGCAAAAGGGGTTGGGTTCTCATGTGAGAAGGTATAGAAGCATCATAATACATGTGTACTGCACTGATTCAACCAGGTCCTCCCCCAAACAGACCGACTGGTCTGTACACAGGCAGGTCTATACACCGCAGAAAGAGAAATATCTTCTTTCAAGGGCTGTTGGATACAAGTTCAAAGATGCTCCTGATACTAGAGAACCCAAAGTGTCATCAAGACCTCTTTTAAAGTAGACATATGCAAGCAGGTAATAAGTTGAGTCCTGTCCCAAGTTTGCCTCACAGTTGGTAAACTGAGTTTATGAATCCATATGATGATCATTGTCCCAGCTCCCAAACATATAAATGGAATGGACATTCTTAGCAATTTGCAGAATATTTATATTCATTCTTTGACCTGTAGAGTAAAAGCAATTGTGTCAGTCTCTCAAACTACACCCTTTGGAGAATTTAGCATATCCACTCTGCCTCACAGGGGGAATGGCAGATTCCCTTGAAGACTCTTGAAGACATGAAGGATGTAGGGGTGGTAGTCCCCATTATATCCTCACTTAAATTATCAGTCTGGTCCCTGAAAAACTGAATCATGAGGTATAACTGTGTATGGCTGAAAACCTTACCCAGCAATACCCCCAACTTGATCTGGTTTCTCTAGAGCAGATTAACACATCCTCACATGTATGGTATTCAGCTATTACTGGGCAAATATGTGGTTTTAAATGCCCATCAGAAAGGAGGACCAGAAGCAGATGACATGCAAGGTGCCTGGGTGGCTCAGTTGGTTAGGCACCCGACATCAGCCCAGGTCATGATCCTGTGTTTTATGGATTCGAGCCCTGCATCGGGCTCTGTGCTGACAGCTTGGAGCTCAGAGCCTGGAACCTGCTTTGGATTCTGTGTCTCCCTCTCTCTGCCCCTCCCCTGTTTGCCCTCTCTCTGTCTCCCAAAAATAAATAAATATTTAAAAAAAGAAAAAAGAGGCAGATGGCATGCATATGTGATGAACGACAATACATACAGTTTTACTGTAGACCACATTTATTGTCACCCTCTCTGTCCCAGTGTCATCCAAAGGCATGTGGACCATCTGATGATTATGCAGAACATCACCTTTGTCCACTATATTGATGACATCATATTAATCAAATCTGATGAGACATGTCTCTGGATAAGTTGGCAAGATACATGTGCTTCAAGAATTCAGGGACTTGCTACATTGGTGAGGTTTTTAGGGATTCAGTGATTTGGGGCATGCTGAATGATCCTATCTAAGGGAAAGGTCACAGTTTTGTGCTTTGCACCTTATACAACAAAGAAAGGAATACATTGGTTGATAGGCCTCTGGGTTTAGGAGGTAATATATTTCCATACTGGAATACTGGGCCATTTATTGGGTGATACAGAAGGATCCTGTGGGGACTGAGTGAACAAGATATTTATGTCATAGAACACATAACATAAATCAATACATCTCTAATACTATAATCCCTATTTCAGGCTCTCCTTGTAAGGAGCGTGTCATGACGTGGCTACTTCCGAAGAGACCAAGTTGTCCAGGGCCAGAAGACAGAACACCTAGGTCTTCGCTCTCTAGAGTTTTCTCCTGACTGAATGACCTAGGTACTTTTTTTGTTAATCTCTAGGCCTCCATCTTCTCTTGTGTAAAATGTGGGGTTTATGTTGGTTCAGCATTTTTTTCAGCTTCTGACATCAGATAACAGATAAGATTTACATGCTTGACACACTCCCATGGGTGTGTCCCTCAGCACCCCGTAAGAGAGGCGATGGGTTATGGGCAATTCCCAGCAGGCTGGCTGTAACTCCACCCCTTCCTCCCACTCACTCAAGAAAGAATATAGGAATGCAACATGGTGAAAGGGAGGTGATATGGTAGGGATAACCTTGAAACTGTTCTAATTCATTTTTTATTTTTATTTTTTAATGCTTATTTATTTTTGAGAGAGAGAAAGACAGAATGTGAGTGGGGGAGAGGCAGAGAGAGAGGGAGACACAGAATCGCAAGCAGGCTCCAGACTCTGAGCTGTCAGCACAGAGCTCAATATGGGGCTCGAACTCACGAGCCTAAGTTGGACCCTTAACTGACTGAGCCACCTGGGCACCCCTCTAATTCATTTTTTAAAACACCATGCACAGGGGCACCTAGGTGGCTCAGTCAGTTAAGCGTCCAACTTCAGCTCAGGTTATGATCTCATGGTTCGTGGGTTTGAGCCCCCCATCGGGCTCTGTCCTTAACATTTGCTCAGAGCCTGGAACCTGCTCCAGATTCTGTGTCTCTTTCTCTCTCTACCCCTCCTCCGCTCGTAACGTGTCTCACCGTGTCTCTCAAAAATAAATAAATATAAAAACAAAAATTTTTTAAATAAAATAAAATGAAATAAAACATCATTCACAATCTATAGTGCAATTATGTCTTTTAAAAGCTACTTTTAACAAATTTCACAATGTCTTGACAACATAGAGTCAAAAGGCTCCTTAAAATTACTTTTCATCTTCAAAGTTTGAAATTCTGAGAATGCATCCCCCTGAAAAGGAGCTTCCAAACCTTTCTATAATATCAGGTGTCACTGTGATTCTTGAAGCAAGAGCACTCCTTTGTGTCCATAAATTTGAATATAAGTTGGATGTGTAGTTGATACAGCCAACCTATCGTGACCTCTATATATGGAGTCATTCACCCCATATTTACTGATTGCCTACTCTTGTGCTATTTCTAAGATTTTAGAAGGGTAAGTTGGGAGGAGTTGATTAAAATTTAGTGTCCTTAACATTAGTGTTTCAAAAAGTGTAGGTTAATGAGAAAGAAAGGGGTTCTGTGGCCAGAGAAATTTAGGTCAGTTAAGGTTCATCAGATTTCTTTACCACAGATGTTCTCAAGTCCTTAAGTCTACTCTGTTAATATGGCTTGTGTATCTCCAGGAGAGAAATTTAGTCTGCAATGTTTTCCAAAGATTTTGAACATAGAATCCCCTAGAACAAATGTTTCTTGGAACACACTTTGGAAAAGTCTGTCTTACAGCAATGCCAGGTTTCAATGGTACCTGAGTAATTTCAGTTAATACCACAGGGATACCAACCACACTGGCTTACCCACTACCAACAGAATTACGCTCCTGAGTGATATACAGAGCTATCTACTAAATGTAGTTCAGTCCCTTCCCATCCCTCCATTCCCCCTCTATAGTACAGATTCTACAAACGCCAACAGTGGTCCATTCTGGAAAGTGTGTTGCTACCCCTCTCAGGTATCAGCAGACTTTTGTGAGGTAATGGACAAGTGGTCCGGTTCTGGACCTTGCTCTACGCCTCATAGAAAGGTGACTAGGGGTGGGAGACTAAGAATTAACGAGAGAATAATTAAAATATGAGTGGTTGTGCTTGTGAAATGAGTTGACTAGTTTTTAATGTTTAGAGATGTAGTTTTAGAAATAAAATAAATTACCAGCCATACTTCCAAGCACGTGGTCTATGAGCTTCTTGAGCATAAGAACCTGGAAAGTAACCTTGTTAATGGTCCCATTTATTGAGTGCTCTATGCCTTACCTATCCTAAATATTTTTCATTCTGGGGGCACTTGGGAGGCTCAGTAGATTAAGTGTCTGACTCTTGATGTTGGCTCAGGTCATAATCCCAGGATCGTGGGTTCAAGCCCTGCATCAGGCTCTGAGCTGAGCGTGGAGCCTGCTTAAGATTCTCTCTCTCCCTCTGCCCCCCACTTGCATGTGCATGCTCTCTCTCTTTCTCTAAAATAATGAATAAATAAATAAATATTTTACATTTTGATGTTTTCTCATGTTACCTCTGAGAGAGGCCTTTCCTGACTGTCCTATCTCAGAGAGCCCCCACCACTCTCCATACCCTGTATCAGGCTGTATGCTTTATAGCATTTATCACTACCCAACATTATATTGTTTTCTGTTTACCGTTTGCTTCCCCAAATAGAATTTAAGCTTCGTGAGGATAGAGGTTTTGGGGGTTTTGTCTGTGCTGCATTCTCAGTATCTAGAACAGTGCTTAGAATACTACAGACTCTCAGTAAGGTATTTCTACAAGGAACACATACATGAGTGATCTCGTGGAATTCTAACCACAACCCCATGAGCTCCTCTTATTATCTCCATTTGATCACTGAGGAGACTGGGTCACAAAGAGATTAAGTCACTTGCCGAAGGACTTAGTAAGTGGTAGAGCTTGTATTCAGATCTAGGTATGACTCACCTTTAGCCATCATGCTATACAGACTTTTAATGAACACAAGTGTTGCTTCTCAGAAGGTCATATCTGGGCTCTGTGGGGATTCATTCAAATATGGATTATTGGGGTCACCTGGGTGGCTCAATCCATTAAGTGTCCAACTTCAGCTCAGGTCATGATCTCATGGTCATGGGTTTGAGCCCTGTGTCGGGCTCTGTGCTGCCAACTCAGGGCCTGGAGCTTGCTTCAGGTTCTGTGTTTCTCTCTCTCTCTCTCTCTCTCTCTCCTCTCTCTCTCTCTCTCTCTCTCTCTCTCTCTCTCTCTCCACCTCCCCCCTCAAAAATAAATAAATGTTAAAAATATTTTTTAAAATTGTAGATTATTGGGTTTCACTCTTATATATATATATATATATTTTTTTTTTAATGTTTGTTTATTTGTGAGAGAGAGACAGAGACAGAGCATGAGGGAGGGAGGGGCAGAGATAGAGGGAGACACAGAATCCTAAGCAGGTTCCAGGCTCTGAGCTGGCAGCACAGAGCCCGAGGTGGGGCTGGAACAAATGAACTGCGAGATCATGACCTGAGCTGAGGTCAGACGCTTAACAGACTGAGCCACCCAGGCGCCCCATCACTCTGATACATTGAAAAAAGTAGAGGAAAGGCTGGGGGAGAAAAGGGGGTAAGAAAAGGAGAGACAAAAATCATGCCTGTCTCAGGTATCAGTCCACCCATGGACCAGACTAATTCCTTGGGAGTCTTGTCTGAAGTCTTCCAAAGAGAAGGGTTGCAGGAGAAGCAGAAGGAGCTGTTTTCACAAGGGGCTCCAGAAGACCTGGGATGCTTTGATGCCCAGGTGAAAAGATAGTATTAATTTGGCCCCTTTCAGATGGAAAACTCTGGCAGCAGCATGAGACAGCCTTAGCCCAGTCATTGGCATTGTCATGGAGACCTTGGAGGGAATCTTGGGAGCCAGACATTATCAACACAGAGGCTGGGATGGAAAATAAGTGCCTAGGAACATTACGTGGAGACTCCCACGAAATCTCGGAAGGTGGGCAGAATTTGCTAGGTCCCTCTGAGGTCCCTGTTTGAGCAAGTGTGGGCAAGTGCTAGCTACTGACATTTGAATCATTATTGTTAAAGTGATTCCATCAGTACCTTCAAATATCATTTGTCTTCTTCCAGGGCTTCTGTTTTCCTGTGTCTGGTTGGACCTGGGCAATCCTGCTGATTTAAGTCATGCTGGCATAATTGGGTTCTCAACCTGATGTAAACCAGAGGGCAAGATGAAAGTGTAACATTGATTTTTTTTTTCTCTCTGGAACTACCTGTAGTTCTCTGGTGCTTTTAAACAGAAAACAAAAAGTCTGGACTAAAAACTACACGGGAGGACTCAGAATCAGCTCTGGAGTCCCGCCTCCTGGCATCACACCCTTACGGACATGGGTGAGCTCCAGAGACAGAAAGGAGGCTTTTGTCCTCCCCTTGGTCCAGACCCAGCCACCTTCCTGTGCCTGCATCCTGCAGTGTCACCCTTTTGAGTGAAGTCGCCCTTAATTTCCAGCAGCTGAACATGCTTGCAAACTGCCACCCCCCACCCCGAGCTGTTAACTCACCGCTCCTTTGTTTACACGTTAGTTAGATGAAGTACACCCACTCAGATTGTGAAACACTATTCATTGTTTTGGGTGAGTTACTCTTTAGGTGTAGTCAAGAAGTCTTATTCTGGGGGGTTCAAAAGTGTTTCATGGCCATGTCAACTCCATAGTTATGGCCCTAAGTAAAAACCTTGACCCGAGAAACGAGTTAAGACTCCTGATAGGTGAGGTGAGTAATTAAGCAAGGGACTGCATTTTTATTGTGTAAATTACACTCTATTTACTGTAAAACTAAGCTTCCAATAACCCTTATAAAGTCCTCACAGGTACTGACTTACCCATGAAGAGTGAGTTCCAGGGCTACAGAACAGAACACGTTTGTCCTTTAAATGCTGATTGGGAAAGAGAAGCTAGATTAAAATGGAAAAAAAAAGCCACTTTCCCAGTCTCCAGTCGTTGAAGGCTTGGCTTGAGTTCAGGGGTGGAATCTTGGTTTTCCCCCTAAACCTCCCCAGGACTGGGTTATGCAAATCTTAGGTGTAGCAAGAGTTGGGCATGAAATCAATTGGCAGTTTGGGAATGCTTGTAGCACTCAGGTAACTTGGTGGAAAGTCTCTGTCCTCTCCTGGACCATTTTGCTTCTCTTTCCCTGGAAATGAAAGGCATGTGACCCTTGTTCCCAGGGCCACAAAATTTCACAATGTTATATGTGAATGTTGCACCCTAGAATTGTGCAGGACCCCAATCCTGGTTCCTTTATACTGGGCCATTCCTGTAACTACCTGCCAAAAACGATACCCATATCTAGCTTGATATTCCCTTCTAGCATTCCCACCACCTGATTCAGGTTATGTGATGTTTTTCACCTCGGTCTATTTTTACCTTTTCCTGTTCATCATTCAAAGAGAAGACCTTTCAGCCAGCACCAAGGGTTGTAATATACAACATCTGTCTTTGGGAGACCTGGAGGTGGATGGGACATTCGTTCTAGAAAAGACGTGAGAACTGGCTTTGTGACAGCAAATAGTTTTGATCCTGGATCTTGTATCTGGTGTTGAGTGTTAATAGTCTTTGAGATGAAACGAGGCCATGATGTTCCTGGCAAATGAGGAAAACAGTATCTCCCCTCCACCCCCACCTCCCAAATGAAATAGGCTTTGTTCATTTTGCTTTTTTTGTGTTTTTTGTTTTTGGGGGGGTTTTTTTGGTTTTGGGGGGTTTTTTTGGTAACAGGTATTTACTTACAAAAACAGCCGGTTCCCTTAGGAAGGATGTATCCAACTAATCCTCCATGTAAACACTCAGCTTCAACAGAGAAAGGAAGTTTGCCATATTCAGCATAAAGCTTGATTGCACTTGCCTCTAGGCCTTTGAGAGGGCCGGGCATCAGGCACTATAGGCCTAGTGCCTAGGCTAGCACCCAAGAACATTTCAAGAGCCAATTAAAATACCTACAACCTGGAAAAGAAACAAAAAAAGAAAAAAGAAGGAAGAAATGTTATGCTCCCAAACTATGGAAATTGTGAAATCAGAATCTTAAAATGTTTACTGACGTCGCTGCAAATTGCAGCATCTGTCAACTTCATCAATGATCTGATTTTATATGCAGAAGGATCTCATTACAGTCAAACACAATGTGCAGGTTGGATTTTCTTTCTTAAAATTTCTCCTGGGTACCTAGAGATTGCTGAGAAATCACAATGGGTGTGACTCAAAGAAGCAACATGTGGAAAATAATTGTGAAAGCCGAATTAGAAAATGCCTTTCAAATGTCTTTGCCCCCAAATGGCGATGACTGTGGGTACATATTAATGTTTGATCAGAGCTGCCTGGGACTTACTAGGCTCCAGTGACCCTCTGTGTATCATTTTCCCTTCCTGGGATACTTTTGAATTGTCTCTACGATCCATATTCTTTCTCCGACTTAAACCTTTACAGGAAATGTTCCCAAGAACGTTGCGTGGTTCTACTCCATGTGTCTCCTTGACTGTTCCCATAGCAATCGCACATGGAAGGACTTTGTCAAGTAAAGTATAGTTTTTTCCTTCAAGATGTTCATGGTCTAGAAAAGCAGATAGACATGAAAGCAGATCAGTTATAGCACAGCTGCCTTTTGGAGGCTTACTCTCTGTTGCTTAGAGAGGCACTGGGTTCAATATGTTTTATTTATTTTATAAGTATTTAATTTAATATAATGTGATAAGTATTTTATTTCTTTAATAAGTATTTTCTCTGTGTCAGGTACTGTTCTTAACACAGATGCTATTTAGCAATTTTGCAAATATTAACCCATTTAACTCCCAAAGTAATCCTATGAGGTATTATGAGTTTTTAAAGTTTATTAGCTTATATTCAAGTTAGTTAACATACAGGGTAGTATTGGTGTCAGGAGTGGTACCCCATGATTCATCACTTACATGCAACACCCAGTGCTCACCCCAACAAGTGCCCTCCTTAATGTCCGTCACCCATTTAGCCCACCTCCCCTGCTGACCAGCAACCCTCAGTTTTTCTCTGTATTTAAGAGTCTCCTATGGTTTATCTGACTATCTGTTTTTACCTTATTTTTTTTCTCTCCTATTACGATTATCCCCACTTTACAGATAAGCAATTTGCCCAAGGTCAGTCACACAGCAAATAGGTAGCAGAGGCATAATTTGAACCCAGGCAGCCTGGCTGGAGAGTCCACACACCTGGCATTTAAAGTATAAATGGAACTCTATGACCAGTACAAGAGAGGTTCATAGAAAATGCTACATATCTAATAATGTACAGGTAGGATGAAACAGGCATCTCACGAAGGAGATGATATTTGAATTGCTTTGCATCAAACAGATATATTCAGAGCACAGGATGAAGAAATCCATTCCAAGTAGAGAGAATAGCCTATGCTATCATCCCATGCATGTATAAAAGAAACAAGCAGATAAGATGGTTTGCTTTGAGATGGTTTGCTAGTTCATATGGCTGGGATTTAATGTGCCAGGGAGGGTTTATAGAGATACAGAGACTTGAAAGGGAAACATGGGGGTTCCTTCTGAGGTGTTTGGCTTTTGGTCAGTTTTGGCTTCAGTCAGTTAAATGCCGATGGCCTCCCCCCACCTCCACCCCTCCCAAGCCACAAAAGAAAAGCTTGATACACTCAAAAATGCAAAAGAAAAAATTTTAATGTGCATGGAAGGAAGTGACACAAAGTCAAAAGGCAAACAACACAAGAGGATAAAATATTTGCACTGCACAGCACAATCCATTTTTCTCAATGTGCTGAGTGTGTTTACAAATCAATAAGGGACCTCTGTGTGGTGATGGATGTCAGCTAGACTTGGCGTGGTGACTGTTTTGCAATATATACACATATTGGATCATTGTGTTGTACACCTGCAAATAATGTAATGTTATATGTTAATGTAAAAAAAAATATCCGGGAAAGGGGCGCCTGGCTGGCTCCATCGGTGGAGCACGTTGACTCTGGAACTTGGAGTTGCAGGTTCGAGCCCCACATTGGGTGGAGAGATTACTGAAAAATTAAAAAATCTTAAAAATAAAAAAACTTTAAAAATGTAAAAATAAGGGGAAAAACACCAAATCTAGAGACCAAGGACGTGAACAAACAGTTTAAAGCAAAAGCATCTAAACATCTGTAAAAGCACTCTGCTTACTTAAAAGAGAAAGACAAATGCAAACAAGAGTAACATATAATTGTCACTGTTGGTTTGGCAAAGATCAAAAGGTTGGGTAACACACTGGCCCCGCCAGGGTTTAGGGAAATAGCCACTTTCAGACATTGCTGGTAGGAGGCTGCACTGGCGCGGGCTCCGTGAGGGCAGGTGGGCAATCTCTCAAAACTACACAGGCACATATTGTTTAACCCGACGATTCCACTCCTGGAGATTTACTCCGCACAAGTATTCACACATGGATATGGTGTTGTACATGCAAGGACGTGTATGTTACAACACTGTGTGTGATAGAGAATGATTGGGGGAAACCTGCACAGCTAAGACTATCAGGGTGCATCCATACCACAGAATTCCTTGCCGTCTTTAAAAACAGCAAGGCTGTCCTAGACCTACTGACGTGCCAGAATCTCCCACATCTAGTGAAAAAGACAAGGGAGGTACAGACTGTTGGGTTAGGTTTTTGCCATTTGTATGTGCATGTACGTTTCTGGAAATGAATACATAGAGGCTTGAATATGCATTAAACACTTCTGGAAGAATCAAAAGAGTCTAGTAATATTGACAGCCTCAAGGGATAGAAATGGGGCAGAGGGGGAGAGAGGGGTGATGAAGATCAACTTTTTATTGTGTAAGTGTGGTCTCTTCTGATTTTTTTTCCATATGTTTCCTATTTTTATTTTCAATCATTACTTTGTGTTATCCAAGTCCTGGTTGTTAAGTTTTAAAATGTCGGTTGATTCCCTGCCTCACCGCCCTGACACACACACGCCATTGCGTTGTTTTGTATTTGCATTGTATCAGATCAACTGATAGATGTTCCATGGATTTCATTTTCCATAAAACTCCAAACTCAATTATCTCCCCATAGGTGGGGGAAGAGGGAGGAGCGTGGCCACCATAAGCTGAAGCTCCTGGCTGAAGGCGGCCTGGGGAAGAGACCGCTCCTGTCCGCCTCCCCACAGGACAGGCAGGTGGAGAGGTTGTGTGTCTGGGCAAAGGTGTACAGCAAAGTGCATTGGAAGATTTTTGTTTAAACACCCTTAAGTCGCCTCTGTGTGACTTAAACCCAAAGATAAAGATTGTGAAACTTCCGTCTAGCCACAGTTTGGTCACAACCTTGGGTTTATATTTGTGAACACTTTTCAGTATGTGAAAAATCTTCACTGGCCCTACTCGAAGCAAACCTCAATTTTGCTGAAAGGGATGAATGTATTTATCTATTTTTAGTGAGATATCGGGTATCAGCGTGCTCCCTTTCAGAGGCTTACATAACCACCGAAGGATTGATTTCCTCCTTTCGTAAGGCCAAGGGCAGAAGACCCAAGTGTCCATTGAAAAGACACTGTGTTTAGACCTCTAAAGGTATAATTAATAAAGAGAATAAAGGATCAAAGATTATTTCAACTGACAAAGCCAGGCCCTTCTAATTAGTGAAAACTGCCCAGTGGCCTCACCATATTTTCTTTGCCAGGAGACAACTCCTAACCTAAATGTTTAAGTGACTTCTTGTTGAGCTGGTTTCGGAGGATTAAGCTCAGTGTAATTTCATCTTTCCCAGGTGTGAGACACTTGTGTGTGCAGTAATATGATTCTGTACTGTCAGGGAAAACAGTGTGTCTTTGTCAGCACTGTTTGACAGAGGCAAGCCCTGAATCATGACCTCACTTTCGGCAGGCCTAAGTCCTGTGTGGTCACCACTTGCCCCTCTGCCAGGGGATACGAGGGCCTGGCTGCTGGCATACGGTCAGGCTGGTGAGCAGGGAGGCGATGATGCATGCCCCTGGCCCAGCGGAACTTCAGAAAGCAGTTTCTGTTCGATTCTACTTCTGAGGGTGGAGCCATACTGTTTTCATTAAGTGTGAAAAACAAAACATTCAGTCATTAATTTGTGTTTGCTTTAGCTAGTAGTTAGGTCAATTCCTTTTCTGATTCCTTGGATAATGTTCTCAATAATGGTTTCTTGCTCAACGTTTACATTTTTGATGTATAATGTATACTCTAATATAAAAAATGATCCAACATCTATTAATCACAATAGATAACTTTTATTGAGTTCCAACAACAGCCAGGTACATGGATCATTGCATCGGATACACACTGTTATAATTATCAGGTCCATTTTACAAATTGGAAAGTGAAATTCAGGGCAAGCTAAGTAATATAACCAAGGGCACAGGGCTGATGAGTGGTGGGCATAGGATTCAAACCCAGGTATATGAGTCCAGCGTTTTAGTACATACCCACAAAGTTATCTATCTCCATTTATTAAATTCCAGACACAAGATGACCCTGAACCATGATGATTGCTGTCCCCATTTTACAGATGGGCAAATAGAGTCTCTGAGAGCCTAAATAAGCTACATGGATCACACTGGTAGTAAATGGCTAAAGCTAGCTAACTTGGATCCACATCTGAGCTCTAAACTACAAGTCTTCTGACCAAGAAAGGTAAATCTATCTCTATTTTGGTCTACATGGAGCACATGTGATGGACAGACAGATGTGGGCCATACTGTCATTTGTCTGCATCTGTTCATAGAGGGAGGCATAGGAAATGAGAGGCATTTGTCTTCTGAGCTGGGGATCATAAAGATGTGTTACTGTAAGTCTTGCGGTCTTACAGTTGCAAGTAGAAGAGAGTCTTGAAGGGATGGAACCTTATATATTACAGATAAAACCCATAATTTCACAGATGGCGAACTATTGCTTGTGAGACAGAAAGCAACTTATGTAAAGTCACAGAGGAAATGTTTATAGTTTTACTGGAGTTAGAACCAAAGTCTCCTGACCTGGTCTAGTGCTTTTATATATTTTTGTTACAATGGAGTTTACCTGAGCCTCGTATCACAAAAATACCATTTGGGCATGGAGCCTCCTTGTGTGGTTTAAGGTCAGTCCTGTTCTCCAGTGTTAGCACTTTAAAGTTCTTTATCTGAAGTCTCTATTCAGTTAGTCCAAACCATATGAATTTGCTGCAATTATGGTTCCAAAAGATTGAATATAATCAATGTCTTGTGATCCTACTTGACAGGTTTTTATTTAGACACTAGCAACTAACATAGTTGGCCCTGAACTTAGTAAATTGAGAAATCACGTTCTTATTGGATCACTTCTTTATCCAGATGTATTTCCTAAACATGTGTGGCTTCTCTAGTCTTCTCTTTCCACCTGGAAAGAAACATGGAGCAGTTTGAGGAGAAAAGAGGAAGGATGCCATAACTAAGACTTTCCAAGGCTATTAAGTGTTATGAGCTCTTAATGGCCTCTGTGTTCTTTCCAATTAAACTTTGAGATATGCTCAGCCATCATTCCCACAGAAACCAAGTCACACTTCCTTCTCATACATTCTTGTAACATCCCATAGCTCTCTTTTATAGCAATAAACTTTTCTATTTACTTGTAAGGTGATTCGCCTAATTTCTTCCTGGGCAGGGCAGGGACCTGACAGGTGTCATTAATGCTGCATCTCCAGCACCGAGCACCATCTCCAGCACCGAGCACCACATCCAGCACCAAGCACCACATCCAGCACCGAGCACCACATCCAGCACCGAGCACCACATCCAGCACCGAGCACCACCTCCAGCACCGAGCACCAC